>NC_083108.1:62971218-63271218 GCF_949774975.1 Lagenorhynchus albirostris
TTCCAGTCCATCTAGGACAGCTTCCAACAGGTCCTGAGTTACTGACTGATCCCTTAGCGATCCCAGACGGAGGCAGGGGAAGGGCCAGGCCTGCACCATTGCTGTCACAGTCTTCGTGTGGCCCCCATCAAAGGCTGCAGTGGATAGTATTGGGAAGAGGCCCACAGGAAGCTCCTCCAGGGCGCATATGGCTGAGTCTTTGTCACTCAGCAGGCTCTGTGCTGCAAGAGCCAAGAGGCTGAGAGGGTCCTGTCTGCTCATCTCCACGGACCTGAAGCAGGGAAGGGAAGGCCCTGAATGGGTTTTCACAGCACTGAGCCTCCTTCTTTCGGGCCAGAACAACCCAGGCCTCAATCACCCACAACAGCAGGAACCCCAGGTTGTCCCAGACCCTTCCTTCCATCCTGCAATTTCTAGTCATAAACCTCCAGCCCTTTCTCTGCTGGTGTCAGCCCAGGGTTCCCTGGCCCTGACAGCAGCTGGCTGAAATGAGAATAATTAGGGTTTTATCTCTGTCCCTCACTGGGCTTCAGAGAGTATAAGTTGCCAAACTTAATTTCTTGAGCTTTCCCCAGGATCACCACCACCTCCAAGGTGATTTTAAGGAACACGACTGAACACCCAGTCTCTTGCCGTAGGCCAGTGGGAAGAGGTCAGATCCTGAAGTTTTGTCTGCCTTCTCTGGCAAGCAGGGCTTCTAAAATAGTGACCACAGCTTTCCACATGTTCTCACCTCTCCTCTGTCCCGTTCTATGGAGTGAATTGCTAACTCACATTCCACCAGGCTTCAGTGCAGTTCAGAGATGAGAAAACTTTCAAAAACATCAACAAGATATAAAACTCTTCTTACGGGGCTAGTAAAATTTTGACACAAAATGTCAGAAAAAGACGAGAAAAAGGAAAATTATAGTACAATCCCATACATAAGTATAGATTCTTAAAAGTCTTGAGTAAAATATTACCAAGTGGAACAGTGTTTTTTAAAGAAGCAGGATTACAAAGGGTTTCTTCCAGGAATGCAAGAAGAGTGCATGTTAGAGCACCTGTCAGTGAACTTCTGATTACACTGGACAAGTGAGCATCCGTACTCTGAGCTGCCACCTGGAAACCCAAACAAAGTAAAGGAAGATCTAAAACCAGGAAGCCAACAGAGGATGAATTAGATATCCCCACTCCTCCAGAAAAAGCAGTTTTGGATTCTGGAAAAAGGTGAATTAGAGGAACTAGTACGCAGACCACAGAAGCCAAAACCTAAGCCCAGGGGACTGGCGAAGTCAGGACCTGCAAAGGCCTCAAGTGTGAGACACCTAAGTACAGCCCGGGGCAGGAACCAGAGACCTGGCCAGCAATGGGGCACTCGGGGAGTCTCTACAGCGCATGCATTTACTTCTGCCACCAGCCTGGCCAGCAAGTCACACCGTGGGGCCAACCTTCCTCCACTTCCTACCTTGACTCTGCTCTGCTGCTCCCTGGAGCAGCCCTCAGCTCTCACCCCATAGCAGGCTGCTCTTCCGTGGGGGACACAGGGGGTGCGCTAGGGCAGGCTTGGCAAATGATCATTTTAACAACCAAAACGCTAGGTTCTGAGCTGATGGAACCTTCTCTGTTGGAGCATTTCCCACGTCTGTATGCCTGAGAAGGGGCACCTGCTGAGGGAGGCTCAGGCCTAGGGGCAGCCTGTGGAGCAAGCAGGGCAGGAGAGGGAAGCACCAGGCCCCTGTCACAATCCACCAATTGTTCTGAAGGCAGAGATCCTCTGAAGCAGCTAGAGCCCTTGCCAAAGAGGTGGCTATGACAAGTTTGAATCCTCCTCTCTGCGCTTCTTCTGAAACGTCCCATTTCTCTGAAGGAATAGCCCACAGGAAGCCACATGCCTGGGACCCTCAGGGGCATCTCTGCCCTTGCCCCTCCTCTGAGGGCAGAGCTCCATGCCTCCATCACTCAACTACCAAACTCTCCATGAGGGATCATAGGGGCCAGAGAAGAGGTTCCCAGGACACAGTACAGTAAGCACTCAGCACACTCCCCGTGAGACAACCTCCTTCCCCCTCCCCTCCCGAAGCCTTTTGGCCTGGACAGGCTCCTTCCCCCCAGATGCCTTTCTTATGAGGAGCCATTCACACCTCCAGCTTCTCTGGACTGAAGCCTGAAGCATCTCCCTGCTCAGCACCTGAGGCATCCTCACTATCCCTCTCTAGTTGAGGTGGGTGTTGTAAGTAGCCCATGTTTCACCTGTCACCCAGATTTCCTCAGGGCCTCCTGCTAGATTCCAAGGCAGCTTCTCCTCCCCACTGGGATTTTCAGCCCAAGGACCGTGAATCTCCATCCAGCAGGATGTAAGGAGCTGAGGCCTCTGGTTCCTGTGAGCAGCCAATGATCTCAGATGCTCCTTTTCTTGTCCGTGAAAACCAGGATTTACAGCTGGCCTACTCCCACCAGGTACACGGCTGAATGCACGTCACCTGTTTGGAAAGGGGTTCTCCTGGGATTCCAGTGGCCTCTAATCCTGGAGGAGACAGAGGAGGAAAGCTAGTGAGATCAACTAAAGTCTTGGCCACTGCAGCTGGTCTTGTTTCTCCTCACAATGAGCTGCCACCTCTGTTGTCCTTGGTAGCTTGCCAGGTGGTCTGAGGGGTCTGAGCCCCTCTTCACTATGCCTTCTCTGGCTGCACTTGTCTTTTGACTGTCACAACTGGGCAAGGGAATACTGGTGCCTTGATAGAGGGACCAAAAGGATCACTTGGGAGTCAAACATATTCCTTTCCACCCCCTTGTTTAAAAGCAGCCCTATCTCCTCATGACGCGGGGGCTCCTTTCCTTGTCAACGGGTGCCTGACACAAAGAGGATAAAGCACTCAGCTGGCACTCTTCTGTTGCTGGGTCTAACCAACTTTATGACTTGGTGGGTTTGACAAAGCTTACCTCATGACAGGCAGTTCTGGACATGCGGTCACCCCATGTCCCATGGTCCTCCGCCAGGGCCCAGCAGCGCTGCAGGAGTTGTTTTACAAAACACATATAATTCACCACTGCAGACCGCAAAGCCTTGCCCCAGACCCCTGGAAGCCGGCACTGTGACTCTCCTGCTGGAGCTTGCCACAAATTCGACATGGCACATTTTCCTACCACTGATACCTCCAATCTCCTATGTTCTGCTGAGTCTCATGGCTCAAGCACAGGGCTGCATTCACGGCAGTCTGGACTCTGCTACTCTGCAGAGAACTTTCCTACTCCGGGTTGCACTCAAAGGTGGTAGTCTTTTGTGTCACCCCATATATTGGCCAGAGAAATGTTCTCAGACGTGGAACATGCAGTCTCCAAAACCTGTAGTGTTCTATCAGGCATCATGCTTCCTTCTTTGCCGCAGGAGGTGCAAGATGTGATCATTCATCTTTCATTTTGGATGATATGACCTAGCATGCCCTCGACACCTGGGGGCACTCAAAATTGTTCTCATATGGCAGGTGCTTGACTCCTCATGTGGATCAGCTCCTACGCTGCAGTGCATGTTTCTTACCAAGACCTCCAACACGCCAGCCATTTCTTGCTAATCTAACTCGATTAGCATGTCATCAAAGTGAATCAGTGCCACATTCTGTGGATGCCCAGATGACAGATGGTCCAGCTGTCTTTGGACTATGACAGAGGGTGGACGGGTATAACCCTGGGGCAAAATTAAATGCATACTGTCGTCTGTTCCATGTGAATGCAAATGGTATCTGATAGGGATAGAACAGAACACATCACCAATGAATGTTTGTATCCCATATACCTAAGGCGCCACTAATCGGCTCAAGGAAAGGGAGCACATCTGGCACAGCAGCCCAACTGGGGCTTCTAGTTGGGTAAGTTTATAGAAGTCTCAGCCAACCTTCAGGATGAATCTGGTTTCTGCAGGGACAGATTGGTGAATTATATGGAACTATGACAAGGACCACCACCCATGAGTCCTTTACATCCTAAGGACAATTTTTTTCCATCATTCCTCTTAGGATGTGGTACTGCTTTTTATTTACTATCTTGACCAGGAGTGGGAACAATTACAGAGGCCTCCACTTGGCCTTCCCCATCACAATAGTTCTTACCCCACAGAAGAAAGACCCAATGTGAGTATAGCATCAACTTCCAAATGTTCTATTCCAATTACACATTTGCAAACTGGGTAATGACACAGTATACCCATTGTGAGCTGATCTCGGCCAGGATTCTATTTATTACCTGGCCCTCCATTCTAACAGTGGGCCACAATGATGTTCTGGATCTCCAGATATCAACATCAACTCTGACACTACGTCCAGCAATATTCAAATTGTTTGTATATTCCCCTTTCCCTGGTCCAATCCTCAAATTGCTTGTATATTCCAATTCCCCTTATCTACACTTACCCGAGTGTGGTAGCCAGCCTCCAGAATGGCTGCAATGATTCTTCCTCCTGGTATTCATGCTCTTGTGAAGTCCCCTGCCACACTAAATAAGCCAGGTCTGTGCTAACCAATAGAATATGGTGCAAGTTACAGGGTGTGACTTCCAAAGTTAGGTCATAAAAGATACTGTGACTTCCACTTTGTTCTCTCTTGGATCATTTCCTTTGGTGTCATGGAGACACTCAAGCAGCCCTATGGAAAGGTCCATGTGGCAAACAACTGAGGCTTCCTGTCAAAAACTTGCCAGGCATGAGGGTAGCTACCTTGGAAGCGTACACTCCAGCCCCAGACGACATCTTGACTTCATCCTTATGAGAGACTGTGAGCCAGCACCATCCAGCTAAGCTGCAAACAAGTTCTTGACTTTTGGAAACCGTACGAGATAATAGCAAATTACACTGCCAAGTTTTGGGGTAATTTGTTGTACAGAAACAGGTAACTAATGTGCTGAATAAATGTATGTAGATTCCTTTGAGGAAATTATTACAGTCCCTTTCTTCAACCAAAGGGTTTCAGGCCTGAAGACTGACTCAGATCTAGAAACTTGGCAAGGGAGTATGCCTTTTTGTGGGGCTGACTGCCCTCAGCCTCCCGATCATTCATCCTTGATTTCTTTTGATAGTAAGAGTATTACCCTTGGTGCTGGCCCTTCTATTGATATCTTGCACTTAAGGACACTGTTCTTTTTTTTTTTTCCGGCTGCGTTGGGTCGTTGTTGCTGCGCGTGGGCTTTCTCTAGCTGCTGTGAGCAGGGCCTACTCTTCGTTCTGATGCACAGGACGCTGTGTTCTTTAAACCACGTCCATAACTCTTTGTGGGTCAGGTGCCTTGGCTGCCACTCCAACCATATGGCTCATTACAGTAATTGAGTCCACCCAGCTTCTGATGTGAAATGCCATCACCTGACCCCAACTGCTTCAGGGTCCTATCATCCCCATTTTTATTAGTGAGTCTAAACCTGTAACAGCCGCTCTTTGCATCTGTCAGCCCTGGCCTACAGAGGAGCACTACCACCGAGCTGTCAAGTGATGCTGCTGGCCCTGTCATCGGCATATTCCGAGGGCCTTGGTAACTGGTGCGTTTGCTGGGGCTTCCCGTGCAGCGTAACCATTTGGTTGGTTTTTCTGATGTTACGCAGAAAGTGCATCTATGCCAGCCTGCCACCTTCCCTGAGCCCCTTCCCCTTCCGCTGCCACCTGTCCCAACAATCCTGGAGTTTCCACCTCACTTAGCACTGGCTGTTGCTCTTTGCACACTTCCAGAAGCCATCCTTGTAGCAGGTTCACTTATACTTGTTTAGGTCCCTGACAGGATGCTAAACGTTCTACCTCTGAAGGATGCCCACAAATCAGCAAATCCACCCCCCAATCTCAATGTCTGGGCCCCTTCACGGAGCACCCGCATACCGCAGCCCCCCCACATCCCCCGATGGGCACCCCCTGGTCAGGCCCGGCAGCACCTTCGGGGCGCGGTGCCTCCCCCACCCCCCCACCCGCAGCCTGAGCACAGCCACCGTGCGCTGCCAGCGCTGCCGGGATGAGCCAGTCAGAGGCCTGGAGGGCAACTGCGGGAGCGCGAGGAAGGCGAGCAGCCTCGGCAGGTCGTTCAAGGAAGGGCGTCCAGCTCTGAGTGGGGCCTCAGAGCCCAACGGAGAACGCGGATTTCAGATTATTTGGGGCCCGGGCGGGGGGAGTCCACCGCCTTCGGACCTACTGCTCGGGGGTCCGGCCCCGGCCCGCGCTCCCCGGCTGCCCCGGAGAGCCTGCCTGTGTCTCCTCGAGCCTTCGCTTCAGCCCAGCAGACGGCGTCCCCAGCAGCGTCCGCGGCCTGAGGGCCTAACGACGGCCCGTGCCTGAGCTCAACGAGGTCTCGCCCCCCGGAGTCCTCACTCCCCCAAGCCGCGCTTCCAGCTTTCCTTTCAGAACCTCTCTGGGCCCCAGTCAGGGCCGACCCGGGAGCACGGGACGCCGGGGCCACGCTCTGAGGCCTCGGCCGCGCCAGCCCTTAGGCCTGAACGTCCCCAACCCCGCGGGGCAGCTGAGGGAAGAAACCTCGGGGAAGGAGGAGAGGCCCTGACCTGAGCAGCCCAAGGCCTCCTGAGGCCCGCGCGACTGCACGACTCTCCATGCTTCACGTACCAGGCCGGGCGCGAAGAGCTCAGTGATTGACGTGGATGAGAGAAGCCTCTCGCCTCACACGCGGCAGATGGGCGGGGCCTGCTGCTCTCAGGGGAGATCACGTGGGCGGCAGGGCGGGGCGCGCCTCGCCACGGGAACGTGAGCGGGTGTTTTCCCTTTAACCACTCTCCACCTGAGGTGGCCTTCGCAGCGCAGACACGAAGGTGGCTGTGGGCCTTGGGTTCCAGGGTTCCAAGGCCTGGGCCTGAGGCAGGACTGCAGTCAAGGATCAGGGAACCAATTGACATGAAACCCCCTCCCCTATCCTGAGCAAGGGTGGAAAGGCAGTGGGGTACCGCCACCCCATTCACACATCTGTGAGGTCTCAGGAATGTTCCTCCCTCCTCTCAGGGTCTAGGATCAGGCTACTCATCGGATCTGGGTCTCAGGACCAGGGCCCCCACTCCTGCACTGGCAGCTGTGGCAGGGACCCCTCTCTCTTGTGCCTCTATTTCATTCTTTTTTATGACTGAGTAATATTTGTGTGTGTGTGTGTATCACATCTTATTTATCCCTTCATCTGTCGATGAACATTTAGGTTGCTTCCATGTCTTGGATATTGTAAGTACTGCTACTATGAACATTGGGTTGCATGTATCTCTTGAAATTAGAGTTTTTATCTTCTGCAGATATGTGCCCAGGCAACTCTGGGTTTCATTTTGGTTTCTTGCTGGCCTCAGAGATCCTGAATCACTCTGTTTCAAAGTTAACATCCCTTTTCCCACTGAGCTCAACAGAGCGCCAACCGTAGCATGTCAGGCCACAGAAATAGTAAATGTTTAGACTTTAAGGTGCAAGAAACATCTTGGGTGAAGATACAGAGGGACCCTTTCTGAGTACCATCCTCCTACTCTCTGCAGAAGAGATGAAACTTCCATGGACTGCAGGAAGCAGCCTGTGGTGACCTCCGAATTTGTAGCATGAGGCTAGCTGCACCCTCCTCTGACCATGGCGCTTGCCCAGAACTCCAATCCCGTCCCCTACACTGAAGAAAATCCAGTGTCAGAAGTCTTTAGGTGTATATATGCGGAACCAAGAAAAATGGTACAGATGAAGGGGTTTGCAGGGCAGAAATAGAGACACAGATGTAGAGAACAAATGTATGGACACCAAAGGGGGAAAGTGGTGGGGTGGTGGTGGTGGTGTGATGAGTTGGAAGATTGGGATTGACATATATACGCTAATACGTATAAAATGGATAACTAATAAGAACCTGCTATATAAAAAAATAAATAAAATAGAATTAAAAAAAAAAGTCTTCAGGTGTAACATGTGTTGTGCTGACATCTTCAGAGGGGACAGAGAAGGTTTACTGTACAGAGAAGTGCACAAACCACAAGCATACAGCTTGATGAGTTTTCACAAGGCAGACACTCTTGAGTGACTAACACCCAGGTAAAGAAATAGAACACAAAACAATGTTCCACTTCTTGGACAACAGAAAGAGCCCCACAGGTGATTCTAACAAGCAGCAAGATTTCCAGAACTATTGCAAAGAGCAGGGGTTTCCAAACTTGGCAGCATATTGGAACCACCTGGAATCTTTAAAAAAGCACTGATTCCTGGCTCTGACGCCCTGCCCCCGATGTTATGGTTTCATAGGTATGGGGGAGACCCAGGCATCCAGGTGATTCTAATGTGCAACCAAGTTTGGAAACCAATACAGTCAGGAATTAATAAGCAAAATGTGCCATGCAGGTGATGGAGTAGTATGCAGCTGTAAACACAGAGATCTCCACACATGTTATAAAGCAAAAGAAAGTGAGGAATAGTTTGGGCACTGCAGAACAATTAGACTGACACATGTTAAAAAAAATACTCATAAAACCACTATCATTTTCTTAAGATATGTATGTGAGAGAGGGAAGATGGCGTTTGACAGCTGGGAGCCTGCTGGTCCGAGCAGCCAGGTCTTGGGTTGCCGGGAGCTGGCCTGGCGCCTACAGCTCCTCTGAACATGCATAATTTCACAGAAAGCCAGCCTCAGACAAGGCCAGTCTGGGACCCTGCTGGATCAAGACAAAATAAGACCACTCCACAGTCATATATGAACACAGGAAAACGTGAGCATTGTTCAAACCACAAAATGACCAAACATCCCCCCATGCTGGCTTTTGTGAGTAAGTGCTACTTTTCTCCCAGCTACAGCTTCGGCCCCCCCTCTGGGCTTCCTCCTCTGGGCTCCCTCCTCTGGGGTTAGAATGAGGACAGTACCCAGTGATAGGATCACCCGGCTTCCTGACAGCATCCAACCACCAGCAAAGCCCCGCTTCCTTGTACCTTCCCCGAAATTCCCTAACATAAGTCCAAATCCCCTAATAATTCTTTCCTAACACCCTCCTACAGAGACACCCCACGGCTCCCACAGTGCAGTGAATCCAGAAACCCAGCTTCGCTTGCCTGCAGGTGTGTCCTGGATGTCTTTGTCTGGAGAACACTGACAAATGCACAGGATTACAAACAAATCCAATTGTCCTGATGCACACTCATCACGATGGCAGAATTAACAAGTCTATGATAGTGTAGCAGCAGGTGTGATCTAATAGCTACCAGAATTTGGATGCAGTGATAAGTGTAAATTGTATTTGGAGGTTGGTGATCTGAAAAGAGCTGCTACTTCTGTTGGTGACAAACAGGTATGGCCAGTACTGTGGAGGTTTTTTGCCTGTATTCACAAATGAAGGAAATGATGAATTTTAGAGGTCAGCTGTAATAACGATATATATTTTATCGCCCCCAAGTTCATCCCTGTGCTGGGGCTCGCGCATCTGCAGCCGGCAGGAGGCGCTGTGGAGCTGTCCGAAAGGGACAGCTGGTGGCGACCTCCCAACGGGGAACCCCCAAGGGGACTCTAAGGTAGTTGCGCCAACAGGGCCTTCACCCGGGTGTGACTGACTGCAGCCGTGCTCTGCCAGGACCCGCGGGGTCCCGATGGGACCAGGCGCCCCTCCGCCCCAGAGAGGCGGCTCCAGGAGGCCAGCACTCCCCAACCCCATGCAGTCAATGCCCAGAGCAGGGCCCTGGGCCGGCAGGGGCCAATCAGGAAGCAGCATCCTCCTGCATCTCTGCCCCACGAAGGTGTCAGCGGGTATTAGAGGGACCCGGGAACCCAGCCTCCGCTGTGGTCTCAGGACTGGAGCTCTGTGGGCCCCTCCACCATGGCCTGGACCACTCTGCTCCCCCTCACCCTCCTCACCCTTTTCCCAGGTGACCGGCTGATGCGGTCTCAGGACACAGCCCGGCAGGGCACGTGGGCTCCTCTCCTGCCTTCCTCCTGGGTTCAGTGCCGGCTCTCAGCTCAGGGTGACTGCTTTCTGTCTCTCTCCTTCCATGGTCCTGGTCGCAGTCAGTGCTGACCCAGCTGGCCTCGGTTTCGGGGACTCTGCGACAGACGGTCATCATCCAGTGCTCTGGGGGCAACAACAACCTTGGCAGGAGCTATGCCAGGTGGCTCCAGAGGGTGCTGGGCGGGGACCCCACGCTGGTGGTCTTTGCAGATAGCAGTCGGCCCGCGGGGGTCCCTCCCCGCTTCTAAGTCTCTAGGTCCAACAGCGCGGCCTCCTTGACCATCTCCAGTCTCCAGCCCGAGGACGAGGCTACTTATTACTGTGGCACGCGTGACCACAGCCTCAGCGCACCACCAGAGCTCCAGGGCCACGGGCAAGTGGGGCAGAAACCTGCTCCCCACTCGCTCTGTGCAACCAAGTGATTCTGTTATCTCCCGCTCCTCTGGCCCCTGGGGCATTGCACCCTGTAACTGTGCCCTGGGCTTCCCAGGATAGGGGGGCCAACAATATGGATCCTTCCCCAGGCTGTGGAGCCCCAGGGGTCCAACCACATCAGTGTGCAGAGCAGAATTTCTGCCCCAGACTCACCTGAATGCTCTAAGCGTCATCTGAGTTTGTAAATCCTATGTTATAAAGGGGTTAGAGAAATCCCCCAGTCTCTACCAATCTCCCTCACCCATCCCTCAGCTTCCAGGACCTGATGCTTGGCAAACATCTGGATGAATGGGGGTGGGGGTGGGGGTGGGGGTGGGGGTCGAGCCGGGGCCACAGCTCCTTCAGTCAGGATGGCCACAGTCTCCTTCAGTCTCCAGCCTCTGAGATTTGGTCCTCAGCTCAGAATTCTGCTCCCTCAATTGTCAGTAGACAGGAAGAGTTGATCTGACTCTTAGTAATGACTTCAGAGAGAGGGAGATTCCAAGGGAATCCCCGTTGGTAACTATACACTGGGAAAATGGCATCTTGGGCACAGGAATTTGGCCAACTCAATTCCTTATGGAAAACAGAACGTTAAGTAAACTTGGAGTATCCCACCTTCAGCTGGTCAGGCAACACACAAGCTTGGAGTTCTGGTGTGTCTGGACCTCCATCCCTCCCAAGGGAGTGAGAGAATCTCTCCCTTCCAGAGCTCTGTTAAATGCCCTAATTAGATTAATCTGATTAAGTAAATTGTTAAAAAGAAGAGAAAGTTTCAGCACTTTCATATTCTTTGCCCAGAGCTAAGCCTGATTGGATTTGGGGGCTTAGTTCAAATGTTTGAGGGATTGATTATTTCATTCATTCAAGAAGAAAAGTAATTGTTTTAAAAAAGATAAACACTCAAAAGTGTTTCTTCTTGGTACCATCAAAATATCGGAATGACGATGTTAAAAAGCAAATAAGGTCACCCTGTGCTGAGAGTCACACACTCAAATGCCCACACAGGTTAGGGGAAGCTGTAAATGACCAAATATGGCTCAATGCAGAAACAAAACACCAAAAAAGTCCCAAAACTAAACTAACCACCAGAAACTTACTGAAATTTGTTTATTCATCTACAGTGTGGACATACAACAAACAAAAATATCTCTGATGATGATTGTTTAAAAGGCAAAGTGGAAAAATCTTAAAAAGGAAGCACTGACCTATTTTTACTTTGATAATTCATTGTTCACTGATTTGAAATGAGAAACTACCTCATTTTACTTATTTTATGATGGAAAATGACTGCTTACAAATGTAGATCCACGCAAATGTCGATCCATTTATTGTAAAATCCTTCCCCTGCTGTTTCCTCTCGACCCGGTCTTTGCACGGTAGTTGATACTTTTTCCAAAAAAAAAGTGAAACAAAGCATGCCCCCACCATGATTTTACACTAAGAGAACATTCCTCCCGTCCCTTCCCTGCCCCCACATGTCAGACGGGAGGGGGGACCCCTCTGCCCTTCTAACCCCACTTCCTCCACCCTGAGACTCTTGGGGCTCAGCTGTGGGTCACTTCTACACTTAGGAAGATGTTTGATGATGTTTGGTTGATAGTATAGTCCTGTGTGATTTCAGCAGGGGCAGAAGGTAGATTTTTAGTGGTTCTAGTTAGAGGCAGGGCAGCTGTCGTGAGTCTGGTCCCCTCTCAATGGACTGGGGCCTCAATGTGGGCGACATGCATGCAGTGGGGCTCAGGAACTCAATTGGCTGTGTTAGAATTTCCAGCTGGTCACCCAGAGCGAGAGGCTGAAGAGCATGAGCTGCTCATGGGTGCCACTTGCTGCCCACACCCTGTGTGCCCACCAGCTGCTGTGTGGGCCGTCACCCCCATGAGAGAAGCACCATTCATTCATTCATTCATTCACGTTGTTACACAATAGTGAATCTATAGGGGAACTGTATTACCTAAGGGTTGTACATTCAGTGATGAATACAGAGAAACGGTCCTTGTCCTCGCACAGATTGTGGTCCTCGCACAGATGCACAAGGATAAACCTGGATAAACACTTTGACAAAAATGAAAGTAGTGTATACTTTCATGTCAAAAATGAAAGTAGTAGAGCAAGATGGGGTAAGCCTGCTTACCTGGGGCAGTCAGGTAAGACTACAGAGGAGGTGACATTGAAATTAGCACCAAAGGAAGGAGGCTAGTTCTGAGAGGACCAGGAGATTGGACGTAGAGCAGCTTGAGGCCACGCAGGGGTTCATGGGAGCCAGAGGCATGTTTGCTCCATTCTGTGTTTGTGAGACAAGAGCCCCAGTGCGCACCCAGCTGCTCAGGGACACCCAGTTCGCACGGGTCACTTCAGCCATAGTCACAGACCTGTGCAGAGCCAAGGGGAGGAAACATAGACTCCAGCTTCTGGTGAGAGGACAAGCCTGTATGACAAGGGGCCTTGTGGGGCCATCTTGGAACAGTCTCTGGATTCGTTTGCTAGGGCTGCAGCAACAAGTTGTCACAGACGGGGTGGCTTAAACAACAGAAATTTATTGCCTCAAAGCTCTGGAGGCTGGAAGTCCAGCATCAAGGTGTGGGCAGGGTTGGTTCCTTCTGAGAGCTCTGAGGGACGGATCTATTCAAGGGATCTCTGTCTTCTCTCTCTGTCACTTCAGACGGTCTCCCTCTCTGAGTGTCTGTCTCTGCCCACATTTCCCCTTCTTTTTATTTATTTATGTTTTTGGCCGAGCCGTATGACTTGTGGGATCTCAGTTGCCCGACCAGGGATCAAACCCAGGCCCTTGGCCTTCCCTGGTTGCGCAGTGGTTAAGAATCCGCCTGCCAATGCAGGGGACACAGGTTCGAGCCCTGGTCCAGAAAGATCCCACGTGCCTCAGAGCAACTAGGCCTGTGTGCCACAACTACTGAGCCCACGTGCCACAGCTACTGAAGCCTGCATGACTAGACCCTGTGCTCCACAACAAGAGAAGACACCACAATGAGTAGACCACGCACCACAACTAAGTGTGGCCCCTGCTCGCCACAACTAGAGAGAGCCCAGGCACAGTGGCGAGGACCCAACGCAACCAAAAATAAATAAGTGAAATAAAAACCAAAACCAAACCAAACCAAACAAAAAAAACCCCATACCCTAAGCAGTGAAAGAGTGGAGTCCCAACCACTGGACTGCCAGGGAAGTCACAAATTTCCCCTTCTTGTAAGGACTCCAGTCTTTTTGCATTAGGGCCCACCCTAATGACTTCACTTTAACTTAATTACCTCAGTGAAGATCCTATGTCACAGGAAGGTCACACTCTGGGGTACTGGGGGGAGGGTTAGAACTTCTACATGAATTTGGGGGGAACACAATTCAACCCTTAACACCCTCCAATGGCTGTGTCCTGTTTCCTGCAAGATGCTGACTGATCCGCTGGCTGATGAGAAGTAAGATGCAGTCTCACCTCTTCCTTGAGCCCAGCTAACATTTCCTTTCAATCCTTATCTCTGGGGAATGCTAGAAATCAACTCCTTTTCCCTCAACGGTTAGGATTCTGGGGGACGTGGAGCATCTGTCAGCAGTCTGCCAAGATGGCGGCCGGAGAAGGACAGGGCTTTACAGGATGACGGGGGACATCGCGGGCCCAGGCTCGGGGACTGCAGTACAGCCACCTTCAGGGCCGTTGCCTCTCCAACAGGTCCACCAGCCTGACTCTCCAAGAGAGTGTAGGCCCTGTGAGGACAAGGATCTTGCCCTCACATCTGCCATGGCATCTGCAGTGCCTGGCAGAGCAGGAGCAGGGTGGTTATGTGTTGAACAGATGGGGAAACAATGATTTCCCCCAGGATTTTGGGCTCACGCCCCTTTTTGCAGAGAAAACTTTGTTTCCCTCGGTGGCTTGGTTTCTGTTTGTGCGCTTCCTCTGTTTCCGGGTCCGTATGGATGCCTCCTAAGTGCCTCTGGAGAAATATAGGAGTGGAGTTATAGGAAAGAATGTTGGGCCTGTGTTAGCCTGTTGGGGCTTCCGTAACGAAGTTGCACCGACTGGGGGGCTTAACACAACAGAAATTCATTTCTCACAGTCTGGAGGCGAGAGGTCCAAGATCAAGGTGTCTTTAGGGTGGGTTTCTGGTGAGCCCACTCTTCCCGGCTTGTAGATGACTGCCTTCTTGCTGTGTCCTCACATACGTGGCCTTTTCGTGTATGTGCAGAGATAGATAGATAGATAGATAGATAGATAGATAGATAGATAGATAGATATGGGAAGTCCCTGGTGGTCTAGTGGTTAGGACTCCACGTTCCCAATGAAGGGGGCCCTGGTTTGATCCCTGATCAGGGAACTGGATCCCACATGCAGCAACTAAGACCGGGGAAGCCAAATAAATAAATAAATATTTTAAAAAATAAAGTAAGATTAAGAAATAAAAATTAGATAAGAGATACAGATAGATTAATAGATGATAGATGGATAGTTAGGTAGCTAGATAATAGGTAAACAGACAGACAGACAGACAGAGTGAGCTCTGGTGTCTCTTTCTCTTCTTATAAGGACACCAGTCATATAGGATTAAGGCCCAACCCTTATGACTTCATTTAACCTTAATTACTCCCTTAAAGGCTCTACCTTCAAATAGAGTCACATTGGGGGTTAGGGCTTCAACATATGGATTTGGGGGAACACAATCCAGTCCATAACTGGGCCAAAGTGCCTGCTTGGTGAGCTGGAGAATGGGGAGCAGACAGTGCTGAGTGCCCTTTGCAATGCAATTCTGACATCAGCTACATGGAGTTAGGTAAACTGTCACAAGTTAAGGGCACAGCCCCCTTCCCCCCCAAAATAACACTGCTCATTTCAGATTGCAAGCTCAGATAGTCCCAGGCCACCTGTATTTCTGACCAATTGGCCACAGATCTGGGGGGTCCCCAAGCCCCCTCAGGCCGAATGACTTGGTAGAAATACAGAACTCAAGAAAGCTCCATCCTTATGATTCCAGTTTTGTTGCAAAGGCTACAAACCAGAAGCAGTCAAATGAAGAGATGCCTGAGGGGCGATGGGGTCCCAGATGTGGGGCTGCTGTGTCCTCAGCATGCATTGCCCTCCTGCACGCCCACAGTGCACCAGCCTGGGAGGTTCCTCGGAACCTCTGTGTCCACAGTTTCCACTGGGGTTTCATTACTCAGGACAATTGCTGGGACCACTGGCTCAGTGCTTGGACTCAGCCTCGGGCCCCCCTCCCCGCCCTGGGGATTGTGCTGGTATCTCATGGCCTAAAGCCCTAAGCTTTGAATCACACGGTGGGGCTTTCTTCATGGCCAGCCCCCATCCTGAATCACTCATTAGCATAAACTCAGGGTCCCCCATGAATAACTAAGACACTCCTATCACTTGGGAAATTCCAAGGATTTAGAGAGACTCCCTTCCAAGTGCCAGGGACAAAGAGCAGCCAGTTCTTTTCTGTACAACCCCTTGTTCCCCACACAGCGTCTTATTTATGGACCTGAGGATGCAGGTGCAGGTCTGGCCAAGGAGTGGGCCCCCAGGACCACTGAGCTCACTTACGCCTCCTCTCCCGATCCCTGGGGAGATCATCATGAGGAGGAGGGGGCAGAGGGCCAGGGCAGGGCTGAAGTGGGTAAGGGTACTCTACCTCCATTTCCACCTGCCCTGGGCCCCCCCGCCAAGATGCTCCCTTCTAGGAAGCTGCTAGTCACTCCAGCTTTACTCCAGGAGGAAAGGGGCTGGGTTTGGGTGGAGGGCATGCTAGGGGCATGGGAGTGGACAGAGTGGCCCCCTCACCCCCAGGGCCCCTTACACTTTCTGCAGCACTAAGCAGGTATTTTCCACCCTGAGTACCTCTCCTCTCTTCCCGGTTCACCAGGCACATAAATGTGCACAAGAACCTTATTCTGTGGGGCTCATCTTCTTCAGGGGGATGTTGAAGTTACCCCTCAGGGACTCAAGCCTGGCCTCCTGGGCACTGGCCCGCGAGCTCCAAGCAGGTGCTTCCTCCCTAAACGCTTCCATGGGGCCACGGCAGGAGCTGCAAAGGCCACCACGGGGCCGTCCCCCTAACCAACAATGCAAACCCAAGAAGTCTGGGATGGCCACTGGGAACTGGGCGTGCAACGGCCCCACCCCTGGGAGGGCGGAGGAGGGTGCTGGCGCAGCCCCGCGAGGGCCCGGGGCCCCAGTGCACACTGGAGGCAGAGCTCTGCTCGGCTGCACCATGTCCTGGACCCCTGTCCTGCTGGCGCTCCTGGCCCACTGCACAGGTGAGAACCCCCAGAGCTCAAGGCCCCCGGCCCCTTCCCTTGCCCTGCTTTGCCCTGGATGCCCACATGCTTCTGTGTCCCCAGCTTGTGGCCCTCAGCCGGTGCTGAATCAGCCGCCATCCGTGTCCTCGTCCCTTGGAACCACGATCCGCCTGGCCTGCACGCTGAGCAGTGACCATGATGTCGGTGTTCACAGCATCTACTGGTACCAGCAGAGGGCCGGCCACCCCCCAAGGTTCCTGCTGAGATATTTCTCCCACTCGGACAAGAACCAGGGCCCCAAGGTGCCCCCTCGCTTCTCTGGCTCCAAAGACCTAGCTAAGAACACAGGGTATCTGAGCATCTCTGATCTTCAGCCGGAGGATGAGGCTGTGTATTTCTGCGCCGTGGGGGCCGGAGACATGGAGCAGGGGCCGGAGATGCAGAGAGAGAGGAGGGAGGAAAGGGAGCCTGCTGCTCCAGCCTCCCAGGCACCATAGGACACGCTTACCTTGAACCAAAGGCAGAAGGGCACGCCTCCCCGAGGAGAGGGTGGTGTGGCGAGGAGGGTGGGGTTTTGGGCTGCCCCAGGTGAGGAGAAGCTCCTGGAAACCCCTTTGGAGGCTGGATTCGGGAATTAAATCTGCTTGTGTCTTGGGAATTTGTTTTGCTGGGTGGTCTGAATTTGTTCCAGGGAGGCCCCAGATGTTCTGCGAACAGTCAGAATGAGTGGGACGCACCCAAGACCCAACCAGGGTGAAGGTCTCAGGAGACCTGGCTGGTCACGGTCTGCTTGGCCAGAGCCCCTGGTCTTGTGGGTCCTGGGAGGCAGGGGGCTGCCATAGCATCTTGGGGGATGCCCCTGCCAGGGACAGGACCCCCTATTGTCACCTGATTGTGCACAGGGTAAGCTGCTTAGAAAATGCCTTCATTGGGCCTCTGGGGAGGAGAGCCGTGCCCAGTGACAGGGGTGGTCTAGGTCCTCCACTGGGCCAGATGGCTCTTTGCTGTAGAGGGGCTGTCCTGTGCACTGCAGAATGTCGAGCAGCATCCCTGGCCTATACCCACCAAACAACCTCCTGCCCTCGTTATGACAACCAAAAATGTCTCCAGGCATCACCAAAGGCCCCCAAGGTGGCAAAACCACCCCACCTGAGAGACACTGGTCTAGGAGAGAGAAAGATGTTTCCTCTTCTGTGCAGGAAAGCGGCAGGGCTGGAAAATATTTTCTGTAAAGAGCCATGTAGTAAATATTTTTGGCTTTCTGGGCCATGTGATCTTTGTAGCAACTACTCATTTCTGTCCTTATGGCTCAAAAGCATCCACAGACAATATGTGGACACGCGGGCATGGCTGTTTCCTATTAAACTTTATTTAGAGAAACAGACAGGGCTGGGCTGGATGTGGCACTCAGGCCATACTTTGCTGACCCCTGCTCCAGAGAAACACCCAGTTCCTGCCTCTAGGTTTCAGCCAAACCACACTCGGTGGGGTGATCAAGGTCACTCCTCCTGCCTGAGGACTCCAGGATACTAACCCTCTGGACCCTTGGAAGACCCCGGGGGCAGGAGGGATACAAGGCGTGTGCGTGGCCTTGCCGATGAGCTTGTTGGGTAAAGAGGGAACAGTGGGTTCCTGCTACCCTGGCCCACATCTGCACCCTGAGCCCCTGGGTGGTGAGCCAGTGTGTGCCCTGCAGAGAGGGACCCTGTACACCCACGTCCACACCACGTGTGGACATGCCTCCCACTCAGAGAGGTGCCAGGCAAACCATCTCCCCTGTGATCCAAACTTGGCTGAGAATGTCCATTTATCATGGCTGAAAAGACCTCGAAGGCTACATTCATGTCAATAGCAGCCCTTCCATGTGTGGCCTGCGACGCCTGTAAGACAATGGTCTCAGCTCCGGCCAGTTCTCAGCACCCTTTGGGCTTCCTCTCTGAAATGCACTGAGTTCTTCCTGCATGGAGCCTTTGTCTCCTGGCAGGGGCCTCCAGGCCCAGGTTTCCAAAGGCCATCTAGGTGGTCCCCAAAGAACTCTGTCACCTGCTTGTAACCTGTTCTTCCCTTGCTTTCATCCTTTGTGATTCTGGGATTCCAAGCCACGACAAGAAACCCAGAAAGCAGGGAGTCAGGTCAGCTCCTCCATCATCCCAGCACGCCTGCCTCACCATATTCCTGGAGGATGGGACTTTGGACCCGGGCCTTGGGCCAGGCAGAGCATGCGTCTTAGCTCTGGTCAGCCGCAGAAGGGTCATTTGGATGCTAGGCCAACATTTCCAGTGTTGTTTGTAAAGAGGATAATAATAGCACCAATTAATTTCTATAAAATGCTTAACCTGCACTTGACTGTAACATGTGCTCAACAAAGTAGTGGTATCATTTCCTCATCAGTCACCAGGCCTGGCCTCCCCCTTGTCTAAACCTTTCCTTTAGTCTGAGTCATTTCTTACCCGGCCAAAATCTGACCTCCTGCCCATCATCCTGCTGCAGCCTGGATCCTCCATTCCTCATCTTTATTACTCCCAGATCCAGCCTTGCCTGCACTCCTCCGCTCTAGCCTCGATTGTCTCCCACCCTCAAAGGTACGGATGCAAGCCCCATCTGCCATTTCCAATTTTCCAGTGGCTACATTTTTTAAAAAAAGATAAAAAGAAACAGATGAAATGATGTTTAATAGCATATTTTATTTAAACCAATGCATTTCAAATATTATCATTTAAACATGCAATGTACAATTAGTTATGAGATGGTTAACTCTTTTTTCATACTATATCTTCAAAACCCAGTGTGTATTTTATACTCGGGGCTCATCTCAATTTGGACCGGCCACATTCCAAGTGGTCCACAGTTGCCATGGCTGTGACAGGACAGTACAGGTTGAAGGGGTAAAATTGACTCCATGTTGTGACACAGCCTTTGGAGACTGGCCCAGATTCTGTCCCAAGTCCCATTTCTTGTGCGCTGCCCTCACCATCTGTTTCTGCTGATGCTCTCGGTTGCTTCCAAACCTCTGTCCAAGCCATCTACTTGCCAGTGGACTTCCTGTCCCTTTGCCATGACCCCCAGCTGGCTGCACTGACTCTGGGGTCCGCAGTTATCTCCACTGTCCCTCCTTGGGCAAGACTTCCTTGACCTCTTTATGCAGTTAATAACTTCCTGCGATGTGCAAACATCGTGTTTTCCTAACTATATTTAGCACCTGCTGCGCAGCTCTGAACTTAGTTTGCAAGTCTCTCTCCTCTACTAATCTGTAAATTCTCAGTGGGAAGGACCTCTTCATCTCATTTTCTGGGTCTGATATACACTGATAACAGAGTTGAGTAAATGGATGTATAGACGAATGCACGACTGAATGAATTCTTGGGTCCCAAAGACCTCATCATTCCGGGACCCCATTAGACAGCTGGGCTCATTGTGATTCCCTAAGAAGGGAAAACTTGCAAATCCAGTGATCATATCCAGTAATCAGGAGTGATGTGGAAGGAAAAGATTGAAAAACGTCAATGCAGGGAAGGGAACATTTGGGAAACTTTCTGAATTGTTAATGGAGGTGAGAGATGTTGGATAGGGTGGGGTTCCCAGATTGTTGGGATTTGCTGCCTGGTACCCAAAGAGCTCCCCCACCCCCAAGTATCACAGCAGGGTTCCTGACTGTGATACAGAACAGGGGTGCAGGGATGCTGAGAGCTGTGGTCTGTGCACAGAAATGCTTGACGCTGCTCCCAAGTCTGACCCAGAAACACAGAACCCAGCAGGCTTGGACATGTCACCAGCGGTACTGAAGACTAGAGGCCTGAAATTCTGACCTGGCTTAGACCTCCACATCCTCAGTGGAGAGGATCTGAGGAAGGCCCAGGGGTCTTGGGGGATGGAACGTGCCAGTCAGACAGAGTGAAAATGCAAGGGCTCTCTGTGCACACAGAGGCCGGTGTGGTTGTGATGGGATTGTCAAGATGAGCTGGGGCAAGTGGCCCCACATAAAGAGGGGGGTGGGATTAACACTGACACGCCCTTTAGGGCATGAAGGGCCCTTGCGTCTTGTTCTAAGTTGCATCACAAAAATTTTGTGATGCACGCCCAATGACCAAATCCATTCATTCACGACGGGATGTAAAACGAGGATATTTTCATTCTAGCAAAACTATAAAGAAAACGTCCCCTCCTCAATGATTTAGGCACCCAAGGGACTGTTCACATAGTAAAGGCAGGATAAATGTTTGGTCTTTTTTCCCTTTATTTACCAGTCATAGAAAGCACAAGTCAGTGTGCCAGCATCTTCCAGGTTCGTGGGCACAAGATATTTGAGGTGTTTAAATCCATTGCAATTACGGTAAGTTGTTCTGTCTTTGGGCAGCACAAGCCCATTCAAATTGGTGTCTAACCAGGAACATGACAATGTGTCAAAAACAGTCCATTTACATTTGTCTTTAAAAAATTTGTGCCAAGGTACCTTCACTCCAGCTAATTCTCTAAAGGATGATGATTTTTTTTTTTTGGCGTGTGGATCTTTATTATTGTTGTTGTCGTTTTCTTTTAAAAAAATTTTCCCATTCATTTTTTATTAATGTAATTTTTATTTTATATTGGAGTATAATTGATTCACAGTGTTGTGTCAGCTTCAGGTGTACAGCCAAATGATTCAGTTATACATATACATATATCCATTCTTTTTCAGATTCTTTTCCCATTTAGGTTATTGCAGAATACTGAGTAGATTTCCCTGTGCTATACAGTAGGTCCACATGGATCATCTATTCTACAAACAGCAGTGCGTATACGTCAATACCAAACTCTCAATTTATCACTCCCCCCAACGTTTCTCCCTTGATAAACGTTAAGTCTGCTCTCGATGTTTCTGCTCCTGAGTCTGTTTCTGTTTTGTATACAAGCCCACTTGTGTTGGTTTTTTTTAGATTCCACATGTAAGTGATATCATATGATATTTATCTTTCTCTGTCTGACTTCACTTAGTATGATATTCTCTAGGTCCATCCATGTTGCTGCAAATGGCATTATTTCATTCCTTTTTATGGCTGAGTAATATTCTCTTGTGTGTATATGTATATATATACACACACACATCACATCTTCCTTAAAAGGACAATTATTATTACACCCTAAATGGAGAAAGAGCACAAGAATGTGAAAATTTTGAAATCCTCCATGTGATACTGGTAGTTACTAAGCCAGGATCCCAAATAGTTTACTCACCCAAAAGAAGAAAAATTAAGGATAAGTTCAGGATAACAGTACCCACCTTACACCACTCTCTCAAAATTAAAGAAATAAAAATAAAAAATAAATAAAGTTAAAGCTCTGTTTCATGCCCTCAAGGCATAATGGTGCCTGAGGCCGGGAGCTGGGAGCAGGGTTCTCCTCCGCAGGACTATTTGGACTGCAGCTGAAGGAGGTGGTGCTGGGAGGGTGGTCGTCCTCACAGGCCGACCACGACCGCTCCTCTCCCTCCCTCCACTTCCAGTGACTGCCGTCCACCTGGGGAGTCTGCAAAAGCCCCTCAAACCCGAACCCTTCTTTCATTTCCTGCATCTCATCGGTACGTCCTTGACCCAGAAACGCGGCTTCCCGGGGTTCTACCCTCCGACAATCCAATTCAACCTCAGCTTCAGTTCAGCGGACGTCAGAGCTGTCCCTGGGAATCGCCCCTCCGGCCGCGGTGACCACCGACGGCCTCCATCACCCACTGGACAAGTGCAGACACCGCGACCAAGGCCGCCAGGGGGCAGTGCAGAGTGCCCTTTACACCCCGTTACGCCATGTGGGTCCACAGGCTGGCAGCGGCAGCATCACCTGGGAGCTTGTAAAAAATGCCATGTCTCCCGGTCACCCCAGACCTGCTGAGTCTGAACTCGCATTTTCACAAGATCCCTGGTGGTTCCACGCACGTGAAAGTCTCAGAGCACTTCCTGCGCCCTTGTCATCTGGTTCAACCTCACTAAGGCACTCTCACCCATGTGGGCAAGCAGGTGATGCTCTGGAGATGCTTCTCAGGAGCACCTGGAAACCAGAAGCAACGTAACAGGTGTGCCTGTACGCACAGAGCACGCTCACCTCCCACGGTTGACCTCTGGCTCCTTCTGGCTCAGAAGCGCAGGCCCTTCGCTCCCACTCAGACCCGGATGTTTGGGCATTTCGACCACCCTCCAGCTGTGGCTTCGCAGCCCTGACTCCCGGATTGCAGCTGCCCTCCTGGCAGCCCCGTGCCCCACACCCCGCGTCCACTTTCTCAGCCCTCTCCCGACGGAAACTGGAGGCCTCTCCCTGGAGGGGCTATTGCTGCGGCCTTGGTTTCCTCAATCCCACGGACCACCCCTCACTCTGAGCTTTGCCGCCCAGGGAAACAGGGATACGGCGCTGCCAGCAGCACCTCTCTCTCCGTCAAAACCGCCTGCCGCAAGGACTACTGGATGAGTGGGACTACTGATTTGTTTCTTGTGAATCTGTGTAGACCCAGGCCTGAGAGATGCCTGAAATGCAAACGACCCTCCATAAAAGGGATGAATGTTCCCTGGGAGGTGTGACCAGGGCCAGGCGGCAGTGCTGCAGGCATCGGAGAGCAACAGGAAGGAGGGGGCTCTGCTCCTGTTTCTGCTCTGAGCCGCCTGAAGGGGGCGCCCACGGCGGGAGGCACGTATGGGGCCAGTTCTGGGACCCTTACCACATCTCAGACCCAAAGGCAGAGCCAGCCTTCCCTGAGGCAGGAGGGCAGAGGGAGAACCCCTGCGGGGTGTGGGGAGCCCAGCGAGATGGCCGCGCCCCTAACTGGGACCAGCGCCTCAGATGCACAGGGAGCAACAGCAAAAACAGGAGGGGTCAGGTTTGCATGAGCCACAATGAGAGGGTCTGGGAGGTCCTGCCCAGCTCCAGGTGGAGAAGACAGAGCTTGGGGCATCTCCACCATGGACTGGACCCCTCTCCTGCTCCCCTCCTCACTCTCTGCACAGGTGCTGTGCACCGCCCTGCCCCCCCCCCCGCAGCTGCTACAGGATCAGCCTGAGGGTGGGAGCCCCTGGGAATGGGCCTTCATCTTCAAGTCCCCTCTCCTCTCCTCTCTCTCTCTCATTTTTAAAAATATTTATTTATTTAACTAAGATGCACCGGGTCTTAGTTGCAGCATGTGGGCTCCTTAGTTGCGGCGTGTGAAATCTAGTTCCCTGACCAGGGATCAAACTCTGGCCCCCTGCATGGGGAGCGCAGAGTCTTAGCCATTGGACCACCAGGGAAGTCCCCTCTCCTCCTCTCTTACAGGCTCCACGGCCTCCTATGAACTGACCCAGCCGCCCTCAGTGTCAATAGCCTCCGGAACAAGGTCAGGATCACCTGCTCAGGAGGTAACGTCATGCATAAACATGCATCTTGGTACCAGCAGAAGCCGGGCCAGGCCCCTGTGTTGTTCGTCTATGACAATAGCAACCGGCCCTCAGGGATCCCTCACCAATTCTCTGGCTCCATTCAGGGAACACAGCCATCCTGATCATCAGCGGGGACTGGGCCGAGGCTGAGGCTATTACAGTGCCATCTACCATGGCAGTGGGAGCCGTGACTCATGGTGACGTGACAGACGGGGACTCAAGGCACGAAACTGCCCCCCCCCAGCCACCCCGGCCTGGTGCTCACAGTCCACGCCCACTCCTCCCCTGCCACCTCCACCCTGGACCAAGAAGGTTCTACTCCTTCTCCACCCAAAGTCACATCACTGCACCTAAACAAGGCCCTAACTTTCAGTGTCCTCGTCTGGGAAACAGGAATCATAATGACCAACCATGGGGTGAGCTGTGTGAGCCAGGGTTCTCTAGAGAAACGGAACCAGCAGGATGTGTGTGTCTATAAATAGAGATTTATTTTAAGGAATTGCTTACATGGTTGTGGAGATGTGAGTCCAAAATCTGCAGGATGGACCGGCAGGCTGGAGACCCAGGGAAAAGGGGCAGTGAATCCATCTGCTGCAAAATTCCTTGTAGCTCTTGGGAGGTCAGTCTTTGTTCTCCTCAGGCCTTCAGATGACTGGGTGAGGCCCACCCATATTAGGGAGGTAATCTGCTTTACTCAAAGCATCAATTTCATGTTAATCCACTGATTTCAGTGTCAATCTCATCCAAATAAACCCTCACAGAAACATCCAGAATAATGCTTGACCAAATATCTGGGCACTGTGGCCCAGCCAAGTTGACACATAAAATTAACTCTCACACTGGCCTTAAATAAACAAGGGTGACTACAGCGTCACTCTCACATCGAATGAAACCTCCAGACCTCTGGGCTTTGGAGAATGTTTTCAACCTTCCACAGTAGCGGAGACCACCCCCAGAGAAGGGCTTGGGAGTCATACAGCAGATCTAGTGATCCCAAGAACCTGGAATTTTCTAGAACGTTCACACCTGGGACTTGGAGAAGATGGACCCACGTGTCTGCTCTGGAGACGACTTGGGAGAGAGGAATCCTGGTGGCCACAGGAGGAGTCTCTGGGGACTGTGGGATGGAGAATGGGCAGGGGGCTGACCAGGAGGAGGCAGGGGGTGCCCTCTGACACGGGAGCAGGGCAGAAGTGACTGGACATGACACACTCCTCTGCTCCAGGGGAGACGGGTGGGGGCGGGGCACAGAGGAGCCAGGGACCCTGAGCAGGGGGTCTGCTAAGCAGGACATCTGGACCCAGACCTCTCTGGCTCGGCCTGAATCCAGCCCTCGGCCATTCTCGGTCCAGGGACGGGGTGGGGACAGGCCCAGGAGACCAGAGCTGCAGCTGCACCAGCTGGGAAGGCCCTGCCTATCCCCCGAGGGTCTCCAGGGACCAGCCAGACCCGGATTTCCAACCATGGCCACCACAGGAGGATGTGGTTTGTAGCAACAGCAGGTGCAGGGCAGGTTATGGGGAGTAGCTGGGGTCACTGAATTCAGGGACAGCCCCTTCTTCTCCCCGAGACCTGGGGCTATCCTCGGGGGAACCGCAGCTTCTGGGCCCCGGGCAGTGGGTGAGTGTCACACCCACACAGGGGTGCGGGGAGGGAGCAGATTCAGCCTGGACCCTGGCAGGAACCCCACCCCAGGCCCCAAGGTACAAGGAACCCAGGTATGAGGCTGGAGTGGGCCAAGCACCACAATGGGGAGAAGCTGGACTGGATCAGGGCCTCCCAGGGACTCCCCTATACCCCATGTCACGTGTCAGGGCACCCGCACCCAGTTACCGTTCAGTGCTGGCCCATCTTCCCAAGGACCGTGAGGTCTTGGGATGCAGTACCTGGCCTCGGGGATGCCCGGTCAGCGTGTGTGGGACATGAGGATCTAAGCAAAGTCACATCAGTCCACGGAGTCTGACCTCATGGTGGCCTTCTTGAACTCCCTGTGATATGGGGAAATCAGTCTGTCTGCTACGCATCCCATGACCACGGTAGGACAGATGCCAACAGGATGTCTGGAATGGCCCAACTCCACTAGGGC
Source organism: Lagenorhynchus albirostris (assembly GCF_949774975.1). Taxonomy (NCBI): domain Eukaryota; kingdom Metazoa; phylum Chordata; class Mammalia; order Artiodactyla; family Delphinidae; genus Lagenorhynchus; species Lagenorhynchus albirostris. The sequence goes on from NC_083108.1 coordinate 62,997,217, forward strand.
ACGTGGCATCCATGAAATTCACTCTGGGGGCCCCTGGGGAGAACCTCACAGAGATGGACAAACCATCAGGACCTGAAGCAAAGAGTGGTTTCAAACACGAACTCCATCCAGTTTGAACTTGAACTCAAGTTCAAACACAAACTTGATGTGCAAGGGTAGATTTGACAAGGAGCTCCATCTCCTACACACAACTGGACCAGGACTGCGTTTTCCAAAGGTTTTTCTATCAAAAGCCCCAGTAAGAAATGCATTTCCCATCACTATCCAGGGTGTATCTATGTTTTCGGATAACTGAGGCAGGACCCCACGAACCAGCTGCCCCCCCCTCACGTGGACGTCCTCTGTTCTCCGTCTGCTCTGGATGACCTCACTGTTGCAGGACTCTGGCTGCACCTGACTGAATTGGTTCCACAACCTCTGGGAGTTGCAACACAAAATTTGAAAAGTGGCAGTTGGATAGCATCAGGGATTCGTTTGTTTTTTGATGGCTGATGGTTTTCCCAAGCCACACCAGATGGGCCAGCTCCCCATGATGATAATAAGAAATATAATTATAGTCATCCTCCATCTGTGTTGTGCGTGGAGCACTTCCCAGTTTAAAAAGCACGTTGAAAGTACAAATCCCGTCTGATTCCACTTAGTCCCTAGAGGGGTCAAAATCATAGAGACAGAAAGCAGAATGGTGGTGGGGAATTCCCTGGTGGTCCAGTGGTTAAGAGTCTGCTTGCACTGCAGGGAGTTCAGGTTCGATCCCCAGTCGGGGAACTAAGATCTCGTAGGCTGTGCAGGATGGCAAAAAAAAAAAAAGCAGAAGGGTGATTCCCAGGGGCTGGGGAGGCGGATGGGAAGATCGTGTTTAATGGGGACAGAGTGTCAGTTTGGGAAGGTGTGAAAGTTCTGGATGTGGATGGTGGTTGCACAACCATGAGAAGGGACTTAATGCCACTGAATTGTACACTTAACAGTGGCTAAAATGGTAAATTTTGTGTTATGTATAATATTCCTGAGGCATCACTGCTGGCAGCACCAGCATAGAGCCAGGCCCTCGCTACCCAAGGTGGGCTCAGTGCCTCTTTTCTGCCCACCGCCCACCCCACCCCAAAGCACAGGGTCCCTGGGCGATGATGCATCCAGATGTTGGGGAGGCAGGCAGGCTCCCCTGGACGGGAGAGGGAAAGGGGAGCCTCACAGAAGTCCCCACTGTGCACCAGACACTCTGCTCGTGGTGGTGACCTCTGGATAAAATCTATGAGTGTGTGTGTGTGTGTGTGTGTGTGTGAGACACGACGGGGTGGGGGGAGTGAGACCATGAGGTGCTGAACACAGTTCATTAAACACACCATTTTATAATGAAATCACGATTCCCTGACTTGAAACCGGCTTCTTGCTAAACCTGCACCTGTTTCCTCCCCTCTCACCACCCCCGCCCAAGGCTGGTCGGAAGAGAAGCCCCAGCCTCACCCTGCTGAACTCAGGCCTCGGCTGCTCCTCTTCCGCTGGCACTCGGCCGCCTTCCTGGGCCTCTCCAGGCCCCAGGGAGATGCTACACAGGCGCCCTTGGGAACTAGGGCAGGAGCAGATGTGTCCCACCCAGGGTCCCAGGGGTGGGGCCGGCAGGGGCTGCAGTGTGAGGCGGTTGAGCCCTGGATTCCGACCACAGCAGAGCAGTTGGCGGGTGCCCCTCTTGGGAGAGGCCCCCAGGAGCAACGGCCATGGGCCCTGGAGGGGGCCGGGTGCTGGGGGCAGGGACAGAGAAGGCCCAAGCAGAGGCCAGGGCCATGTGGGCCAGGACGCACCGGGACGGCTACTGCCAGAGAGGGGAGCCGGGGGCACCTGCCGACACCCCTCCAGGGAGCCCACGCCAGCGGATCGGCCAGAGGTGCCTTTGACCTGAGGGCACATGAGGCCCAGGACAGGCCAGTTGGGCTGTGAGGCCCGCAGGGGTCAGAGCTGTGTCCCCAGGCACAACTGGCCTCTAATAGTGCTGGGCCTGGCCGTGGGCGCCCATGGCCTGCTGCCCCCGACGCCAGCACCGCAGAGCACGGCCCCCCGCAAGGAAACCCCGGCAGGAAGCAGCCCTTGGAGCCTGTGGCACAGGTAAGGGGCCGAGGGAATCATGGGGGGACATGAGGGTCCCTGCAGGCAGAACTGGGAGTGGGGACAGAGAGCGGGTGAGGGGAGAGGGGCGAGAAGGGAGCATCAGCTGGAGAGGAGGGGCCTGGGCAGACGGTGGCTTTATTTGAAGGGTTGACATTTTGTCCAGTGTGCATTTGTTTGCGTTAATTTTTATTTTTTTATATTGTATTAAAATATTTATCTGAATTACTGAGTTTTTTGGTGCCCCTTACATTCTGTACCCAAGATTAGTGCCTCGCCCACCTCGCTCTGGTCCTCAGGGTAGAGCAGGAACAGGGAGGCAGGGGCAGGAGGGGGCAGTGGCTGCTGTCATCCTGGGATCCCTGGGGCTCCTCTTAGCTGGTGAGCCACCTCCTCGCCCTTCCCCTGGCTGGGCAGGCTCTGGTCCCTGGAGCACCAGGGCGCAAGCTCTGGCTGAGGCTGTGTGGTGAGGGGACCTTCCCTGGTGTCCCTGGGTCCCCCAGCCAAGGACCACCTCCTGCGACTGGTCCCTGGGAGACCAAGCCCACCAGGGTGCAGGCACCTCCGTGAGAGAGGCCTGGGCGAGGGTCCGTGGGGGCCGCGGTCTGCCCCTGCTGCTGCTGTGTGACCCCAACCCCCTCCTCTCTGCTTGTGGTGGGAGGTCCCTGGACAAACTGCTGAGCATCTGGGACCATTTGTGATGATCAGTGACACAGCAGCACATTCATCGTGGGCACTGACCATTTAGGGGCAGAACCTCCCTCTCAGTGGCCCCACAAGGCAGGTCCCTCTGTCACCCCCAATTTACAGGGATAGAGGCCCAGAGAGGTGAGGCAACTGCCCAAGGTCACACAGCTGGTTCTGACTCCAACGCCCAAGCCTCCAGCTGTCCCCATCCCTATCCCCTAAACAGACCCGGCTGACAAGTCCGCCTCTCTGAGCCTCAGTTTCCCCCTCTGCAAAGTGAGGGGTCCTAGTTGGATGAGGGCCTTGCAGCCTGACGCCTGCCCCAGGGATGCTGGGGCCGCGGTGGTGAAGGTCTGGGACAGGAGGAGTGGAGTCTGCGGCACCAGCAGCACAGCCATGGAGGTGGGTGGGTGTCTGTGAGTGTCAGGTCAGGGCCGGCACCACAGCGTCCGGTAGGGACTGCACAGCCAGGGCAGGATCCAGGAGAACACGAGGAGAGACGGACCTCCATCAGGTCAGGCCCCAGCTCAAGGTCCAGGGAAGAGGGGCCCGGCGACAAGCACCACATGCAGCGCGCTGCCTGCAGGACAGAGGGGGCCCCACTGGGGTTGGAGTTCAGGTCAAGGGGTCCACCTGGGCAAGGCAGCACAGGCACAGAACCCTCAGGAAGCGCCCGGGGGTCCGCAGGGCTGCGGCACGTGGGTCTGAGAAGAGGCTAGAGGGGCGGCCAGGCCCAGATGTGGAGGACCTGTCCCTGGAGGATAGACTTCATCTGGGGGGTCCTGGGGAATGTTTGCAAGGAAATGTGACTGGAGTTGGGTGGGTGGGAGGGGGCGGGAAATCAGAACTAGAGAGGCCTCAGGGAGGTGGGTGTTGTCATGGGCAGAGTGGACAGAGAGCTGGACAGAGACAGGAGGTGAGAGGACCAGGAGAGGGAGGAGCCAGGATGCCCCTTGGCTTTTTTGCTGCAAGTTAAGAGAATGCTGTGTCCTGTATTTAAAAAAAAATGGTCCAAGAGAAGGGATGGTCTGCAAGAAGTTGGTCTTCCCCGAGGACATCCACTCACCCGACAGACCACTCAGGGTCCTCAGGGTGGGCCCGAACCAAGGGGGTCATGTCCAGGCATAGGGCAGACCCATGGACCATTTTAGGAGAAGTAAGATGTTGGGGGGGATGCCCAAGCTGGTCTTACAGATCCAGGGTGCTGACCCATGATGCGGGGGCTCCAGGCAAAGGGAGCAAGGGGTGCTGAGGAGGAGAGTTGAGGTGCACAGACCCGCAGGGAGCATCCAGAGCCAGGGAGAGCGGGGTGCAGACCATGGGGGTCTTGTAACCCAGTCCTTTATACTGGGGTCCATGAGGAGTCATTGAGGGATTTAAGTGGGGAGCTGTCAGAATCAGGTTTGTGTTTTGGAAAAATGGCTCCAGATCAGAGACCACTGTGAGGGCAGATTAGAGGATGGAGAAGAGACGTGGAGAAGGGGCTTTGGCCAAAGCCTGTGCCTTGGGGATAGGGAGGAGGTCCACGGTAACCAGGTACCAAGATCTCCTATGAAATTGCCAAGTGAATTTAAAGTGACGTTATCAGAGTGCTGATGGGGAGGAACGGGCACAGTCATGGACTGTCAGCGGGAGGCTGAATTTCTGGAACAAACAATTTCTGGAATAACATACCAAGACTCATAAAAACATACATTCCTTTTGATTATTATTATTATTTTTGCTGTACATGGGCCTCTCACTGCCGCGGCCTCTCCCGTCGCGGAGCACAAGCTCCAGACGCGCAGGCCCAGCGGCCACGGCCCACGGGCCCAGCCGCCCTGCGGCACGCGGGATCCTCCCGGACCGGGGCACGAACCCGCGCCCCCCGCATTAGCAGGCGGACTCCCAACCACTGCGCCACCAGGGAAGCCCCATACATTCCTTTTAATCAAGCAATTCCACCTCTAGAAATTTATCTTGATGATATAATCAGAACTTCAGCTAAATACTGTAAGTGTGTTCCTGGGGAAGAAGTGGAAACCTAAATGTCCAATGATAAGGGAAGGTAAAATAAACGACGGTACATTCATGGTAGGGAGTATTACACAGTCATTTGATACGGTTTTTTTGACAACTGTAATGACATAATAAAGATTTTTATAAACAGGTTGCAATATGTCATACTAGCACACTGCTTTTGTTTTATTTCCATTTACAGAGTAAAATTCATCCTTTTTGGTATTAGCGGTTGTATAAATTTTAATAAAACTATAGAGTTGTGTGACCCTCACAACAATCAAGATACAGAACATTTCCACCCCCCACCAAAATTTCCCTGCGCCCTCTGTGTAGTCAATCCCTTTTTCTGCCCCAACCATGGAAACCACTGATCTCTTTCTGATCCTATAGTTTTGCCTTTTCGAGATATAAACGGCATCATGCAGTATGTAATCTTTTTTTAAATTAAACTTTTTATTTTGGGATAATTGTAGGTTCACATGCAGCTGTAAGAAATAATACAGAGGGATCCCATCTACCCTTCACCTAGTTTCTCCCAACGGTAATGTCTTGTAAAATAAAAAATCACAACCAGGATATTGACATGGACACAGTTAAGGTACAGAACATTTCCATGGCCACAAAGATTCCTTTCTAGCCACACCCACTTCTCTCCCTCCCAAGCCCCTGCTAACTCTGGCAACTACTAATTTGGTCTTCTTTTCTAATTTTGTCCTTTCAAGATTGTTCTATAAATGGAATCATACTGCATGTACCCGTTTGGGACCGGCTTTCTTTCTTTTTCTTTTTTTAAAAAATTTTTATTGGAGTATAATTGATTTACAGTGTTGTTAATTTCAGGTGGACAGCAAAGTGAATCAGTTATAGATATATATAGGTCCACCCTTTTTTAGATTCTTTTCCCTTATAGACCATTACAGAGTATTGAGTAGAGTTCCCTGTGCTATACAGTAGGTTATCATTAGTTATTTATTTTATATTTAGTAGTGTGTATATGTCAATCCCAATCTCCCAGTTTATCTCTCCCCCCATTTGCCCCTTGGTAACCATGTTTGTTCTCTACATCTGTGACTCTATTTCTGTTTTGTAAATAGGTTCATTTGTACCATTTTTTTAGATTCCACATATAAGCGATATCATATGGTATTTGTCTTTCTCTGACTTATTTCACTCAGTATGACAATCTCTAGGTCCATCCCTGTTGCTGCAAATGGCATTATTTCATTCTTTTTCATGGCTGAGTAATGTTCCATTGTATGTATGTACCACACCTTCTTTTTTTTTTTTTATCTTTATTGGAGTATAATTGCTTTACAATGGTATGTTAGTTTCAGCTTCACAACAAAATGAATCAGTTATATATATACATATGTTCCCATATCTCTTCCCGCTTGCGTCTCCCTCCCTCCCACCCTCCCTATCCCACCCCTCCAGGCGGTCACAAAGCACCGAGCTGATCTCCCTGTGCTATGCGGCTGCTTCCCACTAGCTATCTACCTTACGTTTGGTAGTGTATATATGTCCATGCCTCTTTATCGCTTTGTCACCGTTCTTTATGCATTCCTCTGTGATGGACATTCAGGTTGCTTCCATGTCCTGGCTACTGTAAATAGTGCTGCAATGAACATTGGGGTGCATGTGTCTTTTCGAATTATGGTTTTCTCTGGATATATGCCCTGGAAGCGACTTTCTTTACTCAGCATAGTTTTCTGGCTGTTCATCCAGACTGTTGGTTGTACACACTTCGCTCCTTTTTATTGCTCAATATATTCCAAGTACGTAACCATATGAGTCTGGCTTCTTTAGTTCAGTATAACACCTTTGCAATTATCCAATTATCCCCTTTATCTAGAGTTTGTTCCTTTCTATTGCTAAGTAGGATTCCATCTATGAACGTATCAGAGTTTATTAACTATTCACCAATAGAGGAACATTTGGGTTGTTTCCAGTTTTTGGCAATGATAAATAAAGACAGTATATACATTTGCATACAAGTCTTTGTTTGAACATGAGTTTTCATTCCTTGGTTAAATACCTAGCAGTAGGATTTGAGTGATCAGAGGGTAAGTGTATGTTTATATAAAACTACCAAACAGCTTTCCAGAGTGGCTAAAACTTTTTACATTCACACAAGCAATGTGTACGAGTTACAGTTGCTCTGTATTCTCCCCAGCACTCGGTACTGTCAGTGTTTTAAGAAATTGAGATAAAATTCTCTTAAAATAAAATTCACTTTTTTTTTTTTGGCCGTGTAGCTTGTGGGACCTTAGTTCCCTGACCAGGGATCAAACCCGGCCCCCAGCAGTGAAAGCACCAAGTCCTAACGAGTGGACCACCAGGGAATTCCCAAAATTCACTATTTTAACTATTTTAAAATACACAATTCGGTGACATTTAGTGCGTTCACTATGTTTTGCGACCATCACCACTATCTTTTTCCTGAGTCTATTAATCACCCCAAAGGAAACCCCAAAGCAGTCCCTCTGCATTCCCCCAATTCCCCAGCCCCTGGCAACCAGTAACCTGCTTTCTGTCTCTATGAATCTGCCTATTCTGGGTATTTCATATAAATGAAATCATACAATATAAGACCCTAGTGTCTGGCTTATTTCACCTAGCATCATGTTTTCAAGGTTCATCCATGTTGTAGCAGGAGTCAGTACATCATTCTTTTTAAGGCCAAATAATATTCCTTTTTTTGTTTTTTAATTTATGTATTTATTTTTGGCTGCGTTGGGTCTTTGTTGCTGTGTGCTGGCTTTCTTTAGTTGCAGCTAGTGGGGGCTACTCTTCATTGGGTTGCGCGGGCTTCTCATTGCAGCTAGTGGGGGCTACTCTTCATTGGGTTGCGCTGGCTTCTCTTGTTGCAGAGCACGGGCTCTAGAGCATGGGCTCAGTAGTTGTGGCGCACGGGCTTAGTTGCTCCGAGGCTTGTGGGATCTTCCCGGACCAGGGCTTGAATCCGTGTCCCCTGCGTTGACAGGCGGATTCTTAACCACTGCGCCACCAGGGAAGTCCCAATATTCCATTTTATGGATATACCACATTTTGTTTATCTGTTCATTAGTTAATGTGTTATTTCCACCTTTGGGTTATTGTAAATAGTGCTGTTATGTACATTCATGTCAAGTGTTTTTCTGAGTATCTGTCTTCAATTCTTTTGGGTAAATGCCTAACAGTGGAATTGCTGGGTCACATGGTAGCTTTACGTTTAACTTTTGAGATTGGCCAAACTGTTTTCCACAGTGGCTGCACCATTTTACAATCCTACCAGCAATGCACAAGGGTTACAGTTCTCCATATCCTCACCAACACTCGTTATTTCCTTTTTTTATTATTGTTATTTTTATATCCATCCCACTGGCTGTGAAATGGTATCTCATTGTGGTTTTAATTTGCACTTCTATAATTATTAATGATGTTAAGGGTCTTTTCAAGTGCTTGTCCGTCATTTTTATATCTTCTTTAGGGAAATGTCTCAAGTCCTTTGCCCAGCTTTTAAATCAGTTGCCTTTTTGTTGCTTTGTTGAGTCGTAAGATTTCTTTATATATTCTGGATACTAGACCCTTATCAGATATATGATTTTCAAATTATTTCTTCCATTCTGTGAGTTGTCTTTTCACTTTCTTGATAATGTACCTGGAGGCACAAAAGTTTTGAATTTTGATGAAGTCCAACTTATCTATTCTTTCATTTATTGCTTGTACTTTTAGTGTCATATCTAAGAATCTGCTGCCTAATCCAAGGTCATGAAGATCTACACCTATGCTTTATTCTAAGAGATAGTTTTAGCTTTTACACTTAGGTCTTCAATCAATTTTGAGTTTTTGTGTATGGTATGAGGTAGGGGTCCAACTTCATTCTTTTGCATGTGGATGTCCAGTTGTCCCAACACCATTTGCTGAGGAGATTCTTCCTTTCTTCCTTCCTTCCTTCCTTCCTTCCTCTCTCTTTCTCTCTCTCTCTCTCTCTTTCTTTCTTTCTTTCCCACACCGCAGGGCTTGCAGGATCTTAGTTCCCTGAACAGGGTATCCCCGGCAGTGGAGGCATGGAGCCCTAACCACTGGACCGCCAGGGAATTCCCTGTTCTTTTTCAAGACTGTTTTGCCTATGGGAGTCCTTTGCAATTCCATGTGAATTTTAGGATCAGCTTTTCCATCTCTGTATGATCACCCACTGAGATTTTGATGGGGACTGCATTGGATCTGTGGATCACTTTGGTTAGTATTGTCCTCTTTCAAATATTAACTCTTCCAATCCATGAACGCAGGACATCTTTTCATTTATTTAGGTCTTCTCTAACTTCTTTGAACAACATCTTGCAGCTTTCAGTGTACAGTCTTTCACCTCATGGGTTAAATTTATTCTTAATCGATACCATTGCAAATGGAATTGTTTTCTTAATTTCGCTTTTTGAATTGTTCACTGCTAGTGTGTTGATCACGCACCTGCGGAATTTATTTGCTCTGTATATAAGATCATGTCATCTGTGAATAGAGACTTTGAGTTACTGTCTAGTATCCTTTTTTTTTAATTAATTAATTAATTTTGGCTGCACCGGGTCTTAGTTTTGGCACGTGGGATCTTCGTTGTGGCAAGCAGGATCTTTAGTAGTGGCACACAGACTTCTTAGTTGCAGCATGAGGGCTCTTAGTTGCGGCATGCATGTGGGATCTAGTTCCCTGACCAGGGAATGAACCCGGACCCCCTGCATTGGGAGTGCGGAGTCTTACCCACTGGACCACCAGGGAAGTCCCCAGTATCCTTTCATTGCACTTTTTTTTTTTTTTTTTTGTGGTACACGGGCCTCTCACTGCTGTGGCCTCTCCCGTTGCGGAGCACAGGCTCCGGATGCTCAGGCTCAGCGGCCATGGCTCACAGGCCTAGCTGCTCTGCGGCATGTGGGATCTTCCCTGACCGGGGCACGAACCCGTGTCCCCTGCATCGGCAGGCAGACTCTCAACCACTGTGCCACCAGGGAAGCCCTCATTGCACTTTTTAAATGCACTTCTAGATTGCTTACTTGTGTTATATATCTAATATTCTTATAATTTTAAAACAATTAAAAATTTAAAGCAAAAGATCTATATTTGCGTCACAAAACCAACCACAGCTAACTGGGCCAGCTTAGCAGGTGGAAAGCACACTGGTCTGATCCTCTGGCAGAGATTCTTGCATCCAACGAGCCCCAACTCAATGCTGCATCTTTGTATGAGTTGGGAATTTAAATCAGCAAAGGCAAAACCTGGAACTTCTTGTGGCTTTGGAGTCTCTGAGGGTGGTTCTGTTGTTTCTTAATTATTTTGGGCCTTGTTTTAAATTTAAGAAGAAGTATTTAGATGCAGAATCTAAGGACAAAATTTTCTGGCCTGGGAGTGAGAGCACTCATGGTCGCCTGTGACAAGGTAAAGACAGAAAAAGAACTGGAATAGGAGAAAAGTGGTCAGTCTCATGTGGAAGTGGTGAGTTAGAGTTTCCTGTTGGGCATCCAGCTGGAGATGATCAGTAGGCAACTTAAGTGGAGATGAGGAAAGGGTTTGGAGCTGGAATAGACTCGAGCCTCATCATGTGGGCACATTGTGGGAAGATGGCAAAGAAGGAGGACCCAGGGAGGCAGTCTGGGGATCCGTAGCCATGCATGGGTCAGGGGAAAGGGAAAACAAAGAAGGAAGAAAGTGGGGGTCACAGACATCAAGGAGAACCAAGTCACTGGAAAGAGGAGCCAACCCTATGTTACATCCTGCAGAGACATTAGGTACAACAGGAACTGGAGAGGGACCTTAGACTTGACCCAGATGAGGGCCCTGTTGTCCATCACCTGAGAGATTTCAGGGAGAGATGGGGTGAGAGCCAGAAGGGCCCTGGCATGTCCCAGAATGTAAAACACTGCTTGTCAGGCAAGTGTTCGGGAGCCATTGTTGGTTGGATGGATGGATGGATGGATGGGTGGATGAATGGATGGATGGATGGATGGATGGATGATGGATGGATGAATGATGGATGGATGTTGGATGGATGATGGATGGATGATGGATGGATGGATGGATGGATGGATGATAGATGGATGAATGGATGGATGGATGATGGATGGATGATGGATGGATGGATGGATGGATGATGGATAGATGATGATGGATGGATGATGGATGGATGATGGATGGATGGATGGATGATGGATGGATGAATGATGGATGGATGATGGATGGATAGATGGATGATAGATGATGGATGGATGGATGGATGATGGATGGATGGATGGATGATGGATGGATAATTGATGGATGGATGGATGGATGATGGATGGATGATGGATGGATGGATGAATGATGGATGGATGGATGGATGGATGATGGATGGATGGATGGATGATGGATGGATGAATGATGGATGGATGTTGGATGGATGGTTGATAGATGGATGGATGATGGACGGATGGATGGATGATAGATGATGGATGGATGGATGGATGATGGATGGATGGATGGATGGATGATAGATGGATGAATGGATGGATGGATGATGGATGAATGGATGGATGATGGATGGATGGATGATGGATGGATGGATGATGGATGGATGATGGATGGATTGTTGATAGATAGATGGATGGATGATGGACGGATGGATGGATGATAGATGATGGAGGGATGGATGGATGATGGATGGATGGATGGATGGATGATAGATGGATGAATGGATGGATGGATGATGGATGGATGGATGATGGATGGATGGATGATGGATGGATGATGGATGGATTGTTGATAGATAGATGGATGGATGATGGACGGATGGATGGATGATAGATGATGGATGGATGGATGGATGATGGATGGATGGATGGATGATGGATGGAAAAACAGATGGACAGAAAGACAATGATCTGAAAGATCCAAGAAGGCTTCATGAAAGAGGAGGAACTGAACTGCGTCTCAGTGAGTGGAGAGAACAGGGCAGGGGGGCCCCAAATGACCTGGTGTCCACAGGCCCAGGAAGAAAGCTGCCTGGCTGGACTGTGGGAAATTATGGGGGAAGGAACACCCAGAAGCCCTAAAATGAGGCCAGAAGAGGTCAGGCAGGTCCAAGCCAGCTCAGGACTCACTCTGCCACACCACATGGCCACCCGAGGGGACTCGGCACTCAGCAGCACCATCAGCACTGAGGATTCAGTGGTCACAGGACAGCCTCAGAGTTAGGGGGACACACTGGGTGACAAGGTGAGAGTGGCTCCTTCCTCAGACAGGGGGCTGGGCATGGGGACACCCAGGAGTGCCCCAGCCTCGCGGTGGGGGCTGGCTGCCCACCCCCCCCAACCTGAGGACACAGCCCTGCCTGCTACAGCCCTGTTCCCGTCATGCCCAGCAGTTCCCTGCTCCATCCTGGCCCCCGGGGGACAGGCCCCAGGTGCTGGCCTGGCGGGTTTTGGTCCGAGTCTCAGTCACCGTGGTACGTCTTTGGCGGCGGGACCCAGCTCACCGTCCTAGGTAAGTGGCTCTCACAGCTTTCCCAGCCTGTCCCACCCTCGGCTGTCTTGGGAAAGTCAGTTTTTTCTCTCTGGGGGCTGCTTCCCCTCTGCCCTCCCAGCTTAAGGACCGACCCCCACCTTTCTCCTTGGGGCCTGGGGAGGCAGATTGGTCTTGGGGTAACCGGCAGGAAGGACCCCAACAGCAGGAGCAGCCACCTCCAAAGTCCGACAGGGATCGTAAGGAGGGAGGAGAGCTGCTTTGGTTACACACGGGGACACTGAGGCTGCACATGGGACAGCTTGGCCGGGTCACCCGGAAGAGTGATGTGGAACAGCTTCTTGGGGGCTGTCTGCTGTCCAGGGGCTGAGTGGGAGGGGGGACAGAGAAGGCAAGCAGGGCCACCATGGGGACACTCACAGAGGCCATGATGGGGGTGGGCAACCCCAGACCCGCCCCTGCATCTCACACCCCCTCCTCTGTCACACAGGTCAGCCCAAGTCTGCACCCTCGGTCACTCTGTTCGCGCCCTCCACTGAGGAGCTCAAGGCCAACAAGGCCACCCTGGTGTGTCTCATCAACGGCTTCTACCCAGGCAGCGTGACGGTGGCCTGGAAGGCAGGCAGCACCACCATCACCAGGGGCGTGGAGACCGCCCAGCCCTTGAAACAGAGCAACAACAAGTACGTGGCCAGCAGCTACCTGGCCCTGACGGCCAGCGAGTGGAGATCTTATGACAGGGTCAGCTGCCAGGTCACGCATGAGGGGAGCACCGTGGAGAAGACAGTGGCGTCCTCAGGGTGCCCTTAGGTCCCTGGACCCCCCACCCTCCGGGGCCTGGAGCCACGGGTCCCCTGGGGGGGACTCCCCTCCCATCCTGGTCCCCCCTCCCATCCTGGTCCCCCCAGCCCTTCCTCCTGCACCCAATCAACTCTCAATAGAATGTTTTCATCATTATTCAGAAATCTCTGCTCATTTCTTTCTTTCTTTTTTTTTTTTTTTTTTGTCGTACGCGGGCCTCTCACTGTTGTGGCCTCTCCCGTTGCGGAGCACAGGCTCCGGACGCGCAGGCTCAGCGGCCATGGCTCACAGGCCCAGCTGCTCTGCGGCATGTGGGATCTTCCCGGACCGGGGCACGAACCCGTGTCCCCTGCATCGGCAGGCGGACTCTCAACCACCGCGCCACCAGGGAAGCCCTCTGCTCATTTCTTTTTTTTTTGTCTCTTATTTAATTTGCACCCTCTCCAGAATTCTGGGGGTGGGGTGGGGAATCCTAGGCGCCAGTGAGAAAGTAACTAAAGGGAGAGGCTCACAGTCTCCTGGGTGGGGGCATCTCCCAGGCAACCAGCCAGGACACATCACCCATCTGCCCTCTCCTTCTTCCCACTCCTCCTCCAGCACAAGGCCATGCCCACCCCCTGCCACCTTCCTGGCCGGAGCTGCCCATGGCTGGTGACCTCCAGATGAGCCCTCCCTCCCTGCCCTGGTGGGGACCCTCCACACCTCCCTGCCCCCGGCTTGTCCTTTCTTTCCAGTATGGCTGTTAGCATAACTGACTCGGGAACCTTCGCCCACATTCCTCTCCCTCTGTGTCCTGCCTGGTCCCTGGGCTGGGCCACTCCTGGGGGCCTCCCAGCCCAGGCTCCGCCTCCTTCCTCCCTGGCCTCCTGCGGCCCCTTCTCTTCCTGGGCTCATGGGGAGGGGACTTTGATCTTAGCTTCTGCTCTGGGGCACTGCTTCCCTCCCACCCCGGTTAAATGTTCTCCAGGCCTTACCAGCCAGGCATCAAACCACCTGGAGAGTTCTGAGCCCACCTGGACCCAGGTCCCTGGCCCTGGGACCCATGGCCTAAGGCGACAGAGTTGTTAGGGCCAAAGAGGGACCATGGGGGACAGGGGTCTTGGGTTGGAGGGGCTGGCTTCCTCTTGCCCTTCCCCTCCTCTGGGTCAGAAATCTGGGTCAGGGCACTGAGGGAGGGGCCGAGAAAGGGTGTTGTCTTCTTGGAGGCCCCGCCTCGGTCCTAGTTCCTGGAGGTGAGGGCTCACTGTGCCCTGCCACCAGAAGGGTCAGTCTGGCCCAGGGCCAGACTGGCCCAGTAGCAGCATCTTGAGGGTAAAATTCAAACACCAAGCCCCCAGTACAGGTCCCTTTGGCATCTGCTCCTCCCACACTCCCAGACTCGTTTTCTGCTGCCTCTGTGTCCCACCAACACCTACTCTAAGCCCAAGGGCTTCTGTCACCAAAGGCCACACTGCTTCACGCCTCTGCAGTTTGCTCCCGCTGCTCCCTTTGCTGGCGTGACAGTCCCTGTCCCCATCCACCTGACAGAGGCCTGCCACTCCCTGGTAACCCGCACTCAGCTCTCCACTCGTGACCTTCACATGGACAATGCTGGAACCTCAGCCACTCTGGGCTGAGCACGTGGAGGCTGAGAGGAGCTGACGCCAGGCATCTCCCACCCACTCCCGACCCCCAGGGGCAGCAGGAAGCAGCTTCTCACACCTCCCGTCAGGGTAAGGAATGAGACCTGTGCCTGGGCGCCTAGGACAGAGCTGCCAGCCACAGACCTGCTCAGCGCAGCTGGTAACAGGCTTGCTGGCAATAGGGTGTCCACGGGGACCCGGCTTCACCCTCCTCCGTACCCCACCTCTGCCCGGTCGTGGGACTGACCGTCCCCAGCTCTGCTGCAGGTGTCATCTCTTTGCCACGAGGCTGGAGCCCCAGCTGGGTGCTGCCTACCTCCTGTGACCCCCAGACCTCCCCAGGAGGTGGGTGCTAACCACCCCCTCACCTCATGGATGAGGAGACAGAGGTTCCCAGAGCTGAGGCAGCTGCCCAGGTCCCACAGGCACTCAGGGCCACACACACGGTGGGCACCCGGGCCCCCCTCATGAGGTCACCTTCCCCCCCGAGGAGGCTGTGCTGTGCCGGCCGGGAGACGGTGCTGAGCACATGACCCCGCAGCCTCTGGACATCAGAGGCATCCTAAGGCTCTGTGGGGTGGGGGAACCCTGGCTCCTCAATCTATACTGACTCGGTGCAGGTAGGGGCAGGGAGGAGGGGGTTCATGGACCCTCTGAGTCCATACAGCAAAGCAGTGTGGGTATTGTGGGCCCAATTCACAGAGGAGAGAACTGAGGCTCTGTCAGCGGGATGGGGGTTGGACCTGCCCAGGGTTACAGGGTGAGCTGCTGGCTGACCTGCCCCCACCACCCCCAGATCTTTCCACAGCTCCTCAGCCCTGCTTGACATGTCATTCATCCATTCACTCACTCATTCATTCAGCAAACCGTCAGTGAGCACTGCTGTGGGCTGGTGCTGGGAGCAAGGAGACAGGACCACCTGCCCTGGAACAGCTCATGCATTGGGGGGACACCCGTAGAGCCCACCGCTGACCCCACCGTGTCCTCAATCACCCAGGTCAGTTCCCCACCCGGGGAGCATCTCCCCGCACACCTGAGATAAGATTTCATCCACTGCCTGGCCCCACAAGGCGGATCCCCCAGCAGCCGGCACTGAGCACGTCTCGAGGCTCATCAGAGCCCCTCAGGGAGCCTTAAAGTCCCCATCAGGGCTGCCATTGCCCACTTCACAGAGGCGACACTGACCATGAGGGATGCACCAGGCCTGCCCTGCTCAGCTCCGAGCCGGGACAGCCCCTGTGGACTGGTGGCCCCAGGGCACTGGGTGGCAGGGGGATGGGGGCATGTTGGGCGGACCCCTGGTCTAATAGAAAGAGTGTCAGGTCAGGGGAGGGGGCTTGTCCTGGCCCTGCCCTGCCTGCTGTGCGACCCTGGGCAGTGCTCTCTATCAGGGGCTTCCTTGTGGGAGGCCAAGGCTGGAGGAGCTGACTGATGGGGGAGGGGGGTTGTGGTTCCTTCACAGCAGAGCCAGGAATAGCCCTGGGGGAGGGGAGGGAAGGTGACTGCTGGGGCCCTGGGGGAGGGGAGAGGAGGTGACAGGCAAGAATCAGGGAGACTGTCTGGGGAAACCAGGACAGAGGCCAGGGGAGGGGCTGGGTCATCAGACACCCTCTGTCCACTCCGGGGACAGAGTAGTTAATGGTCAGCACAACTCACCAGGGCACCGCAATGCGTGTGTTTCCACACAGGTCAGGGTGACACTCTCTTCCTGTGGCCACTCAACCCCCCAGGTCCCTTCTGCTCCTCAGCACCTGGCCTGGGGACATGTCACGTCAGGGCTGGCGTCCACTGAGCATTCTCTGTGCCCGGGGCTGTGCTGGGCACCAGAGTCTGGATCCCCTTCTGGTCCTCACCAGGATGGACAATCCCTGCCCGCCCAGGGCCCGGCCTCCTGGGGACATGCTGGGGCCTCCAGATTGTGCCGGGAGGAAGGAGGAAGCCTCAGCCAGATCCCAAACAGGCTCCCTAAGGAGGACGGAAAGGCTGCGGTGGGCCGGCCGAGAGCGGCTCTCCGAGGGAAGGTGGGACCCCAGAGCAGCCTGGTGAGCCCACCCGCAGGGTCTCTGGTCACACAGGGCCTCCAGCTCAGCACTAGTGTGGACCAAGGCCCTTCGTGGATGAGGCCCGCTGTGGTCACTGCCCGGGGCAAAGCCACCACTCAGCAGCCCTTTCCTGAGCACCTACGATGTGTGGGGACCTCGGCGGTGGCAACTCAGCTCTGCTGGGCCTCCTGTGGGCACAGGGAAGCAGCCTATAGAGAGAGAGTGGTGTCGTGCAGGACGGGCTCGTGCCCTGGAAAAACCAACCAGGGTGAGGGCTGAGGGTGCCCGACTGGGCCTCACAAGGGGCCATGGCCGAGCCTGGAGGTGGCCAGGGGGCAGGACAGCCCTGACTCTGGGTTGGCGGCTTGGGGCCTGTGTCCCCGCCATGCAGCCGGGCTGGTGATAGTGGAAACTCGCTCCCTGGGGTCCAGGAGGGACGGTCAGATGGAAAATGGACGTTTACTGGTCTCTGAGGTTGACTGTTGCTGCCATTAGCATCGGCCTGTTCGGGCCCAGCCGGCCTCAGGCCAGCACCCCTGGGCTCCCCATGGGCCCCACCCTCACCCCCGCGCAGCTGGCCTGGTGAAACCAAGAGGCCCTGACGCCCGAAATAGCCGGGAAACGCCGACCGGCCCAGCCCGGGGAAGCAGGTGCCTCCTTCTCCCCAGGCTGGGGGGAGGAGTGGCTCCAGTTCTGGAAGCTTCCACCAACTCCCTTGGAGAAGAGACCGCGTCACAGCACCCAGGCTGCCCAAGCCCCTGCGCCCAGGCCTGAGCCGGGCAGAGATCACGTCAATCAACCATCAGAAGGGGCATCTTCTGTTCCAGAATCTGTGTCTGTGCAGGTCGTACCCCCTCCTCAGGGTCCCCAGGGACCTCTCTAAACGCCGGGCGCGCAGCTGCGGCTGACGTGGGACACAGCCAGACACTCGGGGCTCAGAGGAGCCCGGGGGGCAGGGCTGGCCAGGGCTGGACATGGGGCACTGCAGTCACACCTTCCCTGCTGTCCCCACACCTGGGACTCTTCTGGGGGAGGGACTGGGCCAAGGACGGGGAAGGGGGAGAAATGGGGACCCTCACAATCACTGCACTGGGAGCCCTGGGTCTGGGGTAATAATGAGGAGCCCAGAGCACAGATGTCCCCCAAGAGGCCTCCTGCAGTCCTTCCCCAATGGACAGGACCTCAGATTGGTCAGTCACTCATCCATCTGTCTGTCCATCTATCTGTCCATCTATCTGTCCACCCATCCATCCACCCATCCGTCCATCTACCCATCATCCATCAATCCATCCATCCAAAAAGCCTCCCTCGGGCCTCCTGGGGGCCTGGCCTGTGTGGGGCTCTCAGCTACTCATGTCCCAGGCAAGGCAGGCCTGGCCCAGTCAAGGCCAAAGTCAGACCTGGAACGTGCCTGCTTCACCATGGAAGGAGGGGCCTTTGGACACTGGGCGCCCTGTTCCCTGCCCAGTCTGCCCTGTGCTTGGTCGATACGCTGAGGTCAAAGAGAGGGCAAGAGGTGTGACAGATGGGCCAGCGTGGTGAGGCCAGCTGCCTCCTGCCCTGTGGGTGGCCTGACTCCCCACCTCACCCCCACCCACAGTTACAGGCCTCCCCGATCCACCCTCCAGGCTGACCCTCCCATTCTCTCCTCTCCTCCCCTGTCCTTCTCCAATCAGAGTTTCCCAGGACATTCCAGGGCTCCAAGGTCCTGATGGGAGTGGAGATGGGGGACAAGCACCCAGCCAGTTTCCTGAGTTCACCCCCAAAGACAGCGAATCACTTCCACAGGGTTGACTCCACCAGCTCGTTCTCAGGGGACACTGCCAGTAGGTCCCCCAGCCCAGGGACGTCGGGAGCCAGGCCACAGGCCACAGCCATAACATCGCATCCCCTGACACATGAGCCGTGCAGTACCCGGGGGGCGAATGCCCCCACCCGAGAGCCTGGGGGAGTATGGCCCTCACCCCAGCACTGATCAGTCAGCTCATCAACCAGCGTTCACTCCCATCGCCCCTCACCGCCCCTGTGGGCCCAGGTCGTGTCCTGGAGGTGAAGCTAAGACAGGGAAACTCGCCCCTGCCCAGCCCAGAGCCCATGGCGCCGAGAGATCCTCCCCCACCAGCACACATTAGCGGGGAGACAAGGACGGCGGATCCCGGGGTCCTGGGGGTTCAGCCGAGGGGAGCAGCAGCAGCTTCAGCCACCTCAGAACAGGGCCTGGGAGCTGGACCCCCAGCGCTGAGGGGCAGAGGGAGGAAGAGCCTCCCGGGGGGTCAGCACGAGCAAAGGCACAGAGCGGGGGGGGGGGGGGGTGGGGGGCGGGCCGCAGCAGCCCGCGGCTGGCGCACACAGGTCCCCAGTGAAGCACCCTGACCCCTCCACCTCGGAGACTCCAGACTCCTGTCTCCCGCACCGCCTGGCCCACCACCCTGCTCACCGCCCAGCAAGCCCTTGCATTCGGTGTCACACGGCGGGGCCCTGCCCTGGGGAGGAAGAGGAATCAGACACAGACTGGACGCCGGGCAGAAAGGGACGAGCAGAGGGTGCGGGGAGCAGGCCCAGGGAGGGACCGGGGGTGGTGGGCCGGGAGTTCTCCAGGGGGGACGGTTCTCTGTGCCGCACACAGTGAGGCCGGCTGGTTGGCCAGAGTGTCCCAAGCCCCGGAACCCAGCAGAGGGACAGGGACGGGGCTCAGAAGAGGTGAGGCAGGGGGCAGAGGCCCTGAAGGCCTCAGTCCTGACCAGATCTGAGATTCCAAAAGGCAGCTGCGCCCTGAGGCTACTGAGGGCCTACTGTCCCGAACCATTTACAAAACGCACAACACGAGTTACCCAGCTGAGCCACTTCCGGATTCCATGGGGCTCAGCCAGCATCACCGTCCCATTCACAGGTAGGAAAACCGAGGCCCAAAATGATTAACAGCCCAGAGAGCGAGACAGAGCCAGCCCCCGGTGTTCCCCCTCCCAACCTGGGGCCTCCCCTCTGAGGGACAGGAAATAGGCCACACAGGGGCACCCGGATGGAGAGCTGCCCTCTGCCGGGCCCCAGACCCCTCCCATGGGCAACTTTCCCCCATCACCCCCCAGTCCCGACCCGAGTCAGGGGAACAGGAAGGAGGCCCGAGAGTGGACCCAGTGGCCACCCCCACCCCATGGCTGGAAGGAGGGAGGGCTAGTGGCAAAGGGCCTGGGGGAGCCCAGACCCCAGGGTGGACAAGGAGGGTCCCCCTCACCTGCAGTCCTTCTCAGCCTTTGACCTTGGGCCATTTGCTTCCTTCTGTGGGCTGTTTCCTCATCCCATCTGTACAGGAAGTGATAACAAGTCTCTCCCCCAAATGGTGGGCCTGGGGATTAAAGGAGACGATGCCTGTGAGGTGCCTGGACCATGGTGACCCTCACCCACCCCAGCCACTGCTGTCACCTCCTGGGATCTTGCCTGGGGCCTGCCTCTGACATGCTGTGTGACCTTGGGCAAGATGATTCCCCTCTCTGGGCCCCAGCCTTTCCCTCTGCTCAGGGAGTGCTGGGTGAGGGGCCCTGCGGGCCAGAAACTATAAGAAAACTGTCGGATTCCTGGATGAAGGGGCTGAGCAGGGAGGCCCCAGGCCTGGGGGCAGTGAGGACCGAGGTGGAAAGGGGATGGAGTGGGTCACCTCCCCAGCTCTGGTGGCCCTGCTGGTCAACCCTGGAAATCCCCAGGCAAAGCTAACCCTAACTTTGACCTAAACAGAACTCAGGGTGACAAAAGGGGAGAAGTAAGGGGAAGAGAAGCTTAGCCCATGGTCAATGGGGCGTGGGACTGGTGACAAACAGGGCCAGGTGTGGCCCAGGACGATGGGACAGGGCAGTTTCAGGGCTGTAGTCGGATGTTTGTGCAGCTCACAGGAGAGGGTAGCAGAGGCCCCCACCCCTCCCAGCCCTCTCCCCTTCCCAGCCCCACCTGGGCTTGATGCTGTCCCATGGCTGCCTCCCCACATCCTCCCCAAGCTCCATCCGGGGTCCTGGAATCCTGGAGGGCCCGACCCCATGGGATCTCACCTCCCCCTTCCAGGACCCTCATTGACAAAGGAAAAGCTGCTGCTCCCAAGGGATGTGGCCTCTTCCTGGGTCTGCAGGCTCTGAATCTCATCCCCAGTGTAGTGCGTGGTAACTTCAAGGTTCTCAGTAAACAGTTTGAATGAAGGAAGGAAGGAAGAGATGGATGGATGGATGGATGTATAGATGGATAGTTGGGTGGGTGGGTAAACGGATGGAGAGATGGGTGGTTGATTGATGGATGGGTATTTGAGTAGGTGGATTGGTGTGTTTGAGGGTAGGTTAGTAGTTGGATGGGTGAATGGATGGTTGAATAGTTGGGTGGGTGGGTAGATCCTAATTATAAGAAGCACAGTTCCCAATTTACCAAGAGCAACAGTAACCAAAACAGTGTGGTATTGGAATAAGGATAAACATATGGATCAATGCAACAGCACTGAGAGTGAGAAATAAAAACATACATCCATGGTCAATTGATTTTTTAAAAAACACTATTTTTTAGAGCAGTTTTAGGTTCACAGCAAAATTGAGCAGAAGACATGGAGATTTCCCACATACTGCCCCCACACGTGCCCTGCCCCCACACGTGCATAACCTCCTTTATTATCAATCTCTCCTGCATTTATTACAACTGATGGACCTACATTGACACATCATAATCATCCAGAATTCATAGTTTACATTCTATGGGTTTGGACAAATGTATAATGACATGTATTTATCCTTGAGTATCATACAGAGTATTTCCCTCCTTACCCCCAAACCCCGGCAACCAATGACCTTTTTATTGTCTCCATAATTTTGCCTTTTTCAGAATGTCATATAGTTGGAATCAGACAGTTGGTAGCATTTTCAGATTGGCTTCTTTCATTTATTAATACACATTACATGTTCCTCTATATCTTTTTATGACTTAAGCTCATTTATTTTTATTGCTGAATAATATTCCATTGACTGGATTACACAGTGTTTTTACCCATACCCATACATGGGGACGGGTGTGCCCATGGGGGGGACCCCCCCCACCAAGGTCGCCTCTTCAGACAGAGAGGGAGAATTCTGAGTGGGCGACGCAGCGAACCAAGTCCTTCTGGCCATGACCTTGAAACTGCCCAGGTGGTCAGGACGAAGGAGAGTGCTCCTCTCTGTCAAGAGGATCTGAGCGTCTCTTAATTAGAATCGGCTCTTTGGCTTCTGCTCCCTAAAAAAGGTACAGGAATTCTGCACCTTGAACCAGTTCTGGGGGAATTTAGCAATCAATTTGGGGGAAACTGGCATCTTTACCACATTGAACTTTCAATCCATGGATATCCTTTCTCTCTCTCCCTCCCATTAATAGGTTTTAATATTCTCAATAAAGTTGTATGTAGAGTTTTCCCCATAAACAAATGACTTGGGCATCTCTTTAGATTCATCCCTAGGAAACTGATATTTTTAATGAATTGTAAAATGTATCCTTAAATGTTATTCTCCATTTGCTGTTAATAGAGATACAGTAAGTTTTTGCATTTGAAATTTGCTACACTTTTTTATAGATTCTGTTAATTTATCTGCATTCTGTGGGACTTGCTACATACTTAAACATATCATCTGTGAAGAATGACAATTTTGCTGCTATCTTCCCAATTCTTATACATTTCACTTCTTTCCTGGTCATTTCAAAAGCCAGTTTGGAGAGGGAGAGTTCCACTTCCGGAACAGCAACACAAAGAGTTCCACAGACCCGCCTCTAGCAAAAGTGGTGAAAATTATTTTTTAATTTACATATTTATAATAATATTTAAATATATGTTTATAATCATATATTTATAATATACAAATGTTTGTGTTTATAATTATATGCTTATAATAATATATTTATTTATGTTTATAATTATATATTTATGTTTGTTTTCTATTATGAATTTATAATAATATATATAGTTATATATTTATAATTGTGTATTTATAATTATATATGCATATGTTTTATATATTAATTTTAAATTTATATATAAATTTTAAGAAATAATATTATCTTTGTATATAAATATTTAAAGTCTTTAAATACCTTTAAACCTCTATATCTTTAAAGTCTCTGGAAATGGACCTAAGGGCATACAAAAAATGAAATATTTATTCAAGGAAGTCTACCAAAACTTGGCAAGAGCAGTGAGAGTCTGTAACATTTCACCCATGAAATGACCTGTTTCCTCCCTTCCCCCACCCGCCCAGCACAACTTGATGGCACCTCCACTCCAAGTAGGTGCAGCAAGAACACAGGGCACCCTCTCCACCCAGCTCCAGGTCTACGTGACATCTTCCTATTTTCCAAGGAGAAATGGATGGCTGGGGGCACGGGTGCAGGCTGATTGCTCTGGTCCCTCAGCTAACAAGCTCCAAACGCGCTTCCTCATAAAGGACGATCATATTCACCTGGTCACATCATCACAAATGCCCCCTACCCCAAAACACCAGGCTGAGACCTTTCAACGCTAGAGGGCGCCAGAGACCGCCCGATCCCATCCAGGCTGCGGACTGCCCCACAAAACTTGTAAAAAAGGTAGATTAGGTTTGAATTTCAGAAAAACAACAAGTCGTAGTTTAAGTACGTCCCCTGTAATATTGCGGACATACTTATACTAAAAAATTATTCACTGTGCGGGCATCCTGTATTTTATCTGGCAACGCTATTCATAAGCGATGAAAAAGGAGAACGGCGGTGACTTTGCGTCTTTTTTCTTTGCTCCTTATTGTGTATTTATCAACCACGTTCTCTTTTCTTCTCAGCGTTACTTTATGTAGGAGTTGTTGGAGGTTAGCAGAATATTCAGTGGAACTGTGACTGAATTTCAGGAGGAATTAACACAGTTGGCCGTGGATATGACTCTTGGAAGCAGGTGTCCCTCATTTTGGTGAGAGGGTGAGATCTCTGGGACAAGGATGGGGCCTCCGAGCCGGACACCGAGGTTTGGTCAGCGCGTGCAATGCCTGGCTCTGCCAGAAGAGGGTGCTGGAGGAAAGCTCAAGGCCCAGAAACCGCCTCCCTGTTTTCCCGCATTCTTTCCCTTTTATTGGGCACAGGAGCCAATGATTGGCGTGAGGATGGCCCCGGGTCTGCTCAGCAACCCTGACTGACTGTTTAGCGTAAGTATGTCCCAGATCTCAGTGTCCTATGCCCCCACCTATGGTAGGATAGGTGGGGGATGAGGGCAGCCCCTGAGATAGCGAAACTGTGGGTCATGATTAGTCAAATCCATTCCACCTGCCGTCACTAATCAAAGCCGTTTTAAGACCTGCATGTACTCCAAGCACGTAGCCCAAATGATAAAATATCTTCCGGGTTGTTTTCTAGAAACTCAGAGTCGTCAGCTGCATCTAGTTGGAGCTCAAGTGGCTAAGACTGGATGGGACCCCTGACCCTCCCACTGGGCGTGCGCCAGGGTCCGCTCCGTGAAAAGTCCGCCCCCAGATCGTACTGTGAGCGTGCAGAGGCCGGGAGTTGGTTACACCTGCGCAGAACCACAGTCCCTGCTCCTTTTTCTAATCATTTTCCCCCGCGCTCCCCACACCTCAGACCGCCCTGCTGCTTGATTCTCCATCCCGTAAACATCCAGCCCCTTGTTTTCAGGGAGGCAGATTTGAGAGTGTTCTCTGATCTCCTCATTGGCTGCCTTGCGGATAAACCCTCTCTTTGCTGCAAACCTCTGGTTGTTTAAGCCTTTTGGCCAGCTGCGCTATGGACACAAAGAATCTGGTCCCGTAAAAATAGCTAAGCCATTACACTTAGCACTTGACCCCCCCCCAATACCCCACAGATCGCTGACCACCAAAGGTTTTTCTTTGAATCCCTTCAATAGTGAATCTTCTAGAAAGCTTCTGTCTAGCCCAGGCCTCTGTTTTCCAGATCCCTGGAGGCGCAAAGGGGGGTAAGATTGTAATTCAAACATAAATACCCTGGTCCAGGTAGAAATCAACCGCCATTAGCCAAAGGGAGAAATCCACTCCTCCGCAACAGATAAGGCTGATGGTTTGGGGTGGCCTTATTGACGATTTTTTGAGAAAACTGCCTTCCCTGGAGAACACAGTCCAGTATTCTGCCTCTGGTCCCTCGAAACTCCTGGGCTCACTCCTCGTCTCCACTCCCCGTCCTCTGGGCTCTGATGGGTGATGCTCCAGGTCCCGGTCCTGCACATGCTAACAGCCAGCGGCCACAGGGAACAGCAGGAGGAGGTGGGGACCCAACAGGTCGGCCCCATCCACACTGGGGTGAAACCAGAGGGGTGGATCAGCAGTGAGAACACAGGCAGCTCCTTTGGGATGGCTGCTGGGGAGAGGTGACACAGAAGGATGCAGAAGTTCTCCCCTCCAACCAGCAACCTGCAGGGCAAGGTCTCCCAGGATTAGTGAGATTTGCTCCCAGGACAGTGAAGCTAGAAAAGCCTGTCCAGGGATGTATAAAAGAAATCAATTTCCGAAGGACCCAGAAGCTGTGACCGCTTAGGACTAAATACAAACACTCTTGCAAACACTGCAGGCATGTACAGGCTGTGTTACACGTCAGCAACGAGGGAACCAGTTTTCCTTTACCCTCACCTCTCCCAGAGCCCACATCTGGTGAGAGTGAGGCTGGACACTCAACTCTCTGTCCCCCCAAACATTTCCTGCTTCCAAGTGTCAGGAGGGGACGAAATCCTGTCCTCTCCCCACCCGCCTCACGACAGCTTAAAGGGCAGAACTACTGCTTCGGGGTGGCCTCCCAAGGGTGACCCCAATGTCATGTTTTTCAAAAATGACCACCCCTCAGTCTGTTTGAGGGCTTTTCATAGGAGAAATCTCATGGGAGGTGAGGTGGCAGTGGAGGTGTGGCCTGCAGTAGTTAAAACCAACATTCCCGGACAAACTATTACCAAGGAGGTTGGATTTGGCTTTTTCGAGGTGATTTTCCACATGTAAGATAAGGAACAGGAGTCCCAGTTTAGCTAATTAAGCTCAGTGGGGCACAGGATGCAGCCCAGGAGTGTGTGTCACAGCTTCTGAGTGGCCACAGGACAATAGGCTTCTCAACCGTTGGTCACAAACTCAGGTCATTTGGCCTGACACCCAGCAAAGGGCTGGAGTGGTAGGAAACCTTCAATTAGATCAACCCCACTGGATGCCCCCCTGCTGGAAGGCAATGGTTGAAGATAACTGAATGGATAAAGAAGATGTGGTGTATATACATAATGGAATATCAGCCATAAAAAGAATGAAATAATGCCATTTGCAGCAACATGGACAGACCTAGAGATGATCATGCTAAGTGAAGTAATTCAGAATGAGAAAGACAAATACCATATGATATCACTTATATGCGGAATCAAGAAAATGATACAAATGAACTTATTTACAAAACAGAAATAGACTCACAGACATAGAAAACAAACTTATAGTTACCAAAGGGGAAAGGCGGGGAGGGATAAATTGGGAATTTGGGATTAAGAGGTACACACTATTATATATAAAATAGATAAACAACAAGGACCTACTGTAGAGCACAGGGAACTAAATTCAGTATCTTGTAATAATCTATAATGGAAAAGAATCTGAATGAGAATCTATGTATACCTATCTATCTGAATCACTTTGCTGTACACCTGAAACGAACGCAACATTATAAATCAACTATATGTTGATTTAAAAAAAAAAAGAGGGTGACCCTCTCCTGGACCCTTTCTCTCTTCTCAGTCTCCACTAACTGAAGTGCTGGCCCTGACCCTAAACTCAGCCTCCTTCCCCAGCTCTACTGCATCTGACATCCAGGATGCAGCACAGGGCTGGGGCAGGTTGGATCAGGGGGCCTGGCCCTCTCAGAATTGCTGACCCTGGGCGAGAACCCCACCGTCTTTGGCCCAGGCTCTTTCTACAGATGGGAAAGGGTCCCCTGAGGATGAAGGCCTGCTCGGAACACAGGAGCTCCTGGTGGGGAGGAGGTGTCCGATCATCGGGAAGCATCTTGACACCGGTTTCCATGGAAACCAGGGTGGGTGTTTGTGGAAGAGGCTGACCCCATCAGGCTGCAGGGCAGAAGGATCACTCTGGCTGAGGTGGAGAGAAAGGCCGGGGGTGGGTGGCCAGGGAGGGGGCCGTGCAGTGAGATGAGAGGAGGGGGTGGCATTAGGGACATTGTGGGCAGGACTTGGGGGGATAGGTGTATGAGAAGGTAGAGAAGGAGGGGTCTCCAGACCCTGGTTGTGATCAGCGAGACCAGAGGAAACAACGGGCGACAGAAAGAGGCTGAAGAGCGCGGCTGACACTCAGGAAGAAGCTGCCAGCTCACGAGGCAGTGCTGGTGGAGCGGGGGACGCAGCTGCCCATGACACCTGCAGGCCACTCCCCTCCAGGGCACAGCGGGTAGAAGGGAGGATGGCGGAAGCGAGGCCCACATTGGGAATGCGGATGGGCCGCCGGCAGGAGGTAGAGGCTCCAGTTCATAAAACCCCATGAGGCCCCACCAGCCTCCAGGAGGGGAACTGGCCCCCTCACCACCTCTGACCACGTGCCCAGGACAGCTCTTCGCTCTGGGGGTGCCTGTGGTCCCGGGAGAAGACCAGTCCAGAGCCATGCAGTGCTGCTGCTCCCTCTTCCAGATGAGGCCACATGAGGATTATGTAGGGAGCGCATTCGTTTGTGGCTCATGACCCCCTCTCAGTTCTGGGGTCCAGGAGCTGGAAGACCCAAGTGAGGGCTGGGGAGGACAGAGGTGCTCCTGTCATCTCTGCGAGAAGAGCTGGCCTGGCTGAGGGTGGCAGCACAGGGAGCAGGGATTGAAAGGTGTGGGGAGAGCCTTTCAAGCTGGTGCTCTAGACCCCAGAGGGCAGAGACCTCCCAGCGAGCAGGAGCCGAGGAAGGTGAGTGACAGAGAAAGATGCCCACCAGGGCAGATGGGGGCGGGGGGTGGGACATGGGAGGGTCTCCAGCACACGGCCCCACCGGCATCCTGGCCACTGGGAGAGCGTCTGGCCTGTGGTGCAGGAGGGATGGTCCATCTCAAGACACCCCACTCCACACTCCCCAGGCCACCTCCTGACTGGGTTTCCTGGTTATCAGATACTGAAGAGGGGGTTCCCCCAAAAGAAGGGGGTTGCCTTTCCCCACCCCCTGTAAGGTGGGTGTCAGTCGATGGCAAATACATCCAGACATGTGTGATGCTGGTGAGCATCCGCTTGGCCCCAAGAGCAGAGCGACTCTGAGCAGAGAGGCCATTTGGTTTCCACCTCGGCCCGTGGTGACTGAACCCACTGTGGCCTCTAAGAAGTCCCGGCAGCAGCAGGCTGGGGCTCCAGCATCACATCTGAACTGTTCCTCCCCATGGCTGCCGGTAGATCTGACACTAAACCACTGCACCTGTGGTAAACCACTGGCCTCGGGTTCCCACCTGCAACAGGAGTGGCCAGAGTGACCATCTTCTGGAGCCTCTGCCTCCACCACGGGAGGAGTCAGGGGAGAAAGGGGAAAGTTGAGGGGACCATCCTGGGACAGACAGGTGATGGGGAGAGGGGCACAAGATCAGGGTCCCCACCTCTCTTCCACATGACTGTGTGGGTTCCCTCAGGGAGGGTGGGCCTGACGTCTAGCTCTTTGCTGCATCGCCTATTATTTCTAAGAAGTAAAGCACAATGTAGTGTTCTAAGTTATGTTGAACAAACTTTGGGATTAAGAAGAACAGAAAATCAAAGGAATATTTCACAATACTGAGAGTGTAATAATCACCTACACCTTCAGTTTTCCACACAGGTTTGCACTCCTCAGTCTTCCAAGCCCCACGGGGCTGTGAGGTAACATCATTCCTCCACATCACAGCCAAGGACACTGAAGCGAGAGGATGTGGCTGCAAGAGGGGCTCAGGACAGAGCCTGGCACTGATGAAGACCAGGAGGAGCAGGTGTGCCCAATGGCAGACCTCTAGTCTACCCAGAAGTGATGCTCTACACGTGGATAATAACTCACAGAGACGGCGGTGGGGGGGAGATGAGCATGACCTTTTTGGGTTATATGAGTTAATATATATTAAAATATTAAGATGAAGATAATTTATGCCTTACTCTAAACAATAATGTTAATAATAGAACTTATATGAGAAGAATTACAGAAAGAATTAGAAAACAAAATCCAACAATTTGCTGTTTATAAGTTACAGATATATAGCAAAATATGTACACAAATTTTAAAAATAAAATGCCGAGCTAAATAAACTCTCATGCAAATGCAAATTCAAAAAAAGCAAGGGGCTTCCATTATGATATTTGGAAAAGAGAAGTTGAAGCTAGAAGCATTAAAAGAGGCAAAGAGGGCACTAAAAGGCACAGTTTTTCGATATGTCACTATTAAACATATATGCCCCAAACATGGTAATTACTTGATCATTTGTACCCTGCCTATTTCTTAAGAAGATAACTGCACGACTCACAAAGCAACAACATACATAAAAAAGAAACAGAAATTAAAGCAAAATAGAAATACGTAAAGAAAAAAACACACAAAATCAGACTGTGATTTGACTAGGTAAATGCGTGTTCTTACCTACTTTGGGGTCACAGAGCCCTTCCAAAATGTAGTGAGTGCTACAGACCCCCCTCCCAGAATAATTTATGCACGCACATATCCACACAGCTTTGTTCAATGCCCGGCATCCATGACCTCTGAAACCCCTGCATGCTCATGGACTCCCAGGCAGTCCTTGGACCCCAGGTTAAGAACTCTGAAGTAAAGTTAGAGAGAGTATGGATTTGAATAAAGTAACATAAAAACTGATTTAACAAATAGAACTGATGGAGTAAAAACACGTTTCTTGAGAGTACACAAATGTCTTATAGAAACTGATAATATATTCAGGCCCAGAGAAGTTCTATGGACGCTTAGAAATGCTGACACCACTACGTACCATAAGAAGTAAAAGCCATAACCTCAGCAGTCATCACTGGGAAATATTAAATTAATAATAACAATAACAATAATAATAGTTGGGCCAAAGGGAAAGTCCTAAGGACAACAGCAAAAGACAACACATGTCAACATTACGGAGTGCAGAAAAAGCTCTAACTGTAAGAAAAAAATCATAGGCTAAAGTACCCCCATTTACTAGAAATATTAAAAATGATTAACTGTATCTAAATAATCTTAAGAAATGTAAAGTATTAAGTCAAAAAAAAAAAAAGAAAGAAAAGAGCAGAATACATGTACTTTGACAAACAATTTAATTAGTAAACAGAACCAAGAACTGGACCTTTGCAACACTCAACAACTAAAAGAAGGAAAAAATGTAAGACAATAAAACAAAAACAAACAACTAAACTCAAGGATGATTAAAATATTACCAAGATGATCTCTTATAACATCACACTGTTTGAGAACCTAAATAAATGAAAAGATTTAAAAATACAGGGCTTCCCTGGTGGCGCAATGGTTGAGTGTCTGCCTGCCGATGCAGGGGATGCAGGTTCGTGCCCCAGTCCAGGAAGATCCCACATGCCGCAGAGCGGCTGGGCCCGTGAACCGTGGCCACTGAGTCTGAGTGTCCGGAGCCTGTGCTCCGCAACGGGAGAGGCCACAACAGTGACAGGCCCGTGTACCGCAAAAAATAAAAATAAAAAAAGTTAAAAAATAAAAATACATAAGAAATCAGTGAAAGAATTTGAACTGAAAGAACAAGGTTCTGCTCACACTTCCTACAAAGAAAGTACCTGCCTGGTCTGACCATGGTTTTGTAAGAGTCTGTCAACCCTTCAGAAAGGGGGTCTTAATCTCTATGTTACATAGTCAAAAGGAAGAAAGGGGAATGTGGGGGAGGAAGAGAAAAAGTGCATATTCAAAAATGTGAGAACAGCATAAATGAGCTGAGAAGCTGGGCGTGAGTGGGGTGCATCTGGGTGTGGTGGGAACACCGATACGCTTGCTCGCGCGGGTAACCCAGGCTGGCTAAAATGGGGGTTTACGTGCAGAAGACCCCTGAAGGTTGGTTTTAAGGAGAGTGGTGACATGTGCAAAGTGATGCCTGAAAAAAAAAAATTTGGCTGGTGCACAGTGTGCAGGGACAGACATCAAAGGTAGGAAGCAGACAACTGGCAAGGCTGAGGCCGAATGCGGGGACAGCAGGGGGTGAGGAGGTAGATCTTGGGGGGATAATGTCCCACCTGCACTGAGCAGGGGTGTCAGTACTCTCACTGGTGACCGAAGACCATCCGTGCAGGCTGCCTGCAGACAATGCCTGGCACTGCCCGGTCGGGCTGGTCCACCTGCTCATGCAGAGGCTCTGCTGGGGCCTGGAGAGCTGGTTCAATGCTCCACAGACTCACACAGCAGAGAGGAGCTGGACAGAGCCGATCTTCCCAGCCCAACAGACCTGTCGTTTTACCATCTCTGGCCTACCAAGTTCCACTTAAGAAGTAACCACTATGGCTTTCCCATTTTCATTCATCTAAACTATACACAGCTGCCCAGCAGAGCTTCTCATAAGCTGAAATAACTAGTGTGACCATGATGGGTTCG
Organism: Lagenorhynchus albirostris; assembly: GCF_949774975.1. Classification (NCBI taxonomy): domain Eukaryota; kingdom Metazoa; phylum Chordata; class Mammalia; order Artiodactyla; family Delphinidae; genus Lagenorhynchus; species Lagenorhynchus albirostris. The sequence goes on from NC_083108.1 coordinate 63,028,471, forward strand.
TGGGATTTCAGCCAGAGACTCAGAAAGCTTCAAAATAGCTCTGACTGTGAACTCCCCACACTAGCTCTGAGGAGCCCGGGGAGCCACAACTAAAGATCCTCGTGGACACACAAAGGCCTGGGACAAACGCTTACCAACCAGGCAGACACGGCACTGCCTGAGCCCATCCCTGGGGTGGTGGGCAGAGGTCTGAGACAGGATGGCCACCTTCAAGCTCTGCTCTGGACGATGCCATCTGGGAGATGCTGGGGCTGCCTGGGAGCCAGCATGGGCTCACAGCCTGCTATGCAGGGGAACCTTCTAATCACCTGGGGAGCTTTAAATACATGCCACTGTCGGAGCCCCACCTCTGGGGATGCCCAACTGAACTGGTCAGGGCAGGACGCAGACAATGGTCCCCATTAAACAACCCCCAGTGGGGAGGACAGAGAGAAGGACAGGACGCAGACACACTGCCGCTGCAGGGATGGCGTGCAGGAAGTGTCCTGCCCAGGGCACCGCACCCAGGACACAAGCTGGAGGGAGGGAAGGAGGGAAAGCCTGGCTGAAGGGGGGGGTCCTGCCATGTCGGGAACCAGACAGGGATGCACCTCCTCTGCAGGTGGGGCAGCGGTCACTGTGGGTCTCCATCCTCAATCGCCAGCCGACAAAGCACGTTCATGCGTGGTCCCACTCTGAACAGGAGCCTTGCGCCAGCCCTTAGGGGAATGTGGCCAGTCCCAATATGCCCACCTCACGGAAGGGGTCACCAAGGTGAGGGAGGGGCCAGAACTGGAACTTGAACCCAGACCTGACCGAATCACCTTCCATCCCCTTGCACTGGAGGGTGGAGGGGAGGCTGCAAAGCACCGACCAGAGACGGGCCCCGATGATGTCCAAGGCACACTGTGGTTGGGGCCCTAGGTCTGGTGGAGGGTTACCCCCGGGTGGGCAGTGAGCCTTTGCCCGGGCTGAGCCAGAGCCAGGCTGCACCTTCCGCCGGCCTCCAGGACCACGCCTCCACCTCCTGGAAGAGCTGCTGGCCAGAACCGCCCTCAGCTAACCCACATCAAGGGCTGAGAGAGCACAAGGGGGCCTCACCCCCACACCCAGGATGAGTCCTCCAGACCCTCCCTCTGCTCTGTCACCTGAGCTGGCCGTCCCCACCAGTGCCCGAGGCGGGCTGCTGACGAGTCTACTTTGGATCCATTTTCCTTCAGTTGATTGGACCGCGAACACGGTTACTTCTTCTAAAAGTGCCTGATGTTAGAGCTCATCTGACATTTTCATGGGTTTAACTCCACTTTCTCCCTCTGACGTTTATTCTTCTTCTGGATTCTGGAAAAAGCGAATAGAGGGCAAAACTAAACCCCATTGGGTCACAGGTGAGCACGAGACAACTGAGAGCCAGCTGTGCCCTGGCGCCCTGGCCCTTGGCCTCCCTCCCCACCCTACCCAGTCCCCCTGCTGGGCCAGGGCCGCAGACGGGGGGCCAGACCCTGCCACCAGGGTGGGTGGGCATTTCCAGGAGGCACTGGTCTGGGGAGGCAGGCAGGCCTCACAGATGAGCAGGGGGCCAGGCTCCAGCTGGCAGAGGCGCGGGCCGCGGCGCCAGCCCCTCCTCTAGAGCTTGTCCCCCGCATGGACCTTCTGGTGGCGGATGAGGTGCGAGCTGCCCCGGAAGGCCTTGCCGCAGCGGTTGCACTCGTAGGGCCTCTCCCGCGTGTGGGTCTTGTAGTGCTCGATGAGGGCCGAGCGGTGCCGGAAGGCCTTGCCGCACTCATTACACACGTAGGGCTTCCGGCCCGTGTGGATGCGCTGGTGCTGGATGAGGGCCGAGCTATGGCAGAAGGCCTTGCCGCACTGGCCACACTCGTAGGGCTTTTCGCCGGTGTGGATGCGCTGGTGCTCGATGAGCGAGGAGCTCTGGCTGAAGGCCTTGCCGCACTTGTGGCACTTGTAAGGCTTCTCGCCCGTGTGCGTCTTGCGGTGCTCGATGAGGTTGGAGCTCTGGCTGAAGGCCTTCCCGCACTCCTCGCATGCATACGGCTTCTTGCCTGTGTGGATCCTCTGGTGCCTGATGAGGTGGGACCGGTGGCAGAAGGCCTTCCCACAGAGCTCGCACTCGTGCGGTTTCTTCAGCGTGTGGATCTTCCGGTGCTGGCTCAGGCCCGAACTCTGGTTGAAGGATTTCCCGCACTCCTTACATTGATAGGGCTTCTCCCCGGTGTGGATGCGCTCGTGCTTCCGGAGGCTCGAGCTCCGACTGAAGTCCTTGCCGCACTCCCTGCACGCGTACGGCCTCTTCCCGGTGTGGGTCTTCTGGTGTTGCGCGAGTGCAGAGCTCTGGCGGAAGGCCTTGCCGCACTCCCTGCACTCGTAGGGCTTCTCCCCCGTGTGGATGGCCTGGTGCCGCAGCAGGTGCGAGCTCTGGCTGAAGGCCTTGCCGCACTCACAGCACTCGTAGGGCTTCTCCCCCGTGTGGATCACCAGGTGCCTGAGCAGGTGTGAGCTCTGGCTGAAGGCCTTGCCGCACTCGCGACACGCGTAGGGCTTGGCTGGCTGTGCGGTCCTGTGAGGCCCCTCGGGTCCCGAGTCCCCCCTGCCCGCCGTCTCCCCATCGGGCTTACCAGACGCTTCCTCGCTGTGGGTTATCTGGCACATACTCAGGTCTGATTTCTGGAGGAAGGTTGGGCTGGACGGCTCATCGTCCTGGGGTCTGTCTCCTGGGGGGATGCTCTGATGCTGGATGGGGCTTGAGCACAGACTGATATTCCCCTCATAATCGTCCTGCTCCCCCAGAGGGATCTCCTTGTAGATGACGGCCATCTGTGCTAAACCCCTTTCCTGAAGAAAAGGGTCCCCTGGGTCCTCCTCCGGGAAAAGGTTTGTCTGCATCTCCAACCCATCCTCAAACACGAAGGCCTCACCCAGCTTGGCTGCCGGGGGAATATCCATTGTGGGTCCGGGCTCACCCCTAGTGACTGTTTCTCTTTGGGACACACTTACTGCTCTCAGATTCTGAAAAGAAAACAAGAGACACTGTCAAGTCAGCAAGTCAAGCACCTAGTAGGTGCCAGAGTCTAAGGCAGATATAACCAAAGACACAATCTTGCCCTTGAGATGGTCCTTACTGAGTTAAGAGACAAGTCTGACTTACCAGAAACAACTGCAAGGAAGACAGACAGACAGACAATGACACACTGTGGTGTCCAGACTCTAAAGGCTCAGGGTGTCCAGAAAGGTGGGCAAGGACAGGAAGTGGAGACATTCTGAAAAAGGGGCAAGACTCCAGCTACCAGAGAAGGTTGGGGCTGGGGTCTCGTTGGGAAAGAGAGAGCACACTCCTACGGTCGGTCGGCTGCAGGCCTCCAGCCCAGAGCCCCAGCCGGAGCCCTGGGAATCAGCCCTTCTCATTCCCGCCGGCACACCCCGTCCTGTCCACTTCCCGTTTTTACTGAAGGGGTCTCTCCCACTCTCCTCGCTGCCACTGGGCAGCTCAGGCCTCCGTGTGACTCGCCTCCCCGCTGGCTGCCTACCTCCAGCTTCCCCCCTCCCCCCAGCCCGTTCTCTACGTGGATGCCAAGGTCAAACGCCCAAAACACAGTCCTGATCGTGGCATCCCCCTTCTCAGGAGCTTGCAGCAGCCCAAGTCCTCCACACCCGGCCATGTGGCCCTGTCGCCTGCTTCTCCTTCCACACATCCCCAAACTTCCAGCTCCACCACTCACACATGCTGCTGTTTCCTCCTCCTGACTGGTCCCCACTCTTCTCACATGGCCACTTGCTCATCCTTCCAGACTCAGTTCAAATGTCCCCTCTTCCCTGCACCCTCAGACTCTGACAATCTTGGGCACGTGGGCTTGGTGACCGTGGAGCACGGGGCATATGTCCATCACAGCACTCACCACCTGGAAGGCAAATGTCATGGCAGGACTTTCCCCACCACCGCCTGCGAGCTCCCCAAGGGCAAATCCGGGGCTCCGCCATATTGGAATCCCCAGCTCCCAGCACAGCCACTCAATCATTACACACACATTTATTGAATAAATAAATGATTGAATGGAGAAAAAGTTATTTGTGTTTGTGTTAGAACTGCTTACCACACTTTTATTTTATTTTGCCAAAAGTACTCTTTATTCAAATAAGTCAATTACCTGGGAGATATGAATAAATGAAACATACAAAAGCAGAGCTGCTCCGGTCGAAGGGGGTATTTTCAGAGGGACAAGGAAGGAGGCTAGAACACCCCACTCAGCCCCCCAACCCACTGTGGGGGCCCAGAGGGAGCCCCGCAGGACCCCATCCACAAACTGCTATGCAACCTCCAGGGAAACTCTTCAGGTACCATAATGATGACAACTCGAGTTTATTGAGCAACTACTGTGTGCAAGGCACAGCTAGACCTTTTACAAGCATATCTCATGTACTCCTCAGGACTCCATACAAAGGTACTATCATCCTTACACTGAAGTCAGAGAGGAACTGCCTCAAAAAGACATACTAAATTAATCAGAATAGTCATGATGGAAATCATTCCTATTTGGAATTTTTTTTTAAATGAATTTTCAGCCAGTAGAAAGGCCAGGTGTGAAAAAAAGCACAGAACTGCAATATCCTCAAGAAGCCTGTGTTAGACTGCCCTGGTGGTGCAGTGGTTGAGAATCCACCTGCCAATGCAGGGGTCGTAGGTTCAAGCCCTGGTCCGGGAAGATCCCACATGCCGCGGAGCAACTAAGCCTGTGTGCCACAATTACTGAAGCCCCCACGCCACAACTACTGAAGCGCGCGTGCCTAGAGCCGGTGCTCCGCAACAAAAGAAGCCACCGCAATGAGAGGTCAGTGCACCTCAACGAAGAGTAGCCCCCACTCGCGGCAACTAGAGAAAGTCCGTGCACAGCAACAAAGACCCAATGCAGCCATAAATAAATAAATAAATAAATTTATTTTTTTTTAAAAAAAGCCTGTGATCACTCCCACTCCTCCTCACAACCACGGTCTCCACTCCCCCCCGCCTCACCCGACCTCCTCAAACCTCAAGTCCCATTTTCACCCTGGTCCACCCCTTCCCCATCTAGCTTAGACTACAGTGGGTCTAACTATGGGCATCACTTCAACCAGCTCGTTGACCAGCATCACATTCCTCACCTCCCTGCCCTGCCACTAACTACCCACCTCCCCTGCCAGCTCCTCCTAAGATGCTGAATGTTGCCAAGGAAAATCATACGACTGTGTCTGGCACGGAGACAAACTTCAAGTTTCCAATTTCAGCTGGGACTTCAGCTCCAGCATCTAATGACCTCCTTACAGCCAAGCCCTCTCTTCTGGGTCCTCACTTCCTCCCCCCTCTGGAAGGCCTCCCCAAGACATCCCTCTCAAAACCCTTCATTTCAGAGACTGCAAATTGGCACTCTGGGGATCCTGCCACAGACACGTTGTGTTTGACTCTCAAAGGGTCAGGCTTTTCCTTTTTGTTTGACTTAGCTGCCAATATTTAAAACTCAGTAGGTTTTCTCATGAAAAACTGGACGATGTGACAATACGAGCCCACCCTTCACTAACCCACCTTGCTGGCCAACCTACCCCACTCCCACGCCCCACTTCATCCCCTTGGTTTCTTTCCCTCCCCTAATTTTCATGCCCTCTGACCCCTCTTTCTCTGTATCTGGATATTGTGCCTCCACCCACCTGCTAAATCCTGGTGTTTCCGAGGTTCCCTCCTCGGGGGTTTTCCATTCCCACTATGTACCAGCTACACGCTGAAGTCTCCACTGTGTTGAAAAAGTTAGCGGTACTTTATCTGTGACCAACGATGTTTTAAATATTTTGGGACCGAAAATCCAAATGTCTGGAACCCCACACTTCCCACCTCTCTCTGGTCTTCCCCGGCTCCTCCTGCCTCCGTCACTCCATCCTCCTGGGACCCCCAGGGCCTGGGCACCCGGCCGACCCTCGGGCCAGTCAGGGCCTCCTGGCTGGAGGCCAGCGAGCGGCCGCGGACCCGCACCTGCTTCCACGGACGGGGGCCGCCCACACCTACGCCACCGGAGCGAGAGGCGGCCACACTGGCTGCCGCGGAGCCACTCACCTAGGCCGGGGCGGGGCCGCTCACCTGAGCGGGGGCGGGGCCGCGGGCGAGCAGGGCGGGGCCGCACCTGAGCTGCTCCTGCCCGCGGCCGTGGCCTCGCTCGGCTGCGGCTGCTGACGCGGAGCCCGCGGCTGCCCGAGAGCCCGAGCCCCGCCCCCTCCCCCGGCACTTCCGGGACCGCTCTAGGCCGCGCGGAGGCCAGTGTCTCGCTGGTCCCGCCGCGCAGTACGCGTCTTCGCCTGGACGCCGGGATCCGGGTCGCAGGACTGGGGTCGGGAGGGGCCGTCCAGTCGACTCAGGGCTCCGGGCCGTCCCCGAGCGCGTCCCGGCTGGGCGGGCGTTGGTGGGAGCGCAGAGGAGGAAACTGAGGCCGGGAGGGGCGGCCGGCTCCTGGGCACCTGTCCTGGGGGTGGGGCCGGCCAGAGGCCTTGAGGCGGCTGTGTCCCCGGGAGAAGGGCAGGTGCGCTCAGGGCTGCGGAGCCCGTTACCCCGCGCAGGCCCGGGGTCCTGCTGCGATTCCCCCTCCCTTCCTGGGGAGCTCTGGTCCTGCTTGCTCACCTCGTCCCCGCAGAGACAAATGAGGAGAGCCCGGAGAGGGCCCAGGAGATGGCTGGGAGGCTAGGCGGGACCCTCTGTGGACCCCACCTCTGCATCTGAGGGATGGCCTCCGTTCAGGTGGCGCCTCTTAGGGGAACCGGGAGGGAAGCGGGGTGTGTTCTTCAGCCCCCGACCCCCCTCCCAGAGCTCACTTCTGCTTCTGGTGGCAAGACTTGCCCCTCTACCCAAGGATGGCTGCTGCCCATTCTCCCCCTGCCATCTGCCCACCTGTCTTCAGCACCTTCCGTCCTGGCCCTCAGGTGCCTCCTAGCCCCATCCAGGAGTAGGCAGAGGCTCCTAGGGACCCAGTCCACTGACCCCGTGTGTGTTGGACCACAACCAGCCATGCAGAGCTGGGACCAGCAAGGGCTGGTTATTTTTTCTCTCACTCCAGCTCCTCCAGTCACAGGAAGGCATGAGCCACCATTCTGAGCCCCCTGGGGGCTGGTAGGGAGGTGGGGCCCCACCCAAGGGTCTCAGGTGCTTCCCCTTCTGCAAAAATCCCCAGAATCCCTACCCCCACACTCCCAGACCAACCATAGTCACTTTTTCTTTTTCTTTTTTTTATTTTTTTATTGAGCTTTTTTTTTTAAACATCTTTATTGGGGTATAATTGCTTTACAATGGTGTGTTAGTTTCTGCTTTATAACGAAGTGAATCAGTTATACATATACATATGTTCCCATATCTCTTCCCTCTTGCGTCTCACAGTCACTTTTTCAGCCAGGATCTCATGGCGCTCAGAATAGTTATTGTTGACATGTTGATTATTAACCCATTTTACAAAGGAGGAAAATCAAGGCTCAGAGAAAGGGAGGGTCCCAAGGTCAGGAGCATAAGTGGGAGGCAGACGGGAGGCAGACAGAAGGCACTCATCCCACACCCCACCCCTAGGGTATGTAGCCCACGGAGCAGTAATAATCCGCAGCGTCTTCAGGCTGCACGGGGCTGATGGTCAGGATGCAGGCATTATGGGCTGCATCCGTGGCTGCCGAGAATCGGTCAGGGATGTCAGGGGGGCGGTGGTTGTCCTCCTCTGAGCGGTAGTGGAGGAGCAAGCGGGGGGCGCTGCCTGCCCGCTGCTGATACCAAGACACGCCGTAGTCCCCGACCGTGGCATAGCGGGGGCTGAGCATGCAGGAGAGTTGGGCCACTTGGCCTGGGAAGACCAGCAGTGTGTCCGGCTGGGTGAGGGTTGGCTGGGAGGCTGAGAGAGACAGACACACTCAGGTCTTGCCTGGGCCCCTTCCTTCCTGCCCCTGCCCCACAAAGTCTTGGTCAGACTCCCAGGAGAATCCTCTCCCAAAAGCTCACAGCCCGGTGCCATGGGATCGTCACTGGGTGGGGCACAGAGCTGGCGACCCCTAAGCCCCCATTAGTGTCATGTTCCCAAGGAGCCATGTTCAGCTAAGGATCTAGAGTTCAGAGGGTGTGCTGGTGGTCTCTGGGCTGCCCACCCTCGTCCCTTGCCCTTCAGACCCCTATCACTTTGGTCACACTGGCTTGTCCAAACCCTGGCTACAGACTGATGACCCCCCAAGAAGCCTCCTGAGCTGTTACTACCCATTGGCTCAGCCTCCGGCCACTGGCTGCTGAAGAACCTTCTCAGGGTTAGCTTGTCCCTGAGGCCCTGTGGGGTAGGAACCAGCCCACACCAGCTTCCCCTCTGAAAAACTCAAAAGGTGATGAGTCTCTGAGACCCCCAAGAGTCAGAGTCCAAAGGGACCCTAGCAATCTGGTCATTCACAAATGGGGAAACTGAGGCCCACATAGAGAAGTGACTTGCCTCAAGTCTGGGGCAGGGCCACCTGTGGCCGGTTCTCCTCTCCACCTCAAGGACCCTTCCAAAACCTTCCCCACTGACCACATGGATTTGCTTCCTTACAGGGGGCTTCCAGAGCCAGTGTGCTGTTTCCCACTCCACCCCTGGGTGAGCAAGGCCCAGGGAGGGCTCACCTGCTAGGAGGACCCCAGTCAGAAGGAGGGCCAGATGCTGACAGGCCATGGCCAGAGGCAGGGAGGCAGGTGGGAGTCACTTGTTGGGCTTGCGCTGGGCGTGCTCCAGGTGCTTCAGGGCACACTGGGGAGGCTGCTGGACCACGACAGGGCATGCAAATCAGCCCACTGACACGGTGGGAGGGTGGTGCTGGGGCCCAGCAGCCAGACCTTATCTTCCCAAACGTCAGCATCCCAGCCGCACAGGGCCTTCTTGAGAACAGAAGCCCGGAAATCCACATGTGCAGTTAGAGCAGGTGGCTGCTCTTCACTGAGGTATAACTCATACGGTCAAGTGCACAAATCTTACATGTATGGCTCAATGATTTTATATATATATATCCCTGCAGCCTCTACCCAGACCAAGATTTAGAACATTTCCATCACCCCAGAAGGCTCCCTCATTCGCCTCCCCTGCCAGTAACACCCTCTTGGTCCCCAACAGTAACCAAGTGGGACTCTGTGGTTAATCAGTTTTGCTGTAGAACGTCAGCTATAAATGGAGTGATAGTGTGTCCTCTTTTGTTTCTGCTTCTTTTGTTAAACATTATGAGTCATCCGTGTGTGCAGCAATGTTTAATTCGTTGTCACAGCTGTGTGTAAGCCACTGTGTGGATAGCCACAGTTAGTTTATCCATCTCCTGTTACTAGCCATTCGGGTGCTTTCATCTTTGGCTATTTCAAGGAGAACTGCTGCGAGCATTCCTGCCTGTGTCGTTGGTGCACCTGAGCTCTGGTTTCTGCTGGACAGACACCCAGGACAGGGAACGTTTCCGTTTAGTGTTGTGTTTTTTTTGGCCACATCGCACCACGCAGCATGCGGGATCTTAGTTCCCCAACCAGGGATCGAACCCGTGCTCCCTGCAGTGGAAGCGCAGAGTCCTAACCACTGGACCACCAGGGAAGTCCCCTTTCTGTTTAGTTTTAGTAGATACCACCAGGGTTCCCGACATGGTTGTGCCTATCTGCACTCCTGTTGTGGGCAAGAGAGTTTGCCAAACTGAGGGGAGCTGACTTTGGTTGGGATTCAACCCGCGTTGGGATTCAAACCTGAATCCCAGATCCTCCTCCTCTTGACTGCACAACTTCAGCCAAGTTCCCCTCTCTGTGCCTCAGTTTCCTCATCTGGAAACAAAAGACGAGCATTGTGCCAGCCCAAGTGTTGTGAAGATGCAAAGATAGGACTTTGTGGGAGTTCCTTGGTTGCCTAGTGGTTAGGATTCTGGGCTTTCATTGCGTGGCCTGGGTTCAACCCCTGGTAAGGGAACTGAGATCCCACAAGCTGCATGTTGCAGCCAAAAAAAAAAAAAGAAAAAGAAAAACAAAAACATAGATAGGACTTTGTATGTATTAATCATGCCTTTTATATTCTCTATCCTGATGCTTTGACATCTGGGGCCTTGCTGACCTTGGAGGGACAGGCCCTCCCAGGGTCAGCCAGTTCCTAGAGACAGTAACACTTTTCAAATGCAAACCAACCATTCCTGAGTCCACACTCCCCTGACCACCTCCCCTACGGGGCTCTCTCATTGGGCCACTGCCCTCCTGCCCTGTCACCCAGGGCAAGTACCAGACAACCAGGGACGGTTCCTGTGCCCCAGAGCATGAAGTTATTCCAAACAGCCAACCCTGAGCCTGCTCACCCCACCTCACTGTTCCTTCCCTCAGAAACCACAATAGAGGCTCCCGCCCAGAGTTCCCCCTCTCTCTCTGCCTCCTGACCAGCCCTGGTGCTTTCCCATGTGGCCTCGCGCACCATGGGGTGTCATGCCTCCTCCACTTGGGAACTGTAACAAACCAGCTTCTCAATGGCAATCATCTCCTGATCTGCTGGCCCTACCAAATACCTAAAAAATAATAAAACAAGTTAAAGCAGTGTGCTCTCGTTACTTTGTAGCCTTGAGAGCTCACTTGGGGAAGGTTACAAAGCTCCCACTGTGGGTCCCACTCCAGTCCTAACACCTCCTTAGAGCACCTCCATGACACTCAAGACAAAAGATCCCTCCTCAGTGGCACTAAAGACAAACCCCTCGGAAAACAGAGGGATGGTCATTGGAGCTGAGGGTCCAGGCCGGGAGTTCCATTCCTTCCAGAATCTGGCTGCAGCCACTCCTGGGCTGTGTTCTGCAGGACACGGGTCCCCAGATTTTGGAAGAAAGTGCCCTGCCTGTAAGTTTGGGAAACGCTGCCCCAGGGCTTTCCCCAGTGCTGCCTCTGAGCGCCTGCTGCAGGCTGAGCACCCAGGTAGCACTCAAAAGGGTTAATTGCGTTCCGTCCTCAGGCTAACTTGCCCGTGGTGCTGTGAGCAGTGCGAGTGGTGCCGTGAGCGGTGCCTCTCACTGCTTTACAGGTGTGAGCACTGAGGCAAGTCCTGTCCAGAGGCAGAGTGATGCTGATGAGCTGCGGGGAGGATCTGGGCCTCCTCCTGCCTCCTGCCTTGAGCTCTGCCTGCAGAGGGTGGATGAATAGTGTAATCACCGGGGAGCAGTGGCAGGGCAGCTAAGAAGGAGGTATCCTGACCCGCCATGAGTCCAGAGGCCCAACCACAACCAGACGGAAAGAGGGACAATGCAAACGCTGCCCACGCTGGAAAACAATGGCAGTTTCTTACAAAGTTAAACATACTCTCCCCAGAGGACCCAGCAATCCCTCTTGCTGAGGTTTACAGTAGAGAAATGGAAACGTCTCTTCACCCAGAGACCTGCTGGTGAGTGTCTGTACTGGCTTTACTCATAATCACCCAAAACGGGAAACAATCCAAACAGCAGCAGGTGAGTGGATCCACAGACCGCGGCACCTCCAGGCAGTGGGACCCTCCCGGGTGATGAAAGGAAGGACCCATTGACACCGATTGACTATTGACTACCCCGTGAATCCTGCACGCATGGAGCTAGGTGAAAGCAGCCGCACCTGAAAGGCTTCCGCACTGTCTGCTGCTTCCCTCTCTGGGACGCGACAGTCTGGAAGAGGTGGGGGCAGGGAACACTGTAGCGCTTGCCAGGGGCTGGGGTGACCACAAAGGGACATGAAGGAATTTGGGAGAGTGATGGAAATGTTGTGTATCCAGACTGGTGGTGGTTCTGTGACACTTGTCACAACTGGAAAACACTCAAAAGTGTTTTGTTCACTCAAAAGTGAATTTTACTGTCTGTAAACCATAACTCAATAAACTTGACTAAGAAAGGAAAGAAACAAGGACAGAAGAGAGGGAGGCTGGGAGTGAGCCCAGGGCAGGGGGCCTTGAGTTGATAGGGAGCCTGTGAGGTTGGTGAGGATCCCGCTTCCGCTACAGCCACGCCAGCACCCCACCCCCAGGAATCTCCCCTGCTTTCAGCCTGGAAGCTCTGTCTCTACTGGTGAGGGGATGTGGTCTCTGGACATCCCTGGGCGCTGAGGCTCCAGCCCCCACTAGAGCCCTGCGTCAGGGAATGTCCGGACCCTCCCCAGAGCCCGTTACCGGGATACTGGGGGGAAGGCATTTCCTGCCTAGACCTCTTGGCAGCTCCCACTCCCATGGAGACCAGCTTGGAAGCTGGGAGGACCTGAGTCTTCTCTATACTCTGATCTAGCTAGCGGGAGGAAGAGGAGGCCAAGGCTCCTGGACTAGCTGCAAGGACCCCCTGGGCTGGTGGAGCCCAGCCCCAAGGGCGGCTGAGCGGGGAGCTGGACTTGGACCCACCCACCCACCCATCACTCCCCCATCCCCGACACACACATCTCCCGCAGGGCGCCACATCGGGTAGATCTCAGCCCCAGCTCCTTCCTTAGTCAGGAAGTTGGGGGTTGGGGGATCAAAGCCCCCACATCTGTCTCCTCCCCCCTGCAGCATGTTTATCACGGTGATGTCTGGAGGTAAGGGGGGGGTCCCCTGTCCCGGAAGACTGGTGGGGGTACATTCCCTCTGCCTTGAGGGAGAGTGGGGAGGCGGCGTGGGGAAGGGGTACACATGGGAAGGGATGGGAGCGTCCGCGGAGAGTCCCTTGAGGGGAAACCCCGGCTGGGTCCTGGGAAATGCACGTGGGCTCCTCTAGGAGCACACGGGCCACGCAGCCACCAAGCCGCTGCCGTGGAGCAAATGCTCAAACTGCTCCATCCCTTAGCTGGTCAGTGGTCCTCCAGCTTCAGGGGGCATGAGGCACCTAAAGCTCTAGCCCCAGCTGCAGATTCCTGACCTTCTGGTGGAGGCGGGGCTGGTGCGGGGTAGGGGGTGAGGGGCTGTCAGGTGCCGGAGGTGGGGCTGAAGTGGGAGGGGAGGGTCGCGTGAGAAAGACAGAAGTTGTGCACCCCGGTCACCGACATCTTGGGAGATGGAAGGGGGTACGTTCCTAATCTCATAGCCCCATTCCCTGCTCTGTAGGGAAGAGACGGGAGGGAGGCAGAGGGTCCCAGTCTGGGGGGAGTAGAGGGTGCCATTCGTTCACCTCTGCTCCTCCCCCACAGCTGGCTGCTGGGAGCTGGTGAACCCCTGGTGCAGCCTGGTGCTCCTCATCACCCACCTGAGGCAGAGGGGGCAGGTGCCCCCAGATGGTGAGGGGGCAGGGAGGGGTGCTGGGAGAACCTCTGAGGGCCCCCAGGTAGGGATTCCAGCCCTGCCCTGCCTCCCTCTCTGCTCCCCCAGTGACCATAGCCCTCCTGGCTGAGGACAGGCACCTGGTGAACCTGGCTGAGGGACTGGAGGAGGGGCCTTCCCTGGCGCCCTCCATGGGCAGCCCCCTGCTGCAGGAGCGTGGGATCTATGTCCTAGTGCAGATCATCAGTAAGTGGGGCCCCAGATTCCCCCTGTGCAGCTATGCTGGAATATAAGATGGGGAAGAGCAGCCACAGACCACGCAAGCCCTGCCGAGCCCCTGCTTTGGCCAGGACCTAGCCCTGAACTTCCCATCCAATGCCCTGTCCTGACCCCACTGTGGGCCAGCAAACAGGTACAGAGTGAGAGGTGGGGGTGTGGACCACCAGGCCAGCCAGGAATCAGCCTTCTTCCCTCCGCAGACGGTGAGGGCGGGGCCCCCACCTGCTATGAGTCCCTCCTGGAGAACCTGGATGAGCGGTGTCCAGAGCTGGCAGGTGAGTGTCACAGGAGAGCCCCAGGGGGAGGATGTGCCTTCCCACCAGTCCCCCACAGGCAGGGCTTCTTGGGCCTTCCAGAGGAGCTGCGCTGGCTGTCGGGACTCCCCCCACCCCCCCACCCTGGGCGATGGCTGGAGAAGGCGTGCCGGCACTCTGCGTGGCCACCAGGAGCAAGGCCCTCCTTCACGGCCCCGAAGGGTGGGCTTCCTGCTGCCTGGGACCCACTAGCTGGGGCCGAGAGCCAGGTAAGGAGGAGACATGGATCCCTGGGGGGATGCTCATACCCAGATATGGGACCCCTTCCCAGGGGACAGATGTGTGTGCTGAGAGGTGGACCCCAATGCCAACCCCCTCAGAGACACACATATACCCACACGATGGAAGACACTATATCCAGCGACAGGTCCCCACCATCCCGCTGGAGGCTAAATGCCTGCACATGGGCGGGGAGATGTGGAATAGGGCCTGGCACACCGTAGGTGCTCAGTGCAGAGCTGCTGAATGAACTCAGTGAAGGCAGCAGCACAGAGTGTGTGATGGCGTCTGAAGGGCCAGCACCTCTGTTCCGGCAGGCCCCGTGACCTGGCACATCACGGCCAAGTGGCCGAGCTGGACTCAGATCCAAGGGGGTTGGCCGTGACCTCTGCCTGGTGTGATCAGGTGCAAAGGCCCAGCAGTATTCCTCTTGCAGAATCTGGAATTTCTGGGAAATTGCAAGGTCACTGACAGAACGTGAGGCCGCCGCGGGGCCCCAAGGGTGTGGGTGCAGAGAAAGGGATCCAGAGGCAGAGATGAGAAGGGTGGAGGGGCAGGGGTCCCTGAGAAGAGACAGCACGCTCCTCCAGGGATTCCAGCCCCAAGAGTCAGACGCCCTTGAGGCTTATGGTCACCTGTTAATGCCTCACCACCCAGTCTGGACTGCCCGAGGCTGTCAGATTACACAGGATTACAAGGTCACCCTCCCCACCCAGGACACCAGCTGAAGGTGAAGCATCCCACTCCACAGTGGGACATCCATTCATCCTCCCCCACCCGCAGAAAGTCCAATGAGAGTGGACACAGCAGGCTCGGATCTAACATAAACTATTAATTGCACATTTTCGTCTTGGATCATCTGTGGGGTGAGAAACCCTCTCCTCACTCCCAGTCTCAGCTATGTGGGTACAATCTGATGTCATGGTTTTGCTGTCGGTGAAGGTGTGAAAGTGGCTGCAGGGCTGGCCCCTGAATCTGCACCGGTCTCTTCAGGGCAGGGAGATCAGACCTGCAGAGGGAGGGCCAGCACAGGTGGAGGTCAGGCCGAAGGTACAGGAGGAGAGACCACCGCTCCCGCCCCAGCAGGGGTCAGGGCTTCCCAGCTCACCGTGGTTGTACTTGCACTGCTTCAGGGCCTCGCTGAAGCCCTCGCACAGGGTCAGGTCGCTCTGAGTGGTGGAGCAGTCCAGGAACTGCCTGATCTCATAGGCGCAGGGCCCCATCTGCTGGGGCTGCGGGGCAGCGCGGGCCGGGGCCTGAGGTTACAGCACAGGAAGCAGCAAGGTCAGCTTGGGGTTGGCACCCAGAAGAGGACTCCAGAGCTGGGGGTGCCAGCTGCCCCTCCTAACGCCCCCAGCCCTGCCAGGCCCAGCCTGCCCTGTGTAGCCTCAGCTGCTCCATCCCTGAAACAGGGTGAGCCCACAGCCCTCTCAAAGCCACCCTGTTGGTGCTGCTACAGACAGCATTCCCAGCTGCCTCATAACAGGTATGCTGGCAGGTGGGGGTGGGAGGTGAGAGAAGGTTCTAGAAAAGCCCAGTGCTCTGCTAGAGTATGAGCCCCACCCCCACAAGTTCTAGCACCTTCCTGCTCAGCAACACTGATCCTCATTACCCCCGACCCCACCACTAAGACAGAATTTGGTTCAGGACTGGTGGGGTGCCCAGTGGGGGACAGGCCAGCAGGGAACAGACCCAGAGTCACTGGCTACCCTTCACCCTTGGGTGCAGGGGCTACAGGAAGGGGCTACCTGGGAGAGAGAACACGGGCTCAGGAACTTCAACATCCCTCCCTTCTACTAGGTTTAGGTGACCTTGGGCCAGTCTCTGAGACCCTAAGGGCCTCAGTTTCCCCATCTTTAAAGGGCTGGTTGGTGTCTGTCCACGGGGTCTAGGGACCTTGGCGTCAGGGGAGGGGCAGGGAGAGCCGTCCTGTGACCAGAGACCAACAGCAGAGCGACTAATAGGACCCTTCTTGGGCACAGTCCCTGGCCGAGGCAGCTCTGGACACCCTGGACACTCCTCGCTGGACGTTCCAGCAGCTCCCCGCTCAGTGGCCTTGAGAGAAGGCGGCCTCAGTTTCCCCTGAACCCTTGCTCACCTGCTGGGCAGCAGCCTGGGCGGGCTCTGAGCTCCCCCCGCTCAAGGCTCCGGTCAGGGCGCTGCCCATGACGTGTCCCACAGCCGAGCCCACGGCCACTCCGGCGGCCGTGGTCGCCATCTGCGCCATCAGGCCGGGCTGGCCCGACGGGGCGGGGGCCGGGGCCACGGCCGAGGGCGGCGGGTGCGCGGGCGGGTGGGCAGGGGGCGCGGCGCTGCGGCTGCGGGATGGGAAGAAGCTGGGTTAATCCCGGCCGGACTCCAGGCCGGCGGCCCCAGGGGCCCGCAGCTCCGGAGAAGCACCCTCTCCTCCTCCCGGAGGGTGGACGACCACCGTCTTAGACGCCTGATTGCGGTACCCCCGCCCCTCCCCCGCCAAGATGGCGCAGCAGCCGCCAAGGTCACGCTGTCACGTCCTTGGGGGCCGCGCTTCCCCAGACCCCACCCTGCGGGCCCTCGTCCCGCTCCCACCTGGCTGGCCGGGCGCCCATGCTGCGGCTCCCCCGGGGCATGGTGGCGGCGGTGGGACCGGCTGAACCGAGTCGGAGACAGCAACGGTGACTGCTGTTCCGATTCGGGGACGAAAGCGGCGGCGCCTGTCACGGCCGGCGCTGCTGGGCGGGGCCGGGGCGGGGCCGCGGGGACACGCCCCCGGCCGGAGGCTCGGGACCCGGGGCCAGGCTGCACCCTCGTGGGTCACCCGGCCTCTCCATCAGGCTGCACCCGTTGCCGGTGACCCTGCTCCCTCCCAGCTCCTGGCCCGAGCTATGTGCGCCCTGGGGACACGGGCCGCTGTCGCAGGGCGCCGAGGGCGTACGCAGGAGCGAAGCCTGGCCCTTCAAAGACCACCGCGGAGCTCTGGGAGTGGAGCTAGGGGCTGTCCCGCGCTCGGAAAGTGGGGCACCAGGAGGCCGGTCCCTGCTCCTCCCCCTTCTATCGGACCGGGCTCGCTGGCTCCGGCGTGGCCTCAGGGTCGCGGGTGGACTGGGCAGGGGAAGAAGCACCCACCCTCCGCGACGGTCCCCAGAGCTCCCGCCAGGGGGCGTCCGGACCGCTCTCGGACTCCTTCCCGGCAAAATCACTGCGGGGCGCGGGCAGCCCCCGCTGGGGTGCGACGAGGCCCCCTGCGTGGCCCTCCACCCAACCCGACCCCCTGCCCCACGGATGCAGCGCCAGACCCCTACAGCGTTTATGCAGCGTGTCCCTCCCAAAGGCCATAACCTAGAGGTGTTTGTGCGGGTTTGAATCCTGTGGCCTCGAATTTTACCACCTTGGTTCCAGGCCCAGGGCAGGGCAATGCCGAATTTAAGACGCTTCCCAGCCCTTCGGGAACTGGAGGTTTTCATAGTCTTTTATTGCTACCCTTAGCGGGGAGAGGTCCTGACCTCTTTACCACCCCATCATCACTGTCCCCTATGCCCGAGGGAGTCCTCCCAGCACCAGGACTGTGGGGAGGATGAAATCGCCCACAGCAAAATCGGGGGGGGAGGGGTCCCAGGTGGGGAGAGGAGTCCCCTCTGTGAGGAAGGGGCAGAAGGGACGCAGGGGACATGGGCAGTGCCTGGCAGGCTCAGCATGTCTCTACTGCGTCCCAACCACACAGTCCTGTCAGCCAGCCTGGGAAGCAGGGCCCTCCCCTGATCCTCATCCGGGCCTGGGCCAAAATTTTCTCCTCTCTGCAGTGGGGGTGACCATTGGCCTCGAGGTGAGGGAAGCATGTGAAGGGTGGCTACTCTCTCCTCATAGACATGCCAGGCCTGGTCCAGCCTCCACCCCTTTGCTCATGCAGCCACTGACCACTTGTTCCTATTGCCAAACTGGCCTTCCTAGGCTGATCAGGGTCCTCCTCCTGCAGGAAGCCCTCTGTGACCAGCCCAGCTTGCTGTAACCATGGCTCTCCACTGCGGCCTACAACGTGGGAGGTTGTTACTTGAGCTCCCATGACAGGTGGACTGTGGTTCCGCAAAGCAAGGCCATGCTCCCCTGGAGGCACTCAAGACCACTTAAGGTAGTTACACAAATATATATATATATATATATATATATATTACACAAATATTTTTACTGTCTATATTTTCATGTGTATCAGAAAAAAACATACAATTAGCTCATCAAATCTATGATTTTTTTCAAGTCATAACCAGTTTTATTGCAAAAGGACCCTGTACACATTTATCAATTCTAGTACCTTAATAGCTACCCAACAAGTCATTAACATACAGAAACATGCACCATGAGAAGCAAGAAATATCACCCATCCCTTCTACATATTAGCAACTTGTCACTCCTGAGCAACAGTGCTCACATCACTGAGGTCTGTGAACAGTCACTTTTTGCATTCATCCTGAGTGAAAGACGGAATGAGTTAAGTACAAATGCAACATATTATAAACAATTTTTACAAAAAAAGTCACAAATTAAACAAAGTATTTTACAGAATTTACTACAAAACACCATAAAAACTGCCTTCACTTAAGCTCTCTCTCCCCATATCCGGCGAGCCAACTGGATGTCTTTGGGCATGATGGTGACTCTCTTAGCGTGGATGGCACACAAATTAGTATCTTCAAATAAACCCACCAGGTACGCTTCACTAGCCTCCTGAAGCGCACCAATGGCGACACTCAGGAACCTCAAGTTGGTTTTGAAATCCTGGGCGATCTCCCTCACCAACCTCTGGAAAGGCAGCTTCCGGATCAGAAGCTCGGTGGATTTCTGGTAACAACGGATTTCTCGAAGCGCAAGAGTCCCGGGCCTGTAGCGATGAGGTTTTTTCACCCCGCCGGTAGAGGGGGCGCTTTTCCTGGCCGCTTTAGTGGCCAGCTGTTTGCGGGGCGCTTTGCCACCCGTGGACTTACGAGCAGTCTGCTTGGTTCGGGCCAATTTCTTTCACCCAATGCCTAAGTTTTACGCCGCTTCTCCGACAGCCGCACCGCTCCTGCTGCCCAATGAAGAGCCGCAGTCTCCGAACTAATGGAAGAAGCTCCTCCGACTAACGACCAAACCGCTCTGCGTTAAATCTATGACTTCTTGACCAATGTGGCTAAAATGAGGCTGAAGTAGGCATTTCAATTTTTAAAAGTAAATCACTTTAAAGAAAAAGATGGCAAACAGCCCAGGTAGTAAAAATCACTGCTGTCTTTCCTCTCCTTGCCCTCTAGGGGTCTCTGTAGAGCCTCCCTGGAGAGGCTGTGAAGGCTCCCCGGACTGGAACCCGGAGGGAGGACTGAGTCAGCCAGTGTCCCTCTCCTCCCCCTCCCCACACCGCCTCCCCCCTTCTTAGGCCCAGGACGGGTGCCCACAGCCTCACACTGAGGCAGCGGGAGCCACCGCCTGTGTCCTGGCTCCCCAGCATTGCCCATGATGGAGCGGATTGCCTGGCAAGCTGGTGAGGTCCCTGGTCATCACAGAGTATATAAGCCTGGAGGATCCCTTCCAGAGTGTGGTCATCACCCCCTCCTCTGATTCTCACCTACTTATCCTCGGTCTCAGGAGGCTGGGCCGGAGGGGGCCAGAGGAGCCTGTTAGTCCCTGACCAAGGGGCAGCCTGGGCCCCCAGTGCCCCACTCAGACACTGCCCCCCATGGCTTTCTGACCGTACCCTCCCTCCAGCTGACCAGCTAGAGGGCCTTCTGACCCCTCTGCCTGCCTGCTGGTTTGGAAAAGCCTGATCTCGTCCCTCCCTCTTAGGGCTTCAGTTTCCCCATCTATAATTGTCTATGGTTCTGCGCCAAGCTGGGGTCCTGGCCAGCCGCCTCCATATGCCTCAGTTTCCTCTGGGGCACACTTTAATATCCCTTTCCTCACAGGGGCTATAGTGCCATCTTCCAGATGGATCAGCTGAGGCTCTGAGGAGTGGCAGAACTTGCCCGTGGGTACCGCCACCTGTCACAGGCTAACAGGAGGTCAGAGGTCAGGCCCCCAGGGAGACCAGCTAGGGATGCGCCTTCCAAAGGTGGCCTGGTGAGGAGGGGGAGGAGTGAAACGCGGCGCCTCTCAGACTCTCCACCGCATCGGGGAAACTGAGGCCCGGAGCAGCACCGGCTGGCCAGGGTCCCCCAGCACCAGGCCCCTGAGACCGCAGGGCGGGCCCGCCCGGGAAGGACTGGGTCCGCGGGCCGGCCCCCGCCTGGCCAGCCCTCCCCGCCCACCTCCCCCACCCTGGCCGACAGCACGGGGCGAGTGCAGAACAAAAGACGCGGGGGCGGGGCCGGGCGGGCGGGGGCGGGGCGGAGGCTATAAGGGGCGGCGGCCGGCGCGGCCCAGCAGGCCCAGCAGCCCCGGGGCGGATGGCTTGGGCCGCCCGGCTCCGCGGCGCGGCCCCGCGCGCCCTCCTGCTCCCGCTGCTGCTGCTGCTGCTCCCGCCGCCGCCGCTGCTGGCCCGGGCCCCGCGGTCGCCGGTGAGTGCCCGCCGCCGGCTGGCCACCCCCCACCGAGGGGCGCGGGGCACGCGGGCTGGGCCCGGTGGCCGAGCTGGACCCACGGGGATGCCCGGGGTGGCCCGGCGCGGCCCGTTACCCGAAAAGTTGTCTGGGTCCCTGGGGGCGTGATAGATAGTGAGTTTCCCGTCCCTGGAGGTGTGCAAGTGGAGCCTGCGCCGAGATCGCTCAGGCTGGTGAGCGGGACTCCGCACCCCCCTCCCAGCTCTGGGACCTGCTCCTCGGCGGCCCGGCCGAGATACTGGGGTGTGTGTTGGGGGAGGTACAGCGGGAGTGGCTACAGGGCCCCCTATTCACTGCAGGGACAAAGCCCAGCAGGTCTCAGACTGGCGTCAGCCTCCAGATGTGTGGCCTCCGTGAGCACACCTCCAGGCTGGAGGGTTAAGGAAGCGCTGGGGAGGGCAGCCTTTGCCGGGGAAATGGGGTCTGAGCCTGGAGGAGGCGCCACCGCCTGGCACCTGAGAGTGGTGATATTGGGGAGTGTGGAGCCAGGAGGCAGCATGAGTGTGAGAGCTAGTGTGTGTTATATGAGTTGGGTGAGAAAGAAGGGGCCGAGAGCAGGGAGTTGAGACCATCAGAGAGCAGGGCGTAGGGTCAGACAGGGAAGGGAGAGGAAGGTGTGATCTGGAGAGGAAGGAGGTGTGACAGCCTGTGTGTGCCTGGGAAAACTGCACCCTCCCCTCCGGCTGGCGCTTGGGGGGACCAGTCCCAGGGGCGGCCAGGTGGGCCTGGGGTCACAGCCTGGGCAACTGCAGGCCCAGAGCCCGCTGGGTACCCAGCCCACTCAGACGCCCAGCTGAGCATCCAGCCAGCCCAGGCAGGGATGGGAGCATTAGGGAGGTGGCAGGTAGAGTCCAGTGAGGAGGGAGGTCTGGCCAGTCTGGGCCCCTCTGTCCAGCCACACCAGCTCTGCCCTCCCCTGCCCTGGCTATAGGAGCAGGAGAGGACAGAAGGGGTGGTGGCACCTCAGTCCAGGGACCCCGCCTCTTTCCCAGCCCCTCCTGGTCCCCTAGACCTTGGGGCAGAGTCAGAAATCACCCTGGGTAGCTGTTGAATCCATGGGGTTCGGGTATAGGAGAGACCTGGGTTTGAACCACGTGACCCTAGTTGAGCCCTCTGGAGCCTCAGCACCCCCGACCCCAGTCTTGTCTGGGTGGGTGGGAGGCAAGAGTGCCCGCTGCTGGGCTGAAGAGTATATGAGGTGAGGCCAGGAGAGGGCTCAGCCAGGCACACTGGAGACGTCACCTGCAGCTGCTACTTTGCCGCTCGTGCGGTGTCAGTTGGGTCTGGGTCTGAGCTGGGCCGTTGTCTGTCACGCTGCAGATATGCAGGGAGCATTTGGGGTCGCCTCCGATGTGTTTATCCCCGGACTGCTGTTGGCAGGGCCAGAAAAGCTCTGTAAATATTTATCCATCCCAGTTCACAGCCTTCAGGGTTGATGAAAGCCCCGCCGCCCAGTGGGGTGGACGCTGCCTTCCCTTCTGGAGCCAGCGGGGGAGGTGGGGGGAGATGGACCTGCCTCCCCACTAGCAGTGTGACTTGGGCAGGTTGCTTGATCTCTCTGAGCCTCAGAGGGGCGTAGAATGGCGTGGTGATGCTCCCTGCCTTCCTCACAGTCTAACCAAATGCCCTCCCCTCAAGGTCACCTCCTGCCCACAGTAGAGAGAGTAGCTATGAGTAACTGTCCCGCTGGACCAACTGCAAACAGACCCAGCACTTTCCAGTCTGGGGTCTTCCCTCACTTCCCCTCTGCTAGGTACCTCCCATTTTCCTAATTGGAGGTTGACCCAGGGGCTGACCCCAAGCCTCTAGCTCAGCCAGGAGGCTGAGTTCCCCAAGAAATTCCTCGAGTATGTTTGAGGCTGTGGTTTGGTGCCTGCCAGAGAAGGGTGGGGTGAAGGAGCTGGGCACCCTCCCCAGGGCAGGCTGAGGGAGGCAGCTGGCCAAGGAGGAGGCAGACCTTCTCCAAAGAGGCGCATTTCTCAGGAATGTGGATTTTGGAGACAGGCCAGAGCTGGGGGGATGGGGGGCTATGGGTGGGGAGGCATGAACCCCAGGTTTAGGCCCAGCTCCTGGCTGACTTGCTGTGTGACCCTGAGCCAAGACCTTGACCTCTCTGGGCTCTGTTTCTTCCCCTGGGAAATGGGGTGATACCTGCTCCCCAATCCCCCAGGGCTGTAGATGAGGCCAGGCGTGGTCTATGCCCACCCCCCACCTCACTGCCTCCCAGCTGCCCTGGGGGGACTGGCACACCCATCTGAGGAATCAGGTTGCTGCGTGCCAGGCCTTGCAGCTAGGGAGGGCCCCTGGCCCCAGGCCGGAAAGGACTGGGGAAGAGAGTGCAGGATGTCGGCAGGGTAGGGAGCATGTGTCCTATCCCAGCAATGGGAAACTGAGGCCAAGAGCCCTTAAATGGTGGGCTCCAAGAAAAAGACCCCACTGCCCAGGGGCCTTGATCCTAGTGCCTCCTGTCATTCGCTCTCCAGTACCAATGAACGTGATGTGGGCGGGGAGCAAGAGGCCCCTGGCTCGTGGGTGGACCCAGCACGAGTCACTTTTCCTCTCTGGGCCTGAGAGCTCCCTTCTAGCTGCAACTCCTTTGTTACGATTTAAAGTCTGGAAACTTCAGGGGAGCTGTAGGGAATTGGGTGGAGCAGATTCCCAGGTGTGGGAGGGGAGGGCCCACGGGGCAAGAAGCCAGACCAGGAAGAGGCTCTTCTCTGCGCCAGATGCTGCAGCGGGCATTACAGATGGAGGTCATTTAGCCCTTTGCCATGGCACCATTCCCATTTGACAGATAGGAGAGTCGAGGCTAAGAGAGGACAGTGACTTGCCCAGGGTCACTCCATCCAGGGTCTCCACAGCACAGAACTGGGCCTTCTGAATCTCAGCCTGTGGCTCTTGCTGCTGCACTGACAGTCCCATGATCCAGGGGTCCTCATGGGGGATCCATGAGGAGTTGGTGCCTCGTGGGAGCAGGAAAGGAAGGCACACCCACCCTCCCTCTGTGGCTGGCTGCTCAGGCCTCACTGGTGGGGCAGAGGAGAGGAGCAATTTCTGCTCGCAGGCATAAACAGAGCTTTCAGGCTGGGCTCTGGGCTGTTTGGGGCTCCCAGGAACGACGCAGCCCTGGCCTTTCTGGGGAGGGTCCTCAGATCCTGGCCAGGGTTGGGGGGAAGGAATCTATTTATCCTGGAGGTCTATGGGCTAGACCTTCCTGGGGAGGAGAAGGTGCAGGCCGTCATGGCTCGTCACATAAGTCTGGGGTCCACATCCTTGATGTGAGACCTGGCATGCGTATCCTCCCCAACTTATGCCGGGGATGGGGGTGGGGGAGGTTCAGTGAACCTGCCTCCAGAGTGCCTGGGAAGTGGCAGGTACTTAATCATTTCCCCTTCCTTCTCTTCTGTCACCAAGGTGAGGCCAGCATGTGTCCCTCCTCCAGGGGTAGGGTGACCCCAGCCTGAAGAGCAGAGCAGAGTAGCAAGTAGCGGGTGGGCTGTGAGTGCAGACAGCCCGCCACCTGCCAGCTGTGTCCCCCACAAGTTGTTTAACTTCTCTGGGCTCCGGGTCCTCACCTGAGAAATGGGGATGATGACTGCAGAGATGGTGGGAGGTCCCATCAGGGGCTGAGAGCGTGTCCGCGGAGCAGTTGGCAGCGTCCTAGCCTAGATACGGGTGAGCTGCAACAGCCATCACACTTAGTACTGGCACGCTCAGTATGGCTGGGCTCTGTCAGGTGATCAGCCATTCAGGAAGCAACTCTGAAATCGGGAAAACTGGCCCAGGGCCTCACACCCCAGAAGCTCCAGGTGTCTAGAGGACCCCTACATCATGGGGAGTCCTTGGGGGTTGAGTGGCTCCAGGCTGTTGAGCTCTTGGTGGCTCTGGAATCGGGAGCTGGGGGGGTTAGGATGCTCACCAGAGCTCTGGGGCACCCAGGGCCTGGGAGAGCCGCCAGAGGCTGAGGCCGAGGGTGGGGCCTGGGTGGCCCAGCTCCCGCCCCAAATATGGCTGTGGTGAGGCCACAGCGGCCCTGACCAGACAGGCCCAGACTAGACAGGCGCTGAGTCTCTCAGCAGACGGCACTGCTCTGTGCCTCTCCCCCAGCTTTACTGTGTCCCAAGCCGGGCCTTTGCCCCCTGCCTGGGATGCTAGAGTCCTCACCTGGCCCGGCCATGCCCTTGCTGGGTGACCCCGCTGGGTCTCTCTACCTCTCTGAGCTTCTGTTTTTTCCATGCATGAGAACTGCGACCTCCATCTTGGGACTCTCGGAGGGTGGGAGCTCCGGGTCAGAATCACTGTTTGTGGTCCATGGGCTCTGGCACGGTGGGGCTGGGTGTCTGGTAACTGTCTGCCCCACATACCCCCGGGGAGGGGGCAAACAGAGCACATCTAGCCCCACCGTGTACCCAGCCCTGGCAGGGCGTGAGCAAGACTGCCCCCAGCAATCAGACCTCAGTTCCCGGTGCCCTTCGCACTTTGTGTGCACTGCCTGGTTCATCCTCAGATCCACGCTCTGGGGAAGTATCGTCCCCATTTGTCAGGTGAGCAGATTGAGGCAGGACTGCAGCCCCTCCACGCTGGGGAGTGGCTGCAGTGGCTGTCCTGGGCAGGAGCCAGCTCACGTAACTGGAGAGGGCAGAGTGGGGGCCGGGGGCACCCAGGAAGAAAGGTAGGTGGAAAGGTATCTGCTGGGGGGGTGGAGGGCACAAGGGCCTGGCCTTTCCTTGGAAGCTTTGTGGGGTCCCTTCCTGGGTGTGTGTGAAGAGTACAGTCAGGGCTGCACCCCGACCCAGTCCTCACCAGCCCAAATGGCGGGAGTAGGTGCCTGGCAGCCCAGGCCCTCCACAAGGGGGCAGGAGGCGGTAGGAGGCCTTGGAATCAGCATCTGGATGCCAGTCAGCCTGTGCCAAAGGGCCCTGCTGCGTGACGGCCTCAGCTTGGCCATTGACACGGCCGGCTGGGGTCAAGTGAGGGTGCGCTGACCGTCCACACCTCTGACCATAGGCCACCAGGACCCAAGGCTTGAGCAGGTCCCTGCATCCTCTCTCCTGCACAGGATGCCCACCGCCGCCACCCAGTGAGAAGGGGTCCACAGCCCTGGCGTGAAGCTCCTCCCAGCAGCCCGGCATCTGCCCCGACTGCTCAGGAGGCCCCTCAGCCTGCCGCCGGCCCCAGACCTCCCCGCTGCGGCGTGCCTGACCCGCTGGATGGGCCGAGTGCCCACAACCGACAAAAGCGGTTCGTGCTGTCGGGCGGGCGCTGGGAAAAGACGGACCTCACCTACAGGTAGGGCCAGGGGCTGCGAGCAGGCTCTCGCCCTCCACCTACCGCCCTCACCCTGCTTCTGAGACACACTTGTGCCAGATCCCCATAGTAACAGGCTGGTGTATCCACTGGCCTCTGAGCCCCCTGGGTCAACACCCCAAACCCACACTTAGATGCCCACACAGATGGTACCCCCTGTACCCATGCCCTCCCTCAGCAGAGGAGTCTCAGCACATGCCTGGTCACACCGTAAGCATGTGGGGACACAGCCTTCAGTCAGCCAGGCAGCCTCTGTGGGGATGCACTAAGGGCCAGGTCCTGGGATTCTGTGGTGAATGAGGCAGACACGGCCCCTCCTCTCAGCGAGCTAGGTGTTATCCACACCGGGTTCATATCTATCGCTGCAACTTGGGATCCGAGCAGGTAGGGAGCAGCAGTGGCAGGACAGGTAATAGCTCAGGTGACCTGAGGCCCCTCAGGGTGATGCAGCGGGGCTCATCCTGGGAGAGAAGGTGTGAATACTGGTGTGGTGCCCCGAGGCATTGGAGCTGAGACTGCTGGGGGCTCCGGAAATGTCCTGGGTGGGGAGCTGGGAACCAGGAGGGTGCAGGTCTAGGGCCCAAGGGCTCCCCACAGTGAGCGGTATAGTCAGGTCTAGAAGGTGGGCCTCGGGGCTCCTGGTCCTGTGTTCTTTCCACCCAATGCAGATACTCATGGGCACCTGAGGACACAAACCCACACAAAGATGTGCCCATGTGGCAGAGGGACTGGTGTGCCACACCTGAGGCCCAGGGCACACCTGGCCTGTGTCGTGCATGCCTGCTCCCCCACTGAGCAGCATCCAGGGGCAACTCCTGGCCCAACAGCCATCAGGGGCTGACGCTGCCCCATGAGCCAGGTCCAGGCCCCTGCTCCTCCCCCAGGATCCTCCGGTTCCCATGGCAGCTGGTGCGGGAACAGGTGCGGCAAACGGTGGCAGAGGCCCTACAGGTATGGAGTGATGTGACGCCACTCACCTTTACTGAGGTGCACGAGGGCCACGCTGACATCATGATCGACTTCACCAGGTGAGCCAGTGGCCGGGGACCCCTCTAGGAATGAGCCCCACCCATCAGCAGCCACTGACTCTGCCCCCACTCCCCTGCAGGTACTGGCATGGGGACAACCTCCCATTTGATGGACCTGGGGGCATCCTGGCCCACGCCTTCTTCCCCAAGACCCACCGAGAAGGGGATGTCCACTTCGACTATGACGAGACCTGGACAATCGGGGACAACCAGGGTATGGGCTGGGGACCCACTTTCCAGATGGGGCTACTGAACATCATAGAGAATGGGGACTTGCCGAGGTCCCTGAGCTGGGCCCGCAGCTCAGTGTCTTGCTGCAGGAGCTCGGGGATTGCTGGACTATCTCCCTTTTCCAGGCACAGACCTCCTGCAGGTGGCAGCCCACGAATTTGGCCATGTGCTCGGGCTGCAGCACACGACAGCTGCTAAGGCCCTCATGTCCCCTTTCTACACCTTCCGATACCCACTGAGCCTCAGCCCGGATGACCGCAGGGGCATCCAGCACCTCTACGGCCGGCCTCGACTAGCCCCCACCTCTAGGCCCCCAGACCTGGGCCCCGGGGCCGGGGTGGACACCAACGAGATTGCACCACTGGAGGTGAGGCCCAGGAGGGTGGGGAGGCAGGAGGTGAGGCCCTGCTTCCAGCCCCGACCCCCACTGCTGGCCTCTGTGGCTCCAGTGCAGGCTCTTTTTGACCCTTCTCTCCTACCCCAGCCAGATGCCCCACCAGATGCCTGCCAGGTCTCCTTTGATGCGGTCGCCACCATCCGCGGCGAACTCTTCTTCTTCAAGGCAGGCTTTGTATGGCGGCTGCGCGGGGGCCAGCTGCAGCCCGGCTACCCTGCGCTGGCCTCGCGCCACTGGCAGGGGCTGCCCACCTCCGTGGATGCAGCCTTTGAGGATGCCCAGGGCCACATCTGGTTCTTCCAAGGTGAGTGGGGGCTGGAGGTCACACTTCAGGAATATCATGGTCAAGGGTAGGGACAGACGGCAGACATGATGAACAGATGGAGTGTGCCTCGAACTCTTGGGACGAAGGAAGAGTGTGGCTCACTTCTCTGGGCACAGCTGGGAGGCTTCCTAGAGGAAGCGGCTCTCGAGGTTGGAGTAGAATTGAAGGTATCACACCCCATGGAGCATGTGTGATCATTACCCCTGGTCTAGAGATGAGGCTCCAGGGCTCAGAGGTGGTGAAGTGACCTGCATGAGGGCACAGCTTGGAAAAGGCAGAGAGGGATGTGATCTGGGTCTGGCAGAGACGAGAGCCTGGAGCATTGCGGGCAGCAGGGACTTCACAAAGGCCCAGTTAGGGCCTGCTGCGGCAGGGCTGGGCCCAAGGATGGGCAGCAGGTGCCTGTCCAGAGCAGCCAAGTGCAGGGAAGGAGCAGGAGCCCAGGCGGCCTCTCTGCTGCTTAGAGTAAACTTCCCCACGTGTACCTCCCAGTGCCTGCATTGCCCAATGTCCTACTTGGGGGTGGGGGGTGCCAAGCAGGCATTGCTGGCCTTCATGTTTTATGGACAAGGAAACTGAGGCTGGGAAAGTCCATGGCCATGGTGGTGGCTGGGCGGGTCCACAGTGGCTGGATGTGGCAGTTGGGCAGCTTGTTGCAGCCCCCACTCTCTAACAGGAGCTCAATACTGGGTATACGATGGTGAGAAGCCAGTCCTGGGCCCCGCGCCCCTCTCTGAGCTGGGCCTACTGGGGTCCCTGGTCCACGCCGCCCTGGTCTGGGGCCCCGAGAAGAACAAGATCTACTTCTTCCGAGGCGGAGACTACTGGCGCTTCCACCCCAGCACCCGCCGTGTGGACAGCCCTGTGCCCCGCCGGGCCACCGACTGGCGAGGGGTGCCCTCTGAGATCGACGCTGCCTTCCAGGATGCTGACGGTGCGCTGGGGGTGGGGTGGCTGGGGGAAGCGGGGTGGTGGCTGCATCTCCCACCGGTGGTGGCTGGGCATTAGCTCTCATTGCGGGTCCTCTGCCTGGCGAACTCCTTCTCCACCCCCTCCTCGTGCCGGGGCAGTGCTAGACCCCTGTGCTGCAGATGAGGAGACTGAGGGCCAGAGAGGTGCAAGGACTTGCCGAGGTCCCTTGGTCGTGCCTGGTGAAGTAATAACTGCTGCTTGCTGAGGGCCAATGAGGCTCTGGGCACAGTGCTGAGCTCTGTACACGTCTCATGCGATTTCCCGATGTAGCATCTGTTATGAACCCAGTTTCCAGAAGAGCAAACAGAGATTCAGGTGGTGAGGTACCTAACCGGGTCCACCAAGGTGGACAGAACCAGGACCTCCACCCAGGCAGTCCCTGCTTCTAGCCAAGAGCCACCTGCCTCCTGTGATCTTGAAGCACTAGATCTGGGACTCACAGTCCAGCGCTCTCTCCCGTGTCCCCCCTTTGCTTCTGTGCTCCCCCACATCGGGACCTGCCGGGAGAGCTGTCCTGTAGTGGTCTCGGGCTCCTGGGCTCCAGGTCGCCAGTGTCCCCCATCTGACTCAAGGCACAGGAGAGGTGGTGAGAGGGGCGGGATTTGCTTTCCTGAGGGGCAGGAGTTGGGCCTCCGAGGCTCTGGCCTCTGTCAATCTGGGTGGTAGCTCAGATCAGACCCTGGGGCAGGCAGAAGGGCTTGCCCAAAGGGAGGTTTTGGAAGGGACACCCTGGGGTCTACAGGTTTCAAGGAACTCAGCAGTGGCCAAGGTCTGCCCACTGGGACTTGCCCCTGTGTCCACCCGCCCCGCCTGACCCTCCTGTCTCCTCAGGCTATGCCTACTTCCTGCGCGGCCGCCTCTACTGGAAGTTTGACCCTGTGAAGGTGAAGGCCCTGGAGGGCTTCCCCCGCCTCGTGGGCCCCGACTTCTTTGGGTGTACCGAGCCTGCCAATACTTTCCGCTAACCATGGCTTGGATGTCCTCAGGGCCCCTAACCCCTGCCAGGACACTGACATCGGCTGGAGACCACAGCCATCTTTGTGGCTGTGGGCACTGGGTGCGGCACGGAGCCGTGCCTACTCGGGGGTGGGGGGGAGGCGGGCACTGCCATCAGGACTGCAGGAAGGGCCGCGCGGGTCGTGGCCACTGCCAGTGACTGCCTCAGACTGGGCAGGGAGGCTCCGGCATTAAGGGTGAGGGTGGCCTCAGGCCAGCTCCACCCAACCTGTGCTGGTCACAGTCAAACCCAGCTGCCTTGGGTCTCTGTCCCCATCCTTCAGAGTAGCACCTCAGCAGGGCTGGGGGAGTTGGAGCCCTCACTGTCCTGGCTGTGGGGTAACACAGGGTGCTGGCATGTGGGTCCCAGGGCACTGTGCCTTCTGTCTTTTCCTGAGAAGTCAGCTCTGGTAGGTGCTTGGAACTGGCTGCCTTCCAGTTGGTGGTTCTGGAGACCTGTTCCCCAGGATCCAGGGCACAAGGGCCAGGCAGCTGGGGAGGGGGGTGCTTCCTGCCAGAGACCCTGGGACCTGGAGGCCCCAACATACCTCAATCCTATCACGGGTCGGATCCTCTCCAGCCCTCACCCCACACCAAGCCCTCCAAAGCCATGTAAATGTGTACAGTGTGTATAAAGGCTTTTCTTTTTTTTTTTACTGAGGACTGTCATTAAACATGGTCATTTTCTACCTGCCTGCCTGGGGTGTCTCTGTGACTGCAAGGCCAGGATGGGGGGAGAGCTGGGCCAGGGAGGTGGGAGGACTGGCTGGGAACCTGCTCTGCCCTGGGAGCCAGGGTTGCAGCCCACCCCACCCCCAAGCCCCTGGTCCTCGGGGCCGGGTGCCCTGCTTAGGGCTCCTCCTCATCTTGCTGGATGCCTGGAGTGGCTTTATAATCTGTTCCCTGCCTCCACAATGGCCCCTCATACCCTCGTCCACCAAGTGGTGGTCACTCTTTCTGATCATGCCACGTTCCAGCCCCTATCCTGCCGCTGTCAAGACACAGAACAAAACTCATGGTTACCACTGCCAACCATTCCTAACTCTCCAGGGTCTCCTCGCCTGCCACCCAGGCCCACGCGGACGTTCTTTGGAGTGGCACCTACCACGGCTGCCATTTATCAGATGGAACCATAGGAAATTGTCAGCAGTGGGCCGTTTTTGATCTACTGCAATTGTTCAACCGGATACACGGATGCTTTGATGCTTTCCAGTGTGTCAGGCCCCGCTCCAGCTGTAAGCGCCCCAGGGCAGGGCTGTCTGGCTTCAGTGCACCCGGCTTGTGGTAAGCATAAAGCGCAGAGTTAAGGAGGGAATGGAGACGGTCCCCCCGCCCCCGCCAACCCCAACACTCAGAGGCTGCACCAGCCAAACCAAACACCACCTGGGCCTTGAAATCCTGCCAACCCCATCCCCAAAGCCACAGGAACAGTGTGGGCCCGGAGCTGGGATAGCGGTCCCTGAGCCCTCCTATCCGCTCAGCTGCACTGAGTTCTTGGGCCGAGGAAACTGAGGCATATGTGCTTCTGGCCTCCTCCAGGCCTTCAGGCCTCGCCTCGTTCCTCCTCACTGGGCTGAGTTACAGTCCCAGCTGTGAGACTGGGAAGACCACCGCCTGAGTCAGGGCCGCGGTCGCTATTTCTGTCCGTGAGAAATTTTCCCTGGTACCTCCACTTCGGAGGCGGCCTCGGAGGAAGAGAAACGTGTCGAGACCCCTTTAAGGGGCACGCGGGGGCGCGCTCGGCCTTTTGTTTGGGCGGCAGCGGCGCGCGCGTCAGCGTCAACGCCCGCGCCTGCGCACTGAGTGCGGCCTGGTCGTCGTCTGCTGCGGCGGTGGAGGAGCCCGGCGGCGGCGCAAGCACCTGGCCCGGCTCGGCCAGCCCTTCGCCTCCGGCTTCGGCTTCCCTGGGCTCGGCGCGCCCCGGCCCCGCCTCAGCCCTCCTGACCCTCGCAGCCCGATCGTGGCCGCCCGACTCTGCCGCCGCAATGATGATGATGGCGCTGAGCAAGACCTTCGGGCAGAAGCCTGTCAAGTTCCAGCTGGAAGACGACGGCGAGTTCTACATGATCGGCTCTGAGGTAGCCCGCGGCGCGTCCTCTCTCTTCGGGCCCCGGGCCGGCCTGGTCCCCGCGGGAGCCTCGGGGCGGGTCTGCGCGCCGAGAACGCGCGTCTCCATTCATCGCGGCGGACGGGCGGGCGCGCGCGGGCGCGGCCGGCCAGTGGGGCGTGGTCTGTCTGTGTCTGGGGGCGCGGTTTGACCGGGGCGTGGTTGAGCAGGCCCCAGCCCCGCGCTCGGTTCACCCACCGGTGTTGCGGAGTCGCGGACTCCCCCGGCTGCCAGGGCTGCGGCGTCCCGGGGCCACGGGGCCACGCTGAGTTTCACTGCTCCAGCCGGACACATAGAAACGGGATGTTATCTCTTGCGACACGTGGGGGGAGATGTTGTACCCCTCACGCGCACCTGTCCCACACTGCTGGAGCTGGGATCCTGAAATCGTATGTTCGAAACACGGGGCTTAGTGAGGGCTCACTCCCTTCGTGTTCGTGAACTTTGAGGTGGGCGGGGAGTTGTTCTGACCTTTGATTACCAGTGAGGAAACAGGTTGGGAGGAGGATACTTGCTTTTGGATGGCTAAGGCCGCAGCCCCCGAGTTAGATCTATCAGCAATTCGGAAGCGCTTGACACTTCGGATATCTTGAACTAACTCTGAGTTAGTACAGGGGAAAGAGGCTTATGCTTTAATCCTTAACTAAAAGTGACTTTTCAGCACTTTGTTGAATCATGTGGATGACTGACTTTAGGAAAACCCTACAACTGGTTCTTCACTGGTAGTTTATACCAAGTATATTAAGTTTTTCCAGATTGCCTCAAACTAGGCTTTTTGGCAGTCCCAGGTCTGTGTGTGTACATGCACATACACATATATTTTTCAATTATGGATATGCAATTTCGATGTGCAAACACCAAGCAGTAGTGTCTTCCTCATGTAATGAGCTAAGTGCAGATCTTGGAGAGTTAAAGCAGTTACAAATGCCAGCGGTTGCTTCTCCTTGTAGCAGTTTTCAGTATTAGACATTTCATTCCTTTTTTTTTTTCTTTTTTTCCCCCACAATGTTTTTTTTTCCATCACAATTGAACATAGTGTGAATGAATTAAGCCTCATGATGGTCACACTGAGGCTTCCAGGACTCCCTGTGATTCCTGACTTGTCTGAGTTATATTGAGTTATGAGACCAGTGTTTTCAGTAGCATCAGAACCTTAGTGTTTCCTTTTTTCACCAGTTTTTGTAAAACACAAGGGGCAGGATGCAACACATTTTTCACGTCATCACAAAAATACTCCTCAAAGCTAGCTGTGCTGAGGAGAGGAGCCAGTGCCTGCCATCTGCCATAGCTCAGAATGGTCCTCATTGGCTGGTGGGCACAAAGGCAGTGGAGGAGTTTCAGTTTGTGATGATGGACAGGTTGTTTAAAGAAACCTTTACCTGGGACTTCCCTGGTGGCGCTGTGGTTAAGAATCCGCCTGCCAGGGCAGGGGACCTGGGTTTGAGCCCTGGTCCAGGAATATCCCACATGCTGTGGAGCAACTAAGCCCATGAGCCACAACTACTGAGCCTGCGATCTAGAGCCTGCGAGCCACAATTACTGAGCTCGTGTGCTGCAAATACTGAAGCTCGCGCGCCTAGAGCCTGTGCTCTGCAACAAGAGAAGCCACCGCAATGAGAAGTCCATGCACCACAACGAAGAGTAGGCCCTGCTCACTGCCACTAGAGAAAGCCTGCACGTAGCAGCGAAGACCCAGTGCAGCCAAAAATAAATTAGTAGTTAATTTAAGGAAAAAAAAGAAAGGAAACCTTTACCTGATCTAACGGGCAGGAAGAGCAGTCAGTTTAGCATTGACCCTGAGTCGGTGGTACTTTTGAAAATCAAGCTTGCGTTTATTAGGTGGAGCCCACAGCCAGGTGGGCAGAACATCAGGAGGCCTGGTTCCAGCTCTGCCTGTGTGTCACTTTTCTCATGTATGTAATGAGATGCTTAGACTAGATGGTCTCTAAGATCTTCCCCTTAGCACATTTTAGATTCTAGACAGCTAACTGCAGTCTTCTCTTTCAGCCCTGTTGAGTGAGAACGTTTGTCCTGAGATACAGTATATAGAGACCACATGGGAGAAGGGAGAAGCAGTTTGCTTTCTGGGGCCTGGCTTAATGATCATCAGGCCTTGGGAGGCCTGGGAAGGGTTCAGGGTCAGAGTGCTGTCTACTGATAAGCAGCAGCTCCTCTGACAGCATTGGGTAGATGACCCCCAGGCCCCTTGCCCTTGGCAAACAGGCACCATATTCAGAGAGGTGGGCCCGCCAGAGCAACACCCTCAGCGCCCCCACACACTTCGGTGTAGCAGCCTTGGGAGAGCATCCACAGGTGCAGTGAGCGTGTCACCCTTCTCCTGCCATCTGCAGGCAGCCGTTGTCACCATGCCAGAGTCACTGCTGAGAGGATCCTAGGAAATCCCCATAACCACACCTTGGTTTTCCATTTGGGAAACCCGGGTCCAGAGGTGGCAAAGGCTGGTTCAGGGAAAACCCAGGAAGGCAGGCCTGGTCTCCTAAGTTCTGAAGGGACCTTGGGAAGGGCCTAGGAGTGTGGGAGGTCTGCAGGACCTGCAAAGTAGTAGTGGGGGCATTATAGTCAGTGTCTTTTCAAAAACCTAATGGAAACTATGTGTTTACCCTTGGACGGTAACCACACTCAAGCCAAATAACTCGCATGGGTCTGTGCCTGCAGTGGGGAGCACCAGTGACCCTGTGGCTACTTTCTCTTGCACTGTTCGGCAGCCCTGGTTGGGCATCATGTAAATCTTTGATTCATGAAAAATGGAGAAACTTTTTAAAAATAAATATACTATAATGGGGTAGGTAAGTGGGAAAGTAGTAGAAGTGGTCCTTCGTGGGTGAACCTCACAGCTGATGAACATCTGACAGAGAAGCAGGGAGACCCAGAAAAGGGAAGTGATGCCTGGTCACAGGTGGAGCCAGCACCCAGTCCACCTGCTGTCCCTGGCCATGTGACTCAAGTGTTCGTTTTTGAAAAGTCAGTGAAACAATGGAGTTTCTTTATAAAAACTTTAGGACTAGATTTCTTTTCATCAAGTAAGTCGTACTTCGAGTATTTGGTACAGGCAAACTGAAGCTATTGTTTGGGGCAGTAATGATTTATATAGCAATCTAAGGACTGCTGATAAGTGCATTTTAAACTCTTTGGAAAATTCCTTTGGTATTTCTGGTTTGAGTTTTGTTACTAAACAAAGCAACAAAGGCCATGGGGGAAATTATCCTGCATCTGTCTAAAATTAAAAGACCTTTTTGGTCTTTATTACATCGTAAAAATATCAAAGTCTTAAGATAAAAGAAAGTCAGAGAGGCCTTGCATTTCTGGAAAGTGCCAGAGATCCTTAGTCCAAAATCAGAATCACATCGAGCTGCTTAGTGAGCTCGGGGGGCCTGCCTCCCCAGTGTCTGGTCAGGCCTTTCTGAATTTGGTCCTGTCGTCAGGATGCAGATGTTATTACCCCTGCCAGAGGAACAGATGTAGGCCAGATACGAACTGCTGTTGAACCCCTGATGTCAGCAGAATGTATTTTTACTGCTGCTGGAAGCCTGGCGCCTGGAGGCCTGGGGGCCAAGTCGAGGTGTGTTTGTCTGTCACTCATCCAGCAGAGCCTCTGAGCCAGGGCCCTCCCCTTCCTCGAGGAGCTGCGACCCTCATAATGAGCCTTCTCGCTTTACTCATAGGTGGGAAACTACCTCCGTATGTTCCGAGGTTCTCTGTACAAGAGATACCCCTCGCTCTGGAGGCGACTAGCCACTGTGGAAGAGAGGAAGAAAATAGTTGCATCGTCACATGGTAAAAAAACAAAACCTAACACTAAGGGTGCGTCTTCACGAGGGTTTGTAAACCTGTTTCAAAACCACTCGCTTATGTCATGAAGATAAAACGTTTTCACTCCGGAGCGTCTTCACGGCAGCCCTGACCTTAGGGTGGCGGAGTGTCCTGGGGGCCCCCTGGAGCGGGTGGTCCTCCGTCAGGGTTGGTCAGGGTCAGGTGTTGGCAGCGGGCAGTAGGTGGAGGGGGCGGGGCCAGGGCGGAGAGGGTGTTGTGAAGACCACTGGTCTGAAAACGTTTTAGGAATGCTGTGATGCTCTACCATATGCCGCGGGCGTGTTGCCATCGTCACCCTCCATGCGCCCGGGCGGCGGGGGGCCGCCCCAGCCCCCTCTCCCCTCGGGCTTTCACCGCTTCGCTTCCCAGCGCACATCCATCGTGTGGCACTTGGTTCTGGCAGTCGGTCCGCTGGTGCTCGTGTGCATGTCCCGCTTGGGGCTGTGGGGCGCTGCCACCCGACCCGGGAGGGCGGGCAGAGGGTGCTCCTCACCTCTGAGCTGGGGAGAGGCCCTGTGCCTCTGGGCTTGGTCGAAGCTGCCTTCCCTTTGGCAGGGTTGCCTGGCGGAGCTGGCCCGGGCCTCGTGTGCGTGTGCCTGCGTGCGTGCGCGTCGCCCGTTTGCGTGCGTGTGCCCGTTTGCGTGCGTGTGCCCGTTTGCGTGCGTGTGTGCATGTGCGCTTTACAGTCTGTCCCGTGCCGGTATGTCTGTAGGCCCTGCGTTGGTCTCGTCTACCATGTTCTTTTAATGCAGGAGCCGGAGCTGCTTTTCTATGCGCTGCTGTAACTTTTCACTCCCTCCCGCGCTTTCCAAAGCCTCCCTGGTCCTCCCTCCGCCCCAGTGGAGCGCCAGTCACTAACCAGTGCGTCCCCAGCTGCGCTTGCCCCTTGGAAGCCTTGGCGACTCTTTGGCCTCGCGCTCGGGAGACTCTTTCCTGTAACCATCTGTCTCTCCACCAGGCTTCCTAGGTGAGCTGTGGTCGAACTGCCTAGAACTCCCCGCTCCCGGGCAGCTCGCATCCACTGGCGCTGGGCCAGGAATTCCTGTTTGGTGTACAGCAGCTCTTTCCAACTCTCTGGGCTCTTGTTTTAAAAGAAAAATGTTTCTCATCCCTCATTTCATCTCCACCTTGCTTCGTGTCGTGGACTGCAGCGGTGTCAGACCTCTTCCCACTGGCGGTGTCACTCTGGAGCCTTCCTTTCCCCGAGAGGCCCCGTGGGCTGAGCTGCCCATGGGCGTCCCCTGTGCCTGGAGCCAGTGCTCCTCCCGGGACACGTTAGTCCCCGTCCATCCAGGGAGTGCTGACCCGGGAGGGCCTCTAGAGAAAGCCAGGGTCCAGACCGCCCCTTTGGAAGAGGCCAGCATTGGGCAGTAGTGAGGTTGACACCCGCTTTCCCACCTCCTGCATGTGAGGACCTCAGTGCGCTGCATCTCCTGGCTGCTGCTGCTCACTGCCCTCCCGCAGGGTGACCGCAGCCGCATCTCTGGTTGCAGATCATGGATACACGACCCTGGCCACCAGCGTAACTCTGTTAAAAGCCTCCGAGGTGGAAGAGATTCTGGATGGCAACGATGAGAAGTACAAGGCTGTATCCATCAGCACGGAACCCCCCACCTACCTCAGGTACTGCACCCCCGGGCTCGGCTCGCTCTCGGGACACCCACGGGTATTTTTCTCATGCCCTGGAGCCAAAATACTTTTCAGCAATTTACCCACTGTGTTTACAGATCGTCTTAGCCAGGCTTCCGAAGTTTTTTCTGACTTTGGAATTTCTAAGAAACATAAGTCAAGTCTTGGGTTCTGGAGAGTCATTAAGAAATGCTTTGAAAGTGGGATTCACTAATCTGTCAGAACAATTAGCGGCCCAGATCAACTCACAAAAAAAACAAACAATAGATTTGAACATATCAATGTAGATCCTTTGAAAGAGCATTTACACTAACAGTTAAACGGGAGAAATTGGGAAGTTGCTACCTTGTAGAGTTTGTTCATTTAGATTTATAAGAAAAACTTGGATACCCCAAGTATTTCCTCTATTTTATGTAGACAAATAGGTAAAGTGTGATCCACACTGAAGCACAGGAGTAAACAAACACAGGGAATGATGTTTGTTCTTGGGTGTGATTTTAAAAATGCAGAATAAAAAAATAACTAGCAACATAAAGAACCGGGGAGGGCGTCATGGAGTGGGCACACTCACGCCCACCGTGGCGGCTCTGCCTCAGGCATTGCGGCCCCAAAGTTTTTTGTTTGTCTCTGATCTATTAATTCCACCCCTGGGAATTTGTCCCAGGGAAATAATTTATACCGTAAACAAAAACCATTATAAGTACAGAGATGCTATTGGTGGCATGTGAATTATAAAGGGAACTAGGGAGCCCCTTGAGTGTCCTGCCTCAGGGAAAGGCTGTGTGAGCGAAGATGCAGACACCCAAATAGTCTGGGGTTACACGATGTGTTGTGGGTAAGTAGACCCTGCAGCAACCCGAAACCTGGCTCACATGAGCGAGACGTGCAGAATACCTGCGTGACGCTTTCAGCTTTCAAGAAAACATGCGTTTAGGTGCATGAGATGGCGGGAACACTAAGGCGGGGGGCAGGCCATTGTTTCAAGTGATGCGGTTACGGAAAATCATGAAGGTGACATGGTACAGAGGTTGGGGATGGAAAGGTGAGTTACGTACAGTTGCTGTCCTCACGTTGCTTCCAGGTTACTAGGGACACGGCCCGAGGGTGATGAAGGGGCTCGCAGAGCAATGTGGGAGCCCACCTACTCCTGTCGGTCAGCTTTTGGTACTTTCCTAGTAGTAAAAGCAACTTGTAATTTGGAGAGAAGAGTGAGCTCTTTTGAGACATGGGTTCCTTGGATTACTTTGAGCATCATTTTCTAGAGAGTATTTACCAATGTGTCTTCTCACTTCTACTGGTCTGAAGGCCCAGAGGCCAGAGCCGTTGCCTAGTCTGTCTCAGCCTGGACTGCATGTCTAAAATAACAGTCTGAGTCTCTGGCTGCTTCAGACCTCCAGCGACTCACAGCCACCTGCTGAGTGCATCCGTTTCCTGCAGAGCACGCCAGCCCCTGTAATCAGGACCCTCTCTGTGTCTCCAGCCCTGCTGCCCTCTGTGTTCTTCCTGAAATGCTCTCCTCTCCTCCACCCATGAACCGTGACTCAGCATTTAAGCCTTTGCTCCAGGGCTGCTCTACTGGGCAGCCTTCTTGTACAGTGTCCTCCTGGCAGAAGGGACTGTGCTTCCATGTGGCTGTAGCACGTTGGGTCAGCATGTAGCACGTTGGGTCATGGCTGAGGCACTGGGCTGGGGCCCCTCTGCACCTCCCCTAACCCAGGAGCAGTGCTGGTGGGAGCCTAGGGAATAGACACCCGTGGAGTCTGGGGTGCACAGAGGTCCCCACTGGGACCTGGGGCCCAGCAAGGGCGCAGTGGGCATTGACCACGACCTGATGCCTGGTGGGCAGTTTCGGCTCGTAGACTGAGCGGAGGTATTTCCATGTCTCCCAGGGAACAGAAGGCTAAGAGGAACAGCCAGTGGGTGCCCACCCTGCCCAACAGCTCCCACCACCTGGACGCCGTGCCCTGCTCCACCACCATCAACAGGAACCGCATGGGCCGGGACAAGAAGAGGACGTTCCCGCTGTGGTGAGTGGGCCTCGCTCTCTGACTCCACCGAGGTCCTCCAGCATGTTTTAGTTTCCTCCTCCCCAGAAAAATGCTCTGCTTTGACCTCCTGTCCCAGAAACTCTGCACTGCTCCTCCTTGGGGCTGGTCTCCCTCAGCGTCCAGCATGACTGGCCTCTGCGTGGTCCAGCCTGGCTCTGCCTGCGCTCACCCCCGGCTCCTCAGGTAACGTTCCTGGGTGCAGTCCCTGGACCTTTTCTCTGCCATCC
This sequence comes from Lagenorhynchus albirostris, assembly GCF_949774975.1. Taxonomy (NCBI): domain Eukaryota; kingdom Metazoa; phylum Chordata; class Mammalia; order Artiodactyla; family Delphinidae; genus Lagenorhynchus; species Lagenorhynchus albirostris. The sequence continues at coordinate 63,068,089 of NC_083108.1, forward strand.
ACATGACTCGATGCTTAGTTGCCCGTGGTGCCCGAACAGAACGCCACAAACTGGGTGGCTTGAAGCAACACAAGTTTATTCTCACACAGTTCCAGAGGCCGGGAGTTTCACTGGGCCGGAATCAAGGTGTTGCCAGGCCCTGCTCCCTCCAGGGTCCCTTCCAGCTGCTGGCAGCTGCCACGTTCCTTGGCTCGTGGCAGCATCACTCCAGTCTCTTCCCCCCTGGTCACATGGCCTCCTCTGTGTGTGTGAAATCTCCCTCTCTTTCTCTGTCACTCTCTCTTTTTTTTTTCTGGCCGTGCCGCGTGGCTTGCAGGATCTCAGTTCCCTGACCAGGGATTGAACCTGGGCCACCGCAGTGAAAACCTGGAATCCTAACCACTAGGCCACCAGGGAACTCCCTCTCCCTCTCTTTCTTGTGAGGACACTTGTGATGTAATTTAGGGCCCACTTGGACAAGGCTCCCTCTCCTTTTTTGCTCTGTAAGGTGACAGTCACAGGTTCCAAGACTTAGGACATAGATGTCTCTGGGGGGCCATTTTTCAAGCTCCTGCCCACTAAGCTGTCCTCTGAATGCCGCCCCAGGCATCTCCAGCACAGGCTGCCTGCAGGCTTCTCTAGCCCAGGACACAGCAATCCTGTCCTTCCTGTGCCTGGGCCACAATCCTGGAACCCTTCCTCCTTCTCACAGCGTAGAGCCAGTCTCCACAAATTCTACTTGCTCAGCTCTCCAAGTGTCCAGAATCCGACCACCCTTGGCCAGCTCCCCACTAGGCGTGTGCCCCTTCACTCAGGGCAGGTCCTCTAGATGCCCCGTCACACCAGCATCCACGTGACAGAGTCCTGGTGGTGGCTGCCACTCTCTGGCCCCGGCTCCTGCCTCCCTTCACCTTAGGCACAGTGGCCTCCTCAGCGCTCTTCAGCTGCTCAGGCACTCCTGCCCTCGCTATTCCCTCACTTCCTGCCAGCATCTGCAGGCTCATCCCTTTCTCCCTCCTCCTTCCCTCCTCCCCCTTCCTTTTTCTCCCTCCCCATCCCTGTTTGAATGTCACTTCTCAGAGTGGTCCTCCCCTTTTAGAATGGCCACTCTGTCCTAGAGCATTCGTGTCTGGGCGGGGAGAGGGGGGTGTTTTCCTCATTTGTTTGTTTATTTGTCATCTGTGCCCCCAGTTCTCTGAGAACAGTTCTCAACCCTCGGTCTTCCACCCTTGGGTTTCCTGTGCCCACCCTCACCCCATATCTTCCCGCTTCGTCTTCCTAAAATACAGGTGTGAGCACAGAACTGCCTTGCTCTCAGTCTTCCGGGGGCTCCCTCGGGGTCGAGGCTGGAGATGGAGAACTGTGGGCACTTGGACCCCTGTGGCTTCCCAGCATCCTGCCACTGCTCCCCCGCCCCATCTGCACCCCTCCTTCCCTCAGCAGCTCTTGACTCTCCTGCCCCTCGGCCTTTGCTCAAGGGCTTCCACTTTTGGGAGTACCCTTCCTTTCCTACAGTTTCCTGGGAAAGTCCTACCTGCTTTGGGGCTTAAATCTCCCTTACTTCGGACATCTCCATCTTGTCCTGCTGCCCAAGTCAGCATCTCCCCTCCCATCCCACGTGTCCGTGGACCCCTGCTGGCACTGTCTCTGCCAACTCAGCCCATAGTGGACAAGTCCCTGTAAGAAGCAGGGTTTCCCCTCTGGTTAGGTCACAGTGACCAGTGGTGCAGAGAGGGAGGCCTTGGGTGCAGGGATCTCAGCCCCCCTTGCTGAGCATGCTGCTGCCTCCCTTCCAGCTTTGACGACCACGACCCAGCTGTGATCCATGAGAACGCGTCCCAGCCCGAGGTGCTGGTTCCCATCCGACTGGACATGGAGATAGACGGGCAGAAGCTGCGGGACGCCTTTACCTGGAACATGAACGGTATGTGGTGGCCAACCCACCATCTTGCACACAGTCTTGTTTCCTGCCTGCTGCCCATCAGGGGGACCCTGGACTCTGATTGTGACATTCAGAGCACTGTGGAGTAGATTTGGACGGTGTGGGCTTTGGGTTCAAATCCTGGAATGCAAACCTGGTTCATTGTTTGAAAATCAGTCAGTGTGATCCATCATATTAACAGACTAGAAAAGATAAATAAATCCCTTGATTATATCAATTGATACAAAAAAAGCATTTAACAAAATCCAGCACTCGTTCTTGATAAAAACTCAGGAAATTGGGAATAGACAACATAGTGCTGGCAGTACTAGCCAGAGTAATAAGACAGGAAAATGATATAAAAAACATACGCTTCAGAAAGGAAGAAATAAAACTGTCTTTATTTGTAGATGGCATGATTATCTACATAGAAAATCTCAAGAGACCTACCAAAAAAACCTGCTAGAGCTAATAACCGAGTCTTAGCAAGGTCACAAGACCCAAAATAGACATGCAAAAGTCTATTGTATTTCTATACATTATATATTGTCAGTGAACACGTGGACACTCAAATGTCCAGTATAAAAATATGTTATTATTTAGAGTTACTCAGTTAAGAAAAAAGGTGTAAATCTTACAAACATATAGTTTGTTTCAGGAAACATTTTGTATGCTGAAAACTATAAAGCACTGATGGAAGTAATTAAAGGAGATCTGAATAAATGGACAGACAACTATGTTCATGGATCAGAAGATTCAAGATGTTAATTCTCCCTAAAATAATATGCAAGTTTATTTTTTTTTTCATTTTTATTGGAGTATAATTGCTTTACAGTGGTGTGTTAGTTTCTGCTTTATAACAAAGTGAGTCAGTTATACATATACATATATCTCCATATCTCTTCCCTTTTAATATGCAAGTTTATAAGCAATTTCTTTGAAAATCCCAGCAAGACATTTTGTAGATTTAGACAAAATTGTTCTAAAATTTCAATGGAAAGGCAAAGGAACTAGAGTAGCTAAAGCAATTTTGGAAAAGAAGAAAGTAGGAGGAATGAGTCTTCCTAATCCCAAGACTTGGTGTGGAGCTGCAGTAATCAAGGCAGCATCTGAATCTACAACGATCATAGACTAAAAAAGTTAACTTTTAAAATCCTCTGCACAATATACTCATAGGATGCTTGGCCTGAGCACCTTAGCTTCCTGCTGCTTCTCCAGAACTGGATGTATGCCTTATCAATAGTAGGCTGGCTGAGTGTTCAGGTCTGGCACAATGGTGCTGTGAGGAGGTTGGTCTCTAGCTCTTCTTCTGGGCTAGTGAAATAGTGGGGTCAGTTGTCTGTTAAACAGACCTCATTCTATTTATTTATTTAGTTATTTCTTTCTTTTCTTCCTCCCTCCCTCCCTCCCTCCCTCCCTTCCTTCCTTCTTTGTTGCGTGCGGGCTTTCTCTAGTTGCAGTGAGCAGGGGCTACTCTTCACTGCGGTGTGTGGGCTTCTCATTGTGGTGGCTTCTCATTGCAGAGCACGGGCTCTAGGCATGTGGGCTTCAGTAGTTGTGGCACACAGGCTCAGTAGTTTTGGCTCATGGGCTCTAGGGCTTAGGCTCAGTAGTTGTGGCGCACGGGCTTAGTTGCTCTGCCACATGTGGGATCTTCCCGGACCAGGGCTCAAACCTGTGTCCTCTGCATTGGCAGGCAGATTCTTAGCCACTGCACCATCAGGGAAGTCCCAGCAGACCCCGTTCTTGAAGATGGAATCATGCCGAGTGCTTGTGAGGGAATTCATTCCTTTTTTATATATATAAAAATTGATTTATTTTACTTATCTTTATTTTTGGCTGCATTGGGTCTTCATTGTTGCGTGCGGGCTTTCTCTAGTTGCAGAGAGCGGGGTCTACTCTTCGTTGCAGTGCACAGGCTTCTCATTGCAGTGGCTTATCTTGTTGCGGAGCATGGCTCTAGGCGTGTGGGCCTCAGTAGTTGTAGCATGCAGGCTCAGTAGTTGTGGCTTGCGGGCTCTAGAGCGCAGGCTCAGTAGTTGTGGCACAAGGCTTAGTTGCTCCACGGCACGTGGGATCCTCCCGGACCAGGGCTTGAACCTGTGTCCCCTGCATTGGCAGGCGGATTCTTAAACCACTGTGCCACCAGGGAAACCCGGGAATTCACTCTTTTTTTTCCCTTCTCTGTGGCTCATCCCAGTTTGGCACGTGGTCATTGAAGTTTGGGTTATGAGAAAGGGCAGGTCTGGGGAAAACAGTTGACTGCACAGGACCTTGCTGTAGTCTGGCCAGTAGTGGACAGTCCCCATGAAGCTCACCCCTGAGGCCTGGATCTCCAGGATCCAGGATCCGTACCCACCCCCACGCTGTCGCCTTGTTGAGTGCGTGTGCTGCCCACAGAGTCAGAAACTCAGTGGGGGGGTTGTAAAAAGCCACACGCAGCCCCAGGTGATCTCTGGGGGATTTCCACTGTGGAGGAAGTGGTGGATAGACATGCACCTGCTCCGTCTTCCAGTGGATGCTGGCTTCCAAGTGGCTTGTCCAGAAGGAACCTGTGTTAGCTCAGGCCGCGGTGACAAAGTCCCACAGCCTGGGGGGCGTAACAGCAGGTTTTATCTCCTCCCAGTTCTTGAGTCAGGGTGTTGGCAACGTTGGTTTCCTCTGAGGCCATCTTCGCCCTGTGTCTCCACGTGGGCTTCCCTGGTTGCCTGGGTTGGAAGAGGGGAGGAAGTGGCACGTCAGCTCTGAAGTGCCTTTGCTTCCCCCCTCCCCAGACAGCTCACTGGTTAGAACTAACAGAGCCGTGCAGTCCTAAGCCCGGGAGCGGGGAGCCTGGGGTTGGGGAGCACATAGGGTCTTGACCACCTCCCGAGATGTAGGGGGGGTGTGTGTATGGATTGAGGGCCAGAAGCGGGGTGTTCGTCTTGTGCTTCCTCTCCTTACCGTGTCTGGGAGGATCCATCGTCCTCATCTTTATGCTCATCTTCATCCAGGTGGGTTGGCAGAGGAGGACAGGCTGGGGGAGGTCAGGGCTGAGCACGGTGACATTAGGCCCTGCAGTCCACCAGCAATCCATACCTCTCACCTCATTTCAGAGAAGCTGATGACCCCTGAGATGTTTTCAGAAATTCTCTGTGATGACCTGGATTTGAACCCACTGACGTTCGTACCAGCCATCGCCTCCGCCATCAGACAGCAGATCGAGTCCTACCCCACAGACAGCATCCTGGAGGACCAGTCAGACCAGCGTGTCATTATCAAGGTAGGCAGCTCCCTGCCCTGCACCAGGGCCTTCCTTGTACTGGTGGGGGTCATGGGGTGCTGAAGCTACGTGGAGGCTTCAACAGAAGCCTGTCTGGGATTCATGCTGAGGGACAGGGCTTCTGGAAAGCTGTCCTTCAGGCAGCTTATCCCAGGAAAGGTGTGGGCTGGCTTCTGAGTAAGGTATCACATTCTGGACGCATTTGGGGTGCTGCTGTGGCCTTGCCAGGTGTGGAGCAGAGCCTGGGTGGTACAAAGGAGGTTGTGCCAGCTGACAGGTAGAGCAGGGAAGGCTACAGTAAGATGAGCACACTGCCACACTCTTCCTGTGGGCAGGCTGCGCCAAGCACACCCCATACTGTCTCAGTAACCTCCGCCATCCTGGGGGAAGATGCTGTGTTACAAGTGAAGAGGTGGGGCCACCTACCCCCAACTGCCCTGCTGAGAAGTGGTAGAGCTGGGGTTTGGGCCCAGGCCTGCCTGCTGCAGAGCCTGCTTGGTATGAAGCAATATCTCATTGTGGTTTTGATTTGCATTTCCCTGTTTGTTTGTTTTTTTACGGTACGCGGGCCTTTCACTGTTGCAGCCTCTCCCATTGCGGAGCACAGGCTCCGGATGCGCAGGCTCAGTGGCCATGGCTCACGGGCCGAGCCGCTCCGCGGCATGTGGGATCTTCCCGGACCGGGGCACAAACCCCTGTTCCCTGCATCCGCAGGTGGACTTTCAACCACTGCGCCACCAGGGAAGCCCTCTATTGTTGGGATTTTGATAAGTATTACATTGGATTTGTAGACTGCTTTGGGCAATCTTCACATCTTTATAATATTGTCTCCCAATCCATGAACGTGGGATGTTTTTCCATTTATTTATGTGTTTAATTTACTTCAGCATGATTTTTGTGTTTTTTTTTTTTTTGCGGTACGCGGGCCTCTCACCGTTGTGGCCTCTCCCGTTGCGGAGCACAGGCTCCGGACGCGCAGGCTCAGCGGCCATGGCTCACAGGCCTAGCCTCTCCGTGGCATGTGGGATCTTCCTGGACCGGGGCACGAACCCACGTCCCCTGCATCAGCAGATGGACTTTCAACCACTGGTTGCCCCAGCATGTATTTAAATTAATTAATTAATTTAAAATTTAAATTTATTTATTTATTTTTGGCTGCCTTGGGCCTTTGCTGCTGTACACAGGCTTTCTCCAGTTGTGAGAATGGGGGCTACTCTTCGTTGTGGTGCGCGGGCTTCTCATTGTGGTGGCTTCTCTTTGTTGTGGAGCACGGGCTGTAGGTGCATGGGCTTCAGTAGTTGTGTCCCACGGGCTCTAGAGCGCAGGCTCAGTAGTTGTGGCACATGGGCTTAGTTGCTCCATGGCATGTGGGATCTTCCCAGACCAGGGCTCAGAACCCGTGTCCCCTGCATTGGCAGGTGGATTCTTAACCACTACGCCACCAGGGAAGTCCCTTCAGTGTGTTTTATAGTTTTCATTGTAGAAATCTTTCATCTCCTTAGCTAAGTTAATTTCTAAATATTTTAGTCTTTTTGATGCTATTGTAATTGGAATTTTTTTCTTAATTTCAGATTGTTCATTGTTAGTGTGTAGAAATGCAATCGATTTTTGTGTGTTGACTTTGTATCCTCCTACTTTGCTGAATTCATTTATTCTAATAGTGTTTTGGTAGAATCTTTAAGGTGTTCTACAAATAAGATCATATCACCTGGGAACAGAGATAACTTTACTTCTTCCTTTCCAAATGGATACCTTCTATTTCTTTTTTTTGCCTAATTGCTCTGGCCAGAAATTCCAATGCTATGTTGAATAAAAGTGGCAAGAGTGGGTATCCTTGGCTAGTTCCTGATCTTAGAGGAAAAGTTACCATTCTTTCACCATTGAGTGTGATATTTACATTGATTTTTTTGTGTATTAATTTTATGTTGACATAGTTTCCACTTATTCTTAGTTTATTGAGTGCTTTTACCACGAAAGCGTGTTGAATTTTGTCAAATGCTTTTTTCTGCATCTGTTGACATGATATGGGTTTTTTTGGTTTGTTTGTTTTTTGCGGTACGTGGGCCTCTCACTGTTGTGGCCTCTCCCGTTTCGGAGCACAGGTTCCGGACGCCCAAGGCCAGTGGCCATGGCTCACGGGCCCAGCTGCTCGGTGGCATGTGGGATCTTCCTGGACTGGGGCATGAACCCATGTCCCCTGCATCGGCAGGTGGACTCCCAACCACTGCGCCACCAGGGAAGCCCCGATCATATGGTTTTTGTCCTTCATTCTGTTCAAGTGGTTTATTGCATTGATCGGTTTTCTTATTGAGCCATCCCTGCATTGCCATAATAGATTCCACTTTTTATAATTGATTTATGTTGTTGTATCATTTATAATGATGTGTAATTCTTCTAATGTGCTGTTGAATTCAGTTTTGCTAGTATTTTGTTGAATTTATTTTTTTAAATTTATTTATGGCTGCATTGGGTCTTCCTTGCTGCGTGTGGGCTTTCTCTAGTAGCAGCGAGTGGGGGCTACTTTTCATTGCGGTGTGCGGGCTTCTCATTGTGGTGGCTTCTCTTTGTTGCAGAGCATAGGCTCTGGGTTCACGGGCTTCAGTAGTTGTGGCTCTTGGGCTCTAGAGCACAGGCTCAGTAGTTGTGGCGCATGGGCTTAGTTGCTCTGTGGCATGTGGGATCTTCCCGGACCTGGGCTCGAACCCATGTCTCTTGCATTAGCAGGTGGGTTCTTAACCACTGTGCCACCAGGGAAGTCTGTTGAGGATTTTCATATCAATGTTCATAAGAAGTATTGGTCTATAGTTTTCCTTTCTTGTAGTATCTTTGCCTGGCTTTGGTATCAAGGCAATGAGTTATGAAGTGTTCCTTGCTCTTCAGTTTTTTGGCAGGATTTTTTTTTTTAACATCTTTATTGGAGCATAATTGCTTTACAATGGTGTGTTAGTTTCTGCTTTATAACGAAGTGAATAAGCTATACATATACATATATCCCCATATCTCCTCCCTCTTGCATCTCCTTGCCACCCCTCTGGATGGTTACAAAGCAACGAGCTGAGCTCCCTGTGCTATGCGGCTGCTTCCCACTAGCTATCTGTTTTACATGTGGTTGTATTTATAAGTCCGTGCACTCTCTCACTTCGTCCCAGCTTACCCTTCCCCCTCAAGTCCATCCTGTTTTTGGCAGGATTTGATAAGGATTGGTATTAGTTCTTCTTTAAACGTTTAGTAGGATTCACCAGTAAAGCCATCCGGTCCAGGGCTTTTCTTTGTAGGGAAGTTTTTAATTACTGATTCAACCTCCTTGCTAGTTAATTTCTTTTAAAAGAAATATGAATTTATTTTTCTTAACCTGCTTCAGTTTCTCATTATGGCCAACTAGCAGAAAAAGGGCACGGGTGAGAAAGAAGGGGGATGTCCTGGGAGAGAAGCAGTGGGGATGTGTGGGGTGCAGCTGTGGGACCAACACCTGTGTTCCTGTGCGCAGCCTGTGGCCCCTGGAGGGTGGTCCCTACTCCACTCTGTGCTGCATCTTTGTCCTGTAACCATGGTGGGGACGTGGACTTGCAGAGTTGGCTACACCCAACTGCATGGTTCCAAATAGGCGGGATCAGCCACAGGGAGGGTCCTTGTGAGTCTGACAGCTGGCTTCTCTGACATTTTCTTGTAACTGAGTGTCATCTTTTTATTTTCCTGATGGGGCTTGTGGGCAGCCATACAGAAAGTTGTCAGGCAGTTGAAAATCCACCTGGGACCGTCACCTGCTCCCTGATCAGAGGCTTTCTTGGTGACTAAACAGCTCTCAGCCGTGGGGTCCGTTCAGGCCCTCACACCCACCTATAATCCCCACCCATGGGATGGTGTCGGCTGGTAGGCTGCTGGGAGACCATCCCCAGGTCGGGGTCCTGCTTGGTTGGGGTCGTGAGGGCCTGCCAGCATTGGGGCCGGACACAGCTGGTCAGGGAAGGCCTGCTGCCGGGGAGGCAGAGCCTCGTGGGCACTGTGACCTTGGGGGAGCGTGCCACCTGGTAGGCGAGCATGCTGATGGCCACATCCAGGGTTTCCCATGTGTCACAGACTCCAGAGGAGCCGGGTGCTTCTGGGACACAGTGAAGGATGACATCTGACCAATGTCTCCTCACAGAGCAGCGCCTTAGCTCAGGGCGGCCGCTCACAGGTGCTCCCGGAGTGGTGGAACAAAAGCCTAGGCTGGCACCGCGACCAGGACACCTGGCCCTCCAGGGCTGTGGGGCTCAGTGCAGCTGAGGGTGGAGCTGTCAGACTCTGGGGGGCTGGTGGGCCCTTTCTGGGGGAGGGAATGGCATGTGGGTGATACAGGTTGAAGCTGGGGAGCCTGCTCGGGGGGCCTGGCCCCACAGTCCAGCCGCCCCTCACCACCCCCCACCCCCCTGACGGCTCCCAGTCCCCATTCTGTGAGTTTCCTGCATCCTCTGTGGAGGCCTCAGGCCCTGCTCTGCCCAGACCCTCCCCTGGGAACCCCACCCTGCTCTCTCTCAGCTTGTCCAGTTCTTCCTAAAATGCCCCCTCCACCGGGCGGCCTTCCTGGGGCTCCTGGCTAACCGCTGACTGCACTTTCTGCCCCTCCCCCTCTTCCCCTCAGCACCTACACCTCTGATGTCCCCTCATTCACGTATTTAACCCCGCACTGGATGTCAACCCATGAAGATGACTCTGTGTCTGTTTTTCCCACTGGGTCGGCAGGAGTATGTATTTCTTAATAAACGATAGCGTTGATGAGCAGTCGGCGCAGTGCACACACAGGCACCGGTCTGCGTGGCACCCCTCATGGCCAGGCCGAGTGGTGCGCAGGGCGGTTTGGTCCCGTGTGATGTGTCCACGGGCTGCCTGCTGCTGCTTCGCTTTCCAGTCCTGCTGTGCCGACGTGGCTCACCAGACACGTGGTTCCTGCTGGGAAGGGCCGGCTCTTCCGATTCTCACCCGCAGACCTGCTTGGTCGCCCAGCAAGGGCGCGGCTTGGAGGTGGGAGTGGCGGGGCCTCGGCTGCAGAGTGGAGTGCCGTGCAGGGGGCCCAGACGTGCAGGACTTCATGCACAGGTCAGGTGGTAGGGCCTCACATTTCTCTGAAGTCATGGACGAGTCCCGATCCGAATCTTAAAAGCCCAGCTGAGCGCCTGGGGACAGTAGCATGAAGGGGCAGGTGCACCGTGGCCTGCTTGGCTGGTAGAGGGCTGGACAGCAGGGGCAGGGGTCTCCACACGATGCCCAGTGAATGCCGCCAGACCCCGAGTTGTCCTTCCTGTGAGTCTCTGATGCCCAGTTTCAGAGCAGGCCCAGGTCATCTGTGGGGTGAAAAGTCAGGGTGGGGAGCTCCTGGGGCACAGGCTGTGGCTGCAGGTGGCACGTCTCACAGATGCCTCTGGGGAGCGAGGCGCAGGAACCAGCATGGCCTCCGCTCCCACCGCCCCCCACCCCCACACACCCAGGCCCTGCCTGTGCCATGCGGGCTGTGAGTCTGTGAGCGCACACAGCAGATGATTTCAGAGCGGGGCATGTTCCGTGAAGAGACAGAGTAGGGGGGTGGGCGCTGGCTCAGGTGAGGGCTCGGGGATAGTATCTGATGAGTGACCAGTGTTTATCACGTTGTAAAGGTCCAGAGCGGTGCGGTAGAAGGGCAGAGAAGAGGGTACCGGCCAGTGCAGGGAGCGAGGGGGTGGGAACAGGGGCAAGGCGAGACTCAGGTGCCTGGGGCCCTCCCTAGAGGGTGACAGTGCCAGGCCCTGAACCACAGTCTCTCTGGCCGCCCAGGAGGTCTGTGGGGTCAGCCCCGTTTGCGGATGGGGAGTTGCAGCCAGAGGGATAAGGGCAGCCGTCCCACTTCCTTATGGGCCTGGAGGGGGGATGCAGTTCTGCCTGCTCTGACTCGTGTTCCTGGTTCTGGCCCAGCTGAACATCCACGTGGGAAACATCTCCCTGGTGGACCAGTTCGAGTGGGACATGTCAGAGAAGGAGAACTCGCCGGAGAAGTTTGCCCTGAAGCTGTGCTCCGAGCTGGGGCTGGGCGGGGAGTTCGTCACCACCATCGCGTACAGCATCCGGGGACAGCTGAGCTGGCATCAGAAGACCTACGCCTTCAGGTAGGTCTTGGACAGGTGCCTCCTCCTCCTTCTGCAGACCATTCTGGGGACAAGGCTTCCCCCTGTGTGTGGTGATGCCTTTGGGACTTTCTGGAGCCTCATGATGCCGTCTGGCCGAGAGCAGCTTTGCGGGCTCAACGGCCTCTGTTGGCTCCTCCCATCCCCCATCACAGAGGAGGATCTAAGGAGGCGGCGGGTCTGCCCCTCTGTCCTCACCCACTCTGCCGCCAACAGCCCCTGCGGCCCTCACACGCCACCTCCTCCCTGCACTCACCCAGACCCTTCCTCGGTCGGGGTCGTCTGATGGACTGGCACTGAATCTCAAACAAGGCCTACTCCATGCTGCCTTCCCTGGAGGGGAGTCAAGAGGCTGCTTGTTCAGTCAGAGAGCAGGTGGTGGGCGTCCCTGCCGGCTGGACCCGTACTGGGTGCCGGTGTGGAAGAGGGAGTAGCGTTCAGGCTGCTGGGGACCGGGCCGGGGGGGGGGGGGTAGGAAGTGTAAATATAGCATTTGGTCCAGTGTCATGGGTGCTGGTGGGGGTGGACCGGGGGACGGGGCTTCTCATGACACAGATGTGGCCTTCCTGTTCCTGGTGGCCCTGCCGTGCGGGCCTGGCCAGGGCAGGAGTCGGCGAGCGTTAACCACATAGCAGAGCTCGCCCACCAGCAGGACTGTTTGTCACATCCAGCCCTGTCCCCTGAGCTCCTTTTCCTCTGCGGGATGGGGTGTCAGCGGGGGCGGCGCTGAGTATCTCTGCATCAAAATAGGATGTTAGGATTTATTCTGCTCGTCAAGCTGTCACCGTCCACATTTGGAGGCCATTACTGAGGGACCACCCCTTAAGGTGGTGCAGAGGAGCAAAGATGAAGAGCCTTGAAGAGACGGAACAGCTAAGGGAGCGCATGAGTCTGTTTGTATCAGCTGGTTCCCCCAGAAATCCCACGAGGTAGCCTTCTCAGTTTTCCTGTAGCTCTGAGCAAGAGAGAAGGAATGACCAACACCCGCAGGGCCTCAGGCCCTGGGCGTCCCGGCTGACATAACATGCGTGGCCTCCCATGACCTCCAGCAGCCCCGCTAACTGGGGATCCTGCTCCACAGATGTGGGTACAGGCCCACACTCCACATCCCATGGGAGGTCTGCTCACGGTGTCGCGGTGTGTGTACACTGACGGCATGCAAGCTGAGGCCGACCGGACTGGGGCCAGTCTGGGGTGGCCCTGCTTCCTAGAGTCAACCCTGAGGTCCTGGGAGTCCCTCATCACCAAATGCTGAGTCAGAGCCCACATCTCACTGGTGTGCAGCAGGGGGACTTGGAGGGTGTCCACACACGAGGCCGCATCCCTCCTGCTCTGATTGCCGGGGCTCCGGGCTGTCGGCAGTGCGACCTGCAGCTCCAGAGCAGGCCCCCGGGGGCCCCGGGGGGTGCAGGTCAGGACTGGAATGGAGTGCTCCCATTTCAGCAGCTAGTTAACACGTTCCGTTGTGTGGGTGGGAATGACTCTGGTACTGAGGATGCAGCTTTCAAATCCTCAGGATCAAAGGCAGGGCCGCCCCACTGGGGACTGTGGTAAGCATGCCCCCTCCACAGCAGCCTGGCCCAGCCAGCTGGGTGGGTGCGGCCTGCCTGGTGGTCTGGAGGCGGCCACAGGCCTCCTTTGGCATCAGGAGGGCTGCTGCACTTCCCCAGCCAACCAGGCTTCGTGGGCTCGCGTGTGCTGGGTCTGGGCTGGGCAGCGGGGTGCTCGGAGAGCTGGCAGGACAGGAAGGGGAGTGCGGGGTCAGGCTTTATCATCCAGGGGCAGGACTGCGGCTAGCAGGGGGCCTGGAACTTTGTCTCCTGACCCCACCCCGCGTTCTCCCATTGCGCTCCCCACACCTCGGGAGCTCCCCGGGAGACCAGTAGCAGCCTTTCCCTGCTGTCCAGCCTCTGCCTGGGGAAAGGAGAGGGGCTCGCCGCATCTCCGGGGCCAGGGCCTGCCTGGCCCACAGAGAGCTGGACGGGGAGCCCCAGCCTGGTTTCTGCTACGCAAAGCCTGGCAGCTGCTGAGTCGCATGACTCCTCAAGGGGACTTTAAGCTCTGGGCCCCGTCACCCCTGTTGGAAGCTCTCTGGATTCCTGTGAGCCAGTGCTGGCTGTCTCCGCCAGACTGAGTCCAGCCTGGTGTCTGGCCGCGGTGCCCTCCTCTGCGACAGTGGAGCAGGCTAGTCACAGGCTAGTGAGCTGGGGCACCAGTGCGGAGAACAGGCAGCGGGCCGGGCAAGCCTGATGTGGGCAGAGGCAGGCAGTGAGCATGAGGGGGACGCGGGCGTGTGGCTGCTAGAGGATAGAGCTGAACCAGAAGGACATACAGATGTCTTGGAACCAGCGGAACGGAGACAAGAGTCAGTGACGAGGGGGCAGGGCTCCCCAGGGGAGGGCTGGGCAGAGGGTGTGAGGGTGTCAGACGGTCACCAAGACTATGAGGGGGGTGGCATCCTGCAGAGTTCCTCTACCTCCTCCAGGCCAGCCCTCCGCCCTGGCTGGGGACACAGGGGAGAACCAGTGCGCTGTCCAGCAGAGGAGGTGCGAGTGCCTGGCCACCGAGGCCAGAGGGTGTGGGCCAGGGAGGAGGCAGCGGGTGGCCAGGGCAGGAGCGGCTGGAGGAAGCTGGGGACAGGCAAAGGGTCAGAGAGCCTGGCAGCTGTGCCCGGTGGGGGACAGAGGCATTGTCACTGGAACAGCCTCAGGGTTGGGAGGCACCAGGGTCGTTGTGGACTGGCTGACCAGAGCCACCAGAAGAGGTTAGTCCTGGGGCTCCAGCCCCTGCGCTGGCCCCATGGCCGGGCTGGCCGGCTTGTTTTCGTTCACCACCTAGAGTGTCGACTCAGTGAGTTTTTGTGTGTTTGCACAGTTCCGCAGTCCTGGGCAACCGCTGATCTACTTCCCGTCTGTAGACATGCCTGTTCTGAATACTTAACGTAAATAGAATCATATAACATATGGTTTTTTGTGGCCAGCTTCTTAGCATAATGTTTTCAGGGTTCGTCCATGTGGAGCCTGTATCAGAACTTCATTCCTTTTTGTGGCTGAATAATATTCCATCATATAGACAGACCATACTTTATTTATCCAGTCATCAGTTGATGGTCATTTGGGTTTTGTTAACTTTTGGCTGTTAAGAGTAATGCTACCGTGAACATTTGTGCACAAGGTTTTGTTTGAACACCTATTTTCAGTTCTCTTGGGTATGTACCTAGGGGTGGAATTACTGAGTCACGTGGTAGCTCTGTTTAGCGTTTGGAGGAACCACTAGACTTGTTTTCAAAGCAGCTGCGCGGTTTTACATTCTCTCCAGCAGACCAAGGGCTCCAGTTTCTCCACATCCTCGCCAGCCTTTGTTATCTGACTTTGATCCTAGCCACCCTAGTGGCATCTCCGTGTGGTTTGATTTGCATTTCCCAATGGCTGATGGTGTTGAGCATATTTTCATGTGCTGTTGGACGTGTGTATATCTTCTTTAGACGAAAGGTCATTCAAGTCTTTTGTGTTTTAATTGGGTTATTTGGTTTTATTATTTAGTTGTAAGAGTTCATTATATATCCTAGCTACAGGTCCCTTATCACATACATGATTTGCAATATTCTCTCCCTTTTTGTGGGTTTATGTTTCACTTTCGTGACAGTGTCATTTCAGGCACAAAAGTTAAAATTCTTTTTTTTTTGATGTGGACCATTGTTTTAACGTCTTTATTGAATTCATTACAATATTGCTTCTGTTTTGTTTTGGTTTTTTGGCGAGAGGCATGTGGGATTTTAGCTCCCCGACCAGGGATTGAACCTGTACCCACTGCATTGGAAGGCGAAGTCTTAACCACTGGAAGGGTTAAGGGAAGTCCCACAAAAGTTTTAAATTTTGATGATGTCCAGTTTATCTATTTTTTCTTTTGTTGCTTGTGCTTTTGGTGTCATACCTAAGAAACAGTGGCCTGATCCAGGCTCCTGTCCCAGCACCATTTGTTGGAAAGACTGCTCTGTCCCCATTGAGTGGGTTTGGCCCCTTATCCAAAGTTAGTTGATCATAAACAGGAGGGCAACGTCGAGTTTTGCCCCCTCCTCCCAGCTGAGGAGCTGTGGGCAGGTTGCTCACCATCGCAGCCTTGTTCTCCTCTACCAAGCGGGCACAGTCATGCTTCTCAGCTGGCCTCTTGTACCTCGTGAGGTCATAAAAGTGAGGTCACATCGAAGATGAACGTCCAGGTCCTCTGCCTTCTCAGCCATGGCCTCCCTGCCTGGACACCGCAGGTTGTGGGAACATCAGGGCCCCAGGTGGCCTTGAGGCCCGGGAAGCACAGTCCCCTCAGAGGGGATTCTGAGGGCGTCAGGGCGGCTCTGCTTGCATGTCTCCTGCAACACCTATGGGGCCTGCTGGCTCCAGGCCCATCCTTCCGTGCCTGGCTCAAGCAGTTCTTATTTTAGAACAAACCCACTAGGGTGGAATCTTCCCAGAGCCATGGGGAGGTAAACACAGGGGCCTCCAGGACCCACGCTCCAGCTCTTGTTTAAGAGGAAAACATGTTTGGCTCCCCTCCGCATGGGCTTGGCGACTTTCATGTTTCCCCTTCCTGAGGAAGGCAGCTGGGAGCCCTCGAGGTGAGGAATGATATTTGGGTCTTTGGCCGGATGGTTTTGGGATTGCCAAACCGCCACCCGGCTGGGGAGCAGCTGTCAGGAGCAGCCGAGGAGGGGCGGCCCAGCCACAGGCCTCTGAGTCACCAGCACCAGCTCCAGCTCCGGGCCTCATGGGCATGGACCCCACGGGCCAAGCTGTGGCAGCAAGAGGCGAGCCCCACTTCTGCAGGGGAGCAGGGCAGTCCTGGGCTGTGCCCCGTGCGCCTGCGGTCCCTGAGACTCCAGGCCGAGGGGCAGCATGAGGGGGGTGGGCGGGGGCTGTGGGAGTGGCACCCGGCCCTCACATGGTGGACGTACTTTGGATGTTTAGTAATAGTGATCCTCTAAAAGCCCTCACAGCAAGGACATTGTCCCCACTTTCGAGATGAGGTGTTTAGACCAAGGCCAGGGGCCTGTTTTCTTCTGTGCCATCATCCACCGGGCACCTCCCTGGGGCCCCCCTGCTCTCCCTCCTCCAGAGCTGACTCTACAGGGCTCTGGGTAGATGGGAGCAGGGCTCGGGCTGTGCTGAGGCTCACCGGGCAGCCTGGGCTTGGCCCTCCTGGCAAAGGTGGCAGCTCGGTCGGGCACCCCCAGCCTTGGTGGCCTCGCTGAGGCTGACCCCCCAACCGCTGAGTCCACTTAGCCAGAGGGTGTGCAGATGGCCCTCAGCTGGAGTCGGAGACGTTTCTGAGGGACCCCAAGGTGGAGAAGTCAGGGGTCGTGGGTTCTGGGCCCCATGACAGGCTGAGGAGCTGTGTGTGGGACCATCAGGGGCAGTGGCCTTCAGTGAGCGGCATCTGGACTCCTGGGTGGACTCCTTTGGTTTCCTTTTTCGTGGACGCTGAGCGAGGCGGACGGCCCTCCCCCTCCCCACAGGTGCAGTGGGAACAGCTGGCCCTGCAACGCTGTCCTATGGACCCTTCCCCAGCATGCAGACCTGGAGTCGCTGTCGTGGTGTCCACTGGGCCGCAGCACCCCCACCGCCCTGTTGGGGGCCAGGCACAGACACCAGGCTCCAGCGTTCCAGCTGCCCGTGGGGCGTGGACAGTGCTTTCTGGAGCTTCTCCGGCTGCTGCTCTGTGAACTGTCTACTTCCTCCTGTCTTCCACAGTGAGAACCCCTTGCCCACGGTGGAGATTGCCATCCGGAACACAGGCGATGCTGATCAGTGGTGCCCGCTGCTGGAGACCCTAACAGATGCCGAGATGGAGAAGAAGATCCGCGACCAGGACAGGAACACAAGGTGCCTCCCCAGCCCCATTTTCAGGCAGGACAGGACCGTCGCCTTTCCCGAGACCCAGCAGGCCCCTGGATGATGAGTCCCAGTCTAGTCCTGCAGGGGACAAGAGTAGCCCTTGGGTCGGTCTGACCACAGCCTAGACCAGGTTTCGGGACCCCTGGAGAGGTGGGTGGGACAGAGGGCAGCTTCAGGGCCCCAAGTAGCAGGCCAAGGCTGAGGGAGGGGCTGGGGATCCCACCTACCACATCCTGTCTCTGCCCCTTCCCCTGGCTGCCCTAGAGATCCCTGGTGGAGGGGCAGCTGCCCAGGGTCACCGCCTTCTCCCCTCCTGCAGGCGGATGAGGCGTCTGGCCAACACTGCCCCGGCCTGGTAACCACCCAGTGGTGCTTGGCTCCCACGGAGCATCTGGAAGAATGGACCGTCTCCCCTCCATCTTCTGGCAAGGAGGGGGCAGCCCGGCCATCCTGAGGAGCATGGGGCAGGGGCCTCCTGGTCATCCACCCCAGGGTACACATTCCTTTTGCTGAGCTCCAGTCCCTACCGCCCGTCTCTGGTCAGGAAGAAGCCTCGTTTTGGGTTGTGTTTTGTTTTTGTATAGGAGCCCCAGGCAGGGCAAGCAACATTTTTTAAATAAAAGGCGACAGGTCCTGTTTCGTTTCTTCAAAGTGGTGGCATAAAAACAAGAATGGGGGAGAGCACATGTGGTCAGGACATGTGGTCGAGGCTGCGGGCAGGACCCTCACCCTCCTCTGCCTCATGTCCCCAGCTGAGCCTTAGCAGGACCGTGGCTCTATTCTCAGCCCTGCAAGGCCCCGACATCCCACCCACCTGTGCTCGGCAAGTCCTTGCAGTCCCAGAGGGATGAGGAGGTGGTGAGGCTCAGCAGGCAGGGCTGCTTGCCCCATCAGCCACAGCCCCGCCCCCAGCCAGGCACATGCTTCTCTGGTCCTTGGAGAGGCCCCGTTGAGGGCGTGTTGCCAGCCCGGGTGCCTGTGCCCAGCTGTTCAGCTCCAGCAGGTGTGCACTGCTCTCGCCACACCTCCTAGCACCTCACACATAACAGGTGGACTGGGCCCCATCTCCACCCCCAGCTGATGCTGTGGCCAGGCCAGCCCCTCCCTCCGCGCAGGTTGTGAGGAGTAACAGGAGCAGTACACCCAACCTGGCACCAACTCGAAGAGTGATGCAGCTCTGCATCCTCTTCTGTAATGTGGAAGGGTCCCCACTCTGCCTGGGATGTGGGACCCAGGAGGATGGCACATGGGGGCCTCCTCACTGGGCCAGGCACCACAGGGTGACCCAGGCACAGCTACAGTCTAACTGAAGACCATGGACCCAGACCCCGCACCTTCAGTTGCTGGCAGGGCTTGAGGGTCAGGACTGCTCTGCTCCCCGGAGCATGGCTGGGGCCCCATGGCACCCGGTACCCAGCCCAAGCCCCATACTGGGCAGGGGCAGAGCTCTGAAGGTTCTTGCTGTGAGATGTGGGGTGAGATGGGCCTGGTGTCTGGGCTGGGGCGGGGGTGGTGGTGGGCCTCGTGAGCACGTCCTAAGAATTTGTACTCCAGCCACTGCCCTTCATCCAGGAGTGGAACTTGCTGGACCCCAAGCAAGGAGACAGCTGGGCTTCACTGGAAGGCCCTGAACAAAGAGGAAGGCTCCAGGCCCAGCTGGCTTTGGAGACAAGTGGGCTCCACTGCTGAGGTGTGTGTTCAGGCTTGGGAGGTGGCCCAAGCCCCCAGCTGGTGGGTGGAACACACCCTACCTGCCTCAGCCCACTGGCCAGGCTGGCCACCTGCCCACTGCTGAGCCCACTGCTGCTCCAAAGGTTTCACTACAATGTCAAGGTCCAATTCCATGGCGAATACTTCTGTCATCTGTGAACGTGACAGCTGGTGGCTGGAGGAGCCCTCGTGCTGGTGACGATCCAGGAATAAACCATGGGGACCGGTCATCTGATGCAAGTGAGCTGTAGGCCAGAGGAGGCTTCCGCGTCCTCAGTTGAAAATGGCAGGGGCAGAGCTTCCCAGAGGTCTCTGCCTCAGCTGTTGGACTCTGCTAAGGTGACACTTAAGGCTTTGGGGTCACAGAAAGGGCCTGCCCCCTTTCTGCATCTGGCCCCGTGGGTACTTAGCCAGTCCTTTAGCTGCTTAGCTGGAAAATGAGGCAAAGCTCCCCTTGTGGGTTGCTGGTGAGGGACAGGAGGGGCCTAGGGAGGCATCAGCTTGAGGGCCCCTCGGGCAGCAGCCACCGCAGAATGGGCTCAGCATGGCCAGCTAGCCCAGTCCTGGCCCCGCCACCAAGATCTGACACCCCTCACTGAAGGCTGATTGAGGCACAGTCAGGGTGCGGATGAGAGCTCAAAGTTCTGCTGGGCAATTGTGGGTAGGTTCTGGACCCTCTCTGGGCCTCCCATCCTACCACCTGCTCTTGGTCTGAGAGAGCAGGTCAGGCTTGGTGGCCCTTGGTCAAGGCCAGCAGCACCTACCCTGCATGGAAAGGTGTGGCTGGCTGAGGCAGGAGGGCCAGTGCTGTGTGTGAAGAGGATGCAGGTCATTGTTTATTCGGGTGGGCCCTGGGCATGGCCCAGCCTCCAGGACAGGTAGCTGTGCTACAAGCCAGGGTTGTGGGGGGAATACAGTCCTGCCAGAGGCCAGGAAGATGGGCCCCTGGGACTGGCCCTGGCCTTGGGTGGGGTCACTGCTGCAGGGGTCCTGGCTGCTCCTCAGGGAGGGGCAGGTAATTGGGGTCCTCCTCTGGGGCATCCAGTAACAGCTTCCTGTGGGGAGGGGCCCACGCTGAGCTTCAGCCAACAGGGGTTCCCCCATGGGGTAGGGAACCATCTGGGGGGGAGTAGGGAGGGCTGTCATCTTAGCACTCACAGGAAGCCAGGGGTCAGCAGCAGCCTCTTGCCGCCAGGCTGGTTGGGGAAGACATCCTCCAGGAAATAGTAGATGTGGCCCACAACGATCCCTGTGGGAGAGCCACCAACTGCTGAAGCCACCCTCCACAGCCCAGAGCCCACGGCCAGTGCAGCCCTGAAGGCCCCAGAGCACGGGTGACCAATGTCCTACACAGACTGCCAGCCCAGGGTGGGGCCAGGATTGGCCCAGAAGAGGGCAGGTCCTGGGAGGGGGTCAGGCCTGAGAACATGGGAGGAATGGGAGCCATGAAGCAGGAACCCTGACCCACCCATCCCCACCTGGGTCAGAACCTACACAAGCATCAGCAAGCAGGTGAGGCCTGAAGAAGTAAAACCAATAGGCTGGTTTGTTTGAGGGGCTGGAAGAACAGGGTAGCCGTGAGGGCAGGAAGAGGCAGTGGGGACAGATGAGAGGTCCAGGGCAGGTGGACGGGGGGCTCTGGCCAAGCAGACCCTCAGGTCCCTGACAGCCTGCTTGGGGAAGGCTGGATGGACAGCAGGCTCACCCAGGAGGTCCACGAGGATTGAGTTGCCCAGCAGCATTGAGAAGCCCATGAGCGCCCAGGGCAGGAATGGCGCCTGGAAGGTGAGGAGGCCGAAGAAGTTGACCCTCACCCGGGGGCTGCGGCGGCTCCATACGTATACCAGCATGGCTGTGAGGGCCTGGCCCAGGAAGAAGAGGCTGCCCAGGAGCCCCAGCAGCTGGGCCAGAGTCAAGGCCTCATGCCCTGCCCAGGGCCCCTCTGACTTCCTAAACCCCTGGAACCCTCCTGCTGGCTGGTTTCCCTTCCCAATCTAAGGCCACATTGTGGCCTCCAGGGGCCACCTGATCTGCACTGCCTCTCCACCTCACCCCAGGCTCCACTACTGGTCATCCTGGCCCCAGTTCCTCCTGGATACTGGCATTCAGGGCTCAGAGCCCCGGGTACCCCACCGTGTGGCATTTTGGGTACAGCACTGGACCTAGCCCTGGCACCTGGAGCTGAGCACGCGATGCACGCTCAATACAGCCTAAACTGTTGGAAGCGACTCTGTCCCTCTCCAGCCGGCGCTCAAGCCGGGCCCCAGGGCCAGCACAGGCTGGGCCCAGAGGTTCCAGAGCCCGGAAGGATACGATCATAAGGACACCCCCGAAGAGAAACATGAAGACGAAGTCGGCCGTGCGGCCGCGGAAGGAACCCTCCTCCAGCAGACGGCAGTAGCGAAACCTGCGGCGTCCGTATAGGAAGTGCCTCCCAGCGGAGCTCAGTTTCCCCGCTCCCGCTGCCCCACCCCCACCCCGCCTCCCAGGCCCGCGGAGGATACACGAAGAGCATGTTGAAGAAGAAGCTGAATCCCAGGGGCCCGAAGAAGAGGAAGTTGGTGACGAGCCTCCAGACCTGCATGGGGGCGGGCGGTCAGGCGCGGGGCGGGCGGGGCTGGGCTAGCAGGTGCAAGGGGTGGGGCGGCCTCACCTGGAACTTCCGGAACACGAGGTGCGGATTAAAGTAGAGCTGGAAAGGGCTGAGGAGTTCCAGCTGCTGCGGAACCAGGGGGCGTCAGGAACTGCCCCCCGGCGGGGGGGGTGGGGGTGGGGGGGGTGGTCCAACCGTAACCATGGCAACCCCAGGGCTGTAACCATGGCGATACCCGCCCGCCCGGCTCACCACGGCGGCGGTGGTGAGGACGCAGGCTGCGGTGTAGGTCCGCGTCACCGCCGGCACCTGCAGGAACTCGGTCGCCATCCCCTGCCACGCCATTGAACCTTCTCAGGAACGCGTGGCCCCACCGCCGAGCGCTCTTAACCTGCCTCCAAACCCCGCCTTCCTGTCTTCGACCAATCCTCATCTGAGGTGCAGCGCGCCCGGGCTAGAGGGAGGGGTGTTGGGACAGGTAACCAATAGGAGGAGGAAGCAGGAAGCCTGGGGCAGGATGGGGGCGTGGGCGGGTCGGGACTCGTGGCCAATGAGCAAGCCCCACGGTTGAGCACGTGGCGCTTGTTGTGGTGACTGCGGCTGCGGCGCGGGAGAATATGTGGCCAATGAGGAACAGGGCACTTCGCGGCAAACTAGGGGAGGACCAATAGCGAGGACCCACGAGCCACCCTGGGGGCGAGGCTAGGAGTGCTTGCTCGAGGAGGCCCCGGGAGACTAAAGGGGCGGGGCCACGCGGGGCGTGGGCGGGGCGGAACCCGGAGCTCGGGCGCCCTGATATGTCGATCCACCTGGCTTGGCCGGCGACCCGGGCCGTCCTTCTTCCCTCGGGAACAAGAGCAGCGAAGGAGGCGCTCAGCCGCGAGTCCAAATCCCCCCGCACGTCCAGGCCCTGCTGAAACTGCCGGCTCCTTGGGAAGCCCCACGAAGGCCGCCGGAGGAGGGGCCAGGCTCGGGACTTGCAGCCCCGGTGACGAGGCAGGCTGGAGAGGACCTTGTTATTTTGATGGAAAAGGGAAACTCCATTTATTCATTCTAATGAACAAAGTCAATCATTTATTGAGCACCGACCATGTGCCAGGCACTGTTCTGGATGCTGAAGACACAAAGGCCAACAAAAGATGCCATTCCCTCCTGCCCTCCTGGTGTAGCCAAGGAGACAGGCCGTCATGGTCTTGTGCTAAGATGAGAGATAGTGTTTGCAGGACAGCGCGCTAACGGAAATATCAGCCAAGTGGAGACTGGAGGGTTGGGTAGTGTGCCCCATGCCAGGTGGGGTGATCTGGGAATCCTCTGTGAAGAGGTGATGTTTGATTGTCACTGCTGTGAGCACAGTAGACTGCCAGAGGAATCGGTGAGCAAGGGATGATGCAAGGGACGCTGGTGGCTTGGGCAGGGTGGAGCCTGGAAGGCCAGGAGGGGCGGGATGTGGTTTGCCAGCAGACTAGACAGAGCTGTGAGAGAGGAGTCAAGCGTGACTTTGAGGCCTGAGCTGCAGGGTGGATGGAAGGCGGTGGCCTTTACTGAGCTGGAGAATGCTTGGGAGAAAGGCAGGCAGATGGAGAGTCCTGTTCTGGCCTCACTGAGTTTGGGGCATCTGTATGACATCCGTGTGGAAAAACCCAAGTGTGGTGTTGGAGGAGATGTCAGGCAGGCTGTCCAAGTGTGGGTAGCAGCCTTCATTAGACCAATGACATTTGTAGCCTTGGGCCTGCGTGAGATGCCCAAGGGGCGAGGCCAGGCCTGGGCAGCTCGACCTTCATTAGTTAGAGAGAGAAGGCAGACAGCCAGGGAAGCAGGGAGACCAGGGAGGCTGCAGCAGAACCAGGAAAAGGCTGCAGGGACAAGGTAGTGAGAAGCCCTGGGAGTCGTGGCCTGGGAAGCCACGCCAAGGTCCCTGGATAATGGCGGCCATGAGGGAGAGGAAGGTGCCCGGACCTTTACCGGGAGCTCAACTTTGGACTCGAGTGTGGCAGGTGAGGGAAGCCCTGCGCTGGACCCTGAGTCCCCCAGGGAGACTGGAGTGGGGAGAACCAGCCGAGATACCTTGTTATTTTGGTGGAAAAGAGAAACTCCATTTCAGGTGGATCCGAGGAGGGCTAAGAGGGGTCCCCTGGGGAGTGGCACCTGGAGGCCCACTTGGGAGGGGCGGGGAGGGAGAGGCTGGGAGCACGAAGGAGGTGTGCATTGGGTTCAGGAGTGAGGAGAGGTCAGTCTGATACAGCAGGAGTTGGACCAAGGGCTGAGAGGCTGGTGGGAGCAAGCTGATAAGGCCCCCTCAGACAGCCTCCATTTTCCAGCAAAGCAGATCTAGGTCACGTTCGAGGTGACACCGTCGGAGCAGATCCCACCCAGGTGGGATCCCACCCAGGTGGAGGTGCGGCTGCAGGGCTGGGATCCAGGGCCTCAGACATCAGGGCGGGCGCCTGCCAGGCTTGAAGGAGCCAGCGAGGGTGTCGGGTTTCCTGTCTGCACGGGGAAGGGGAGGCATTCCTGCCTCCGGGCCCTCAGCAAGCAGGCACTGGCTGGCCCTCCGCTCAGGGTCAGGCTGGGACTAACGGAGGGGCCGTCATGTGATAGGGGTGTCTGTCTCTCCCCTTCGATGGGGCTGATAAGGCAGGAGCCGGGTTTGGGGCTGGAGAAGCACATTCCTGGGAGACAGAGCCCAGGGTGGGGGCGGGACATGCTGGGAGCAGCTGCGGGGTTCTACTGCACATCTTCCCTTCTCAGGCCCAGGGTACGCTCAGGTGGGGATTGAGGCCCCTAGGAGGCAGAGCAGGGCCTGGGGCAGACTGTCACCACCAGTCCAGGCTTTCACGTCCAGTGTCAGGCGCAGGACAGGCCACTCGAGAGGCACCGGGCCCGCTGCTCCGACCCCTGGCACCTCCAGACAGTTAATTACAGAGAGAAGGCCTGGGTGAGCCAGGCAGGCGGGGTGCTGGATGCTAATGGCTGTGTAGCCATCTGTCTGTCCTGAGCAGCAGGGCAGCAGGCCTGCCCGAGGGGCCGCCTCCTCTTTCCTGGGCTGAGGACTATGGCAGGAGGCGGGCCTGTGGCGAGGTGAAGATGGGCCTGCTCTCCAAGCCACCTCGCTGGCCTCAGGACCCTGCCTGCTACCGAGCAAGGAGCCCAGGTCTGGGGACAGGTGCCCAGGTCCGGGGACACCCGAAGACGCCTGATTTCTCTGTCCAGGCTCTCCAGTGCCTACAAGCAGGACAGCACCTGCTGCGTGCCCATCAAGCTGGCCTTCTTCCTCACAGGGCTCGTACACCAGGAGAGACCCTCATGAGACCCCAATGACAACCCCAAACCCTGGAGCCAACCCTGACTCCCACTCCGCGGCCCCACAGGGAACCCTCCAGTCCTTTCCCCACCTCTTATTCAGCATCCCTCTCCTGGGACAGCCCAGATCTGACTTATTCAGTCACTCATTTCCCTCCCTACCAGCCTAGATGTTCTGTTAAAAGGAGAGGGAGAGAGGGTGATAGAAATGCCCCCTACTCCAGGAAGCCCTCCCTGAAGGGACCAGAGCTCACCTACCTTCTGTTAGGGCCCCACACACTCAAATTTTAGATGTATTTTATTCCGAAAGCAGCACGTGCCCATGGTAACAGCTGGCAAGAAGCAGAAACAAGGTGAGTGCTGGAGGCACTGTGTCTTCCTGTGGATAACATGTGGCACCCCTCGCGGGGCCTTTCCTCAGGGGCTGCGAGCTCAGTGCCCACCCCCTCCCAGCATATGGACTACGCCCCCAACTGCTGTGGGTGGGTCTCACTGCAGCTTCAGCCAGTGCCCCCAGGAGCAGCTGTGTCCCCGGTGGCCCTTCCTGTCTGGGTCATGCGATATTTTTAGCACTGAGTCCGGAACTCACTCGGCAGCAGCTGCTCGTGACCGGAGCATAAGAACAACAAACCGTCCAGGTGGGCTGTGTCAGGCCTGCCCGGCAGAGGGGGCGACTTGGGCCTGGCCTTCTGAGCCTGGTAGCAGAATCGACTTTCCAGGAATTTGAGGGTCTCTGGGTGGGCTGGGGAGGGAGGAGGCACTCAGGATAGAGGAAGAGTAAGCATTAGCCAGGCCCGACAGGAGAGCAGCTTGTGCAAATGTCTTGAGATGGCATGGAGGGACAGAGGCAGGGAAGGAGCTGCATATGATGAGAGACTGGCTGACAGGCCCTGTAGGTGATGGTCTCTGTCCCAAGGGCAGTGAAGAGCCCCAGGTGAGGTTAGGATCAGATGGCGGCTCTTTGGAGAAAGCAGGGGTCAGAGGGGAAGATGGCTGCGGCCTGCAGTGGTGGGCACGTGACAGCGAGGGTGACAGGGTCAAGGAGGCGGAAGGCATAGACCTTAGTGAGTGCTTGGCGAGGGGGCTGAGATGTAGGGGAGGGCCAGGTTTGGGAGGGAGAGCCCCTGTTGGTTTGGGACAGGCCGAGTTAGGGGTCCCGGGGGGACAGGACCGCTCAGGGAAGCCCTCCCTGGCCTCCCCAGCCCTGCCCTCCCAGCTCCTTTCCTTCACCCTTCTCCAGCTGTGGTTCAGAGACAAAAACCTCTCTGCCACCTCTGGGCTCCTGCCATGTCTCTGACAGGCGACTCTGCTCCTTGGATGCTCCCCTGCTGAGTAGCTGGGGTGTGGGACTCCCCGCCTGGACCCCGGTTTCTCTATCTCTGACCCTCAGTGGCTGGATGAGATGGTCCCTCCCCAGCCCCAGCTGCCAGGCCAGCCTGACCTTCAATGCCCGGCTGTCATGACCCTCATCAGTTGCCCCTCATTCCACTCACTGCTGTGGCCACTACCTGACCATCAAAGCCGCCTCCAGCCAGAGCCCCAGAGCAGCTGGCGGCGCCCCTCCCCCCGCCCCCTCCACCTCAGCTATTTTCGAGCTCAGTGTGGCTGTGGGGTTGTGTTTTGGAAGAAAATTATCTGCTTGGCTGAATCAGCCAAATGGCAGGGCCGGGGATGCGAGTTCATGGAGATACAGTGAAAAGACTGCGTGGTCCCACACGGGTCTGCTGCCCACCTGCACACCCAGGGATGCACGTGGGATCCGGTCCGTGTGGAACCTGAGGCCACACTGACCCACGGTCTTCCTATCCATAGCCTGCCTGCCAGATCATCAGGCAGTTCCCATCTGTGGTCTGGCAAGGACCTGGAAGGACAGGGGCCACCACTCTGGGAGCCCTGCCCAGAAAGTGACTGAGTGCTCAGAGCAGGTGGATGGAGAAGCTCAGAAGGGCCCTGGGCTCCCCCATCTCCCACCTGGCTTATACCCCCGACACCCCTGCCAAGCAGCCCAGGCCCTGCTCACATACCGGGGAGGTTGAGCCCCAGGCCAGGTGCTCGCTCAGACTCTGGGACAGGAACCCTGCGTCCTTGTACCCCTCCACCCCACCCCCCGCCCCAGATACCACCACAAGCCCCGCCTCCACATTTCACTCAAGATGTTCTCCCAGCCTCGCATGCCCTTCACCTGTGTGAGGTATTAGGGCCTCTTTAAGAAAACAAATGCAAAATTACAAGTCCAAGATTAGGTACAAAAGTACCTCATTTGTTTAGAATGAGGACACGAACAAAACAAGCAACAAGTTCACAAAAGGTAACAAGTAGCACTCAATATCAAACCCAGGAAAAATCCCCTCCCCGGTCAGAAGCTGTGCCTGTGTCAGGTGGGGGCTGGTGAAAGAAGCAGCGGGCGTTAACCAGGCCCCTGGGGAAACTGAGGCTGGGGTGTGGGGAGGGCATGGGGAAGGGGTGAGGGTGGGCCCAGGAAGGGGTGGGCTGCCTGTTCAGCTCCATCCCAAACCTGCACCAGGTGGCCCAGCCACAGGGGACTGGCCACCACTTTGGTGTCCTCCCCTCTTCCCCCACCATGGGCCCTGCTGGGAGGGGGCCTCCCCCACCAGGGAATGCAGGCGTCAGCACTTCAGACTCTGTCTAACCGCCATCCCCACCCCCGCCTCCCACCCTTCCCCTCCAGATGTGGGCACAGCTGTATTTTTAGAACAGCCAACCCCGAGGACATTCTTTGCTTCTAATTAAGATGGCTTTAAACCTCCTATCCGCAATCAGCTCTACTGTTCAGTCCTCAGATATCAAAGGGTGGCCAGGAGGGGCTGCTCGGCTGGTTGTTGCTTGGGGTTTCTTCTTTCTTTCTTAGTTTTGAATCGTTAAGTTGGAAATGTGACCCAGAACTGGAGTGGATGCCAGCTCTGAGGAGGAGGGAGAAGCTGGATTTGGGGTAGAGCCTGCAGGGGCTGCCCCTAGGCCTTGCCCTCCACACTCAGTCAGGCTGCAGCCCCTCATGTTCACCTACCCACAGGCAGGGTCTGTCTGGAGATCAAGAGAGGGCACAGTACCTGCCCTTAGGATGCTCAGTGCGGGCAGTCAACAGACACACCTGGGGCCTGAGGGTGCAGTGCCTGTGCAGGGGGCAGGTCAGTCGTCATGATGTCCCCATTTTACAGGTGAGCAAATGGAGCCTGGAGAGAGGAAGTACATGTTGGGACTGCAGGTACCCCATTGGTATCAGCTGCAGCCAGGCCTGTGGCCGGCCTGCTGTGCTTGGTGATGGCTCACTGCCCACCCTGACAGCCTGGTGCCCAAGGTCAGCTGGCCTCTGAACTCCAGCCAGTGCCTCCTTGGGAGGCTCCTGGTGTAGAGTAGAGTTGCCAGTCCAAGTGGGAGGAACAGGGAAGGCCTTGAACCACTCCCCAGCCCTTCCTGGAAAGCACAGCTGACAGATGAGGACGCTGAGGTCAGAGGGGAGGCAGTCGGGTCAAAGCAGGTCAGTCCACCCACCACCCACCCGGTGATGGATGCCCAGCTGATGGGCTGAAGGAGAGACCAGGGACCATCGGGGCCAGCCTGAGCCCAGGCTCCAGGGGTTAGGCCACCATCCAGACTCCTGTCCCACCCTTCATGGAGCAGAGAGGGGAGGCACACAGCGAGGCAGAGGCAGGGTGGGCTGGGTGTCAGACCGCCGAACTCCCGACCAAGGCCCTACCCCCCCCACCCGGCCCCCGGCGGGGCGCGGTCTGGGTGCGCAGGACTAAGGAAACGAAATCACCTGGGGCTCGTGGAACAGGGGACGCCCGGGATCGGCCAGGACTCGGCGCCCAGGGACCGTGGGGGCAGCTCCCCCCGGAGTTCCCCGCACCTGGCGGGGCCCTGGCTCAGGCCTCTTGGTTTCCCTGCCACCGCGGAGCCCCGAGAGGTCTGACGACCCGCCGCGCCAACTCCCGAAGCGCGGGCTTTGTCGCCCCCTCGCGGCCGGAGCCGGTCTCGGCAGCGGGGACGGATCCCGGCAACTGGCGGGGGCGGCCTGGGAGGGCTAAATGGGGTCTGGAGGCCTAATCCGGGAGGCCTAATCCGGGCGTCAGCGGAGTCCCCGGGCCCGGGTAACAGTGGAGGCACCTTCTGGAGCGGGCTCGGGTCGACGAGGCGGCCTCGCCGCTTCTAAGGGGGTAGGAGCAGCCGGGGGCTCGGTGGAGCGCAGACCCGGTGGAGCCCTCCAGCCAGCTTTGCGGTATCGATTACCTTCGGTGCGAGCCGCTGTGTTCCCTGCCTCCCGCTGAGTGCCGGGGTGGATCCCCCTACTCCCCCCTCACCGCCAGCTCTGGGCCTCAGTTTCCCCATCTGCAGAGTGACAGGCTCCGGAGTGTAGGAGGGAGCGTGGGTCGTGGCTCCCATGGCGGGGGAGGGGCGTCACCACCCACGTTGGCCTCCCTCCCGGAGCTCCTGAGTCCTGGTGACTGAAAGCAGGCCACCCCTCCTCCCTTGACCCTGTTGCAGGAAAAATAGACATGAGAATTTTCTGATAAACAAGGAAAATAAGGAAACAATCAACAGGCTGGGGAAACAATATAAACAGGCCTGAAAGAGTTAAGTAATCCTGGTTATTCTTTAGCTGTTACTACTAACAAACACTTGTAGCTAGACTTGTCCTTCACAAAGCTGATTACTCTCTGACTCCGTACAAATTACCCTTTGCACCTGGCCTTTCTTCTCCCCCTACACTCCCTTGTAGCACTCTTCATTTCAGAAAGAAGGTCACCAGCCGATAACTTCAGGGACGCCAGACCTGGTTGCTGAGCCGCCTGATGCCAGCTTTGGCCATGAATTTGCAGAAGAAAAGAAATGCAAGACCTTCACTACTTTTGATCCTTATCATATACCCGGGACTGCGAGCCCCACATATAAAATCTTCTCCGATTCCCCGAGGAGGGGGACACAGTTCTTGAGGCACTAGCCTACTGTCTTCCCCTCTTGCCCGGCAAAAGGAATAAAGCTACTCTGTTCTATTTCCTCCAAACTCTGTCTCCTTATTTCTATTCGGCATCAGTGGACAGGGAGCCAAGATTTGGTAAC
Source organism: Lagenorhynchus albirostris (assembly GCF_949774975.1). Classification (NCBI taxonomy): domain Eukaryota; kingdom Metazoa; phylum Chordata; class Mammalia; order Artiodactyla; family Delphinidae; genus Lagenorhynchus; species Lagenorhynchus albirostris. The sequence goes on from NC_083108.1 coordinate 63,097,955, forward strand.
ACCCCCACCTCTGCCTTCTCACCGGGGAAACCAAGACTGGGTGGGAATCCGAGACTGGGTGGGAATCCACGCGGGAAGCTCCCCGGAGGAGGAGTCGGCACGCGTGGGGGTTGTCTTTCCATGCTCCCCTGACTCAGGCGTGGTTTGACAGCCCCATCCCGTAGGGTCTGCGCTGGACTTGGAGATCTGAAAGCCCAGCCCCGACTTCCAGCAGGGCTGCAGGGGTGCTGCGAACACAGACTCCACCTTGTGGAGTCTCAGGGACGTTGAGAGGATTAGCCATCAGCACTGGGCAGCCACAAACACTCACAACCTTGACTGTCACACACTCAAGGTTAAACTCCTGATTAATGTTTGCCAAAGAGAAACCTCAAGCTCCCTTGCTTAAGGATAATAATTAGTGGCTGGGGAGCCCACGCATTGGGGGGCTGACTCCAGCGAGGTGTCCATGGAGGGGGGGGCGGCGGGGAGGGAGCGAAGAGGGTATTATCACAGCAGTGGATCATCTCAATTGATGCAGAGATGCAGAAAGGCATGCACTTAGCAACTGCTAATATTTTATTTATTGTATTGATATTTTTCCTTAAAAAATGCATGATGTTTTTTAGAAACTTTTACAAGTTCAGGGCAGCAAAAATAAAACAGTATCCCTTCTGGTGTATGTCCTATCACAGTCTTTGCTCAGATGACTTCCTAGGGTCACTTTCAGGTCTATGTTTCTATGACCAAAAATAGCATCTTTGGCAACTGGTTTCGATTTGGCCTTAATCCAACTCCTGGATTCATGAAGGACCTGAGAAGCCCTGAGAAATAAAAGATTAATCCTGCCCAGTGGACCCGGTGGTTCCTCATCTCACAAGGTCCACTGGGCCGGACTAATCTTGTCGCATAGGCCGGGCTGGCCTCTCACGGAATGGATCCCCGGGCTGCAACCCGAGACTGGGTCTCCCACCCGCCTTCCAAGTCACTGGCTCTGCCAGGACGGACGGATGAGAGCTCTCCAGACTTGTGGGTCTGCCTTTTGGCCCTCCTAATCCTGTCCCTCCCCCGGGGGGAAAGGGCGGGGACACCTGTACTGGAGGAGAGTGGGGATGCCTGTGCGGAATCAAGGGCTCGGCCCTTATAGTGCCTGGGGACAGGGGCCTCCCGCAGGCGGGCAGGGGCGCCTGATTGGGGTGAGAGGAGGCCGGGCAGAGGGGCCGGAAGGGACGGCGGCGGAGGTCCAAAGGGGAGCGCAGCAGTGACGGGCTGAGAGTCACTCCGGAGGCGGCAGCGGGGGAGGAGACGAGGGGACTAGGGGCCAGGGCCGGGATTTCGTGCGAGTCTGGAGCGCGCTGATCAGAGCCGCCGGCCACGACAGGCGAAGGCAGATGCAGGGGCTGGCCGTGGTGACTTCGGACCTGAGCCCCCTTCCGGTCTGCGGAGATGGGCCACAGGCTCGGCCGAGTAAGGAGTCAGTGGCTTTTCACCTTCAGAGCTGCAGAAAGGGAGGGATGGAGGATGAACACGAGCCGCCGTTACAGCCTCGGACTCAGGTGACCCGCTCGCGGGACCCCAGCCCCCCACACCCTTAACGCCCTGTGCGCCTGCGCACGTGTCTTGGCCGCGCGCTCTGGCTAAGGTAAGCTTTGAGCGAGTCTTCGCAAGTGCCCACTACGCATGCGCCTCCCTCTTCCACGCCGATCCGCTTTTCGCAAACGTCTGAATTCCGAGACCTGCCGGCCCAGGCTTATCGGATGAGGGATTGCGGACTGGCGTGCACTTGGGAAGGCTCAACGAACGCGTCCAGTGTACAGAAGTATCTGAGTGTGCACAGTGGAGCTAGGTGCTCGGCCCAGACGAACAAGAGCAGGTGTTCACGCGCAGTGTTGGGCTGGGGCGCAGTGTGCGCACTGCGCACGGGACCTGCGCACTGGCCGCGTCCCAGGCTAGCATCCCTCTGGTCCTCGTATGGGCCGGACACGCCCCCAGCAGCAGCAGCCCCTGGGCACCGCAGTCCTGGCCGCCTCATCCCGTCCTGGGCCTGTTTCCCACCTTCACTTCTCTCCCCAACCTTCATCTCCTCCACGCTGGTTCTAAACTCCGTCCTCCCGTCCTGCTGCACCGAGGGGGCGGGGCAGCGGGAAAAGCAAGCCTATAACGCTCACCACCCCGCCTCAGGGTGTACCCCGCCAACCGGCGCTGATCTGCATGGCGCTTCCCCTCACCTCCTTCAAGTCTTTGTGCGGAGGCCCCCTTCTCATGGCGTATTCCCTGACCACCTTTCCCAGACACGCCCCTCTCCCCTTCGCCTGCTTTCTGTCTACGTCGCACAGCTGACTTACTATGTATTTTCCTTGTTTATTTGTTACTGCCTGTCTTCCCCCGCTGGAATAGTCACGGATTTCGTCTCTTTTGTTCGCTACTATATCCCCAGCACCTAGAACAGTAGATTTATTGCCCACAGTAGGGAGGCAAGAAATCTTTATTCACTGACTTAATAATCACCACCATAGCTAATGTCTGAATGCTTTCCATGACCAGTCAGAGGACTAGGCAATCTCCATGCACGATCTCATGGAATGAAGTCTTGGAGACCTGCCGGCACCCCTGTCACATGGGCTCAGTTCTCATCAGGCAGTGCGTGACTTGCTGCTTCCTGCAGATCTGCTCTCTTAATGGAACTCTCACCTCCGGGCAGCCCAGCAGGGTGCTTCCAGTGACTCCAGTGAGACTGAGACGGGACTCCTGGGTTCTCACCTGGCTTCCCCCTATGGCTTCAGGCTTGGGAGGAAGTTACTTAGACCTTGTAGGAACTTGCGGGCAGCCAGGGTGCCTGTCATAGACCTGCCTGCAGACCTGTGGCAAGATCTCTGGCAGGAACCTGCCCTCAGAGCCTCTACCTCCCCACCCCCAGGCCATGTTCTCACAATATGGTGAAAGCAGGTCTGTCGTTCCCCACCCCACACCCCGCCGCACTGTGTGTGCCTCCCAGCTCAGTTCCTGGCTGGGACAGGCACTTGGTATTTGACGGATGAATGAGTAAGTAGTCTTCAGGTTCCGGAGGTTCTTCAGGAAGCCCTTAGCCAAACATCCTTCTGACTTGAAACTTGTATTTAAGAATTTAAAAAGTAATAAATATGACACAGTGCTTTATATTTGAGGGACAATTTGCCTGAGCAAGAAAGGTAGTATAGAGTTACTAGGAAAAGATCAACAATTTGATTTTTGTATAGTTAACCACTTTGTGAATGTCTCAGAAAATATCTGAGGGAAGCAGTTCACTGCTCTTTGGGAGAGTGGAGAACTGTTAGCGTACACTGGATTTTCAAAAAATTTAACGAGCAGGTTATTTTGTAATTAAAAATTGTAAGAGAAAAATTATAAACAAGACTGAATCCCCCGAAGAAGATACCAATCTAATGATGGGGCATCAGGGCGCTGAGCTGGGTGCCTTGGGGAGTTCTCCCTCCATCTCTAAGGGTGCTGCATGAGGATGAAAAGCTGCCCTTTGTTGTACCAGGTGTGTGTAGTGCACATGCGCATTGGCTGTCCCCCAGCCTGAAGGTAGCCATTATCGTCACCAGGGCCAGCGAGGAAGCCCCTTAGAGAAGATGAGGGAGGAAGGGCAGAGCTGGCACTGCGACCCAGGCTGCTCTCTGCTGCTCCATGTGCCCCCCCCAGGCCCCCACACATGCAGGTCCGTGTGGCCCCTCCTCTTAGCCTCCTGGCAGAACAGGCTGGGAGGGAAGAGAGGGAGGCCCAGCCACTCTATTGAGAGAGTTTCACTGGGGCGCGTCAATGTAGCTCGGGGACTCCTGTCCTGCCAGAGGCAGAGCTTCACGCCTGTGGGGCCCCAGCTCAAGGCATTGTCCCCTGAGCCACAGCAGGCATGCCCAGGGGCAGCCCGGCAAGGAGGGCCGGGAATGGCTGTCCATCTCAGGAAAATGCTGTCAGGGGTGAAGGGGCAGTGAGATCCTGGACTCAGAGCAGAAGGCTAGGGGTGCCTCTGCTACCTGCCAGCCATATTAACTAGGCAACTCGTCTCTGCCTCAGCGTCTTCATCTGCAAAGTGGAGCCATCATTGCCTGGTTCAGATAGATTGCAGTGCTGGGATTGGTGGAGGCTGTAGTCAGGCACTCTGTGTCCTCTCCTCTCTCCTCAGTTCCAGGGCAGGGTCCTGCTGCTGACCATCTGTGCGGCTGGCATTGGTGGGACTTTTCAATTTGGCTACAACCTCTCCATCATCAATGCCCCGACTTCGGTATGTACCCTCCATGCGCACCGTCACCATCCCAGCGGGTGCTGGGCCAGGGCCAGCCGCTGCCTGCAGCGGATCTTCAGGCCAGCAGCCACTTGGTGGCGCTTTCTCCCACACGTCCACCTCCACTGCGATGCTCCACAGGCCCTGCGATTTCAAACCCAGCTCTGCATCCTCCCCTGAAACTGGCAAGTTCTCCTGAGTCCCTGATATCAGTAGATGACTCCACCATCCACCCAGTGACTGGGGTCCGCCCTGACTCTTCCCTCCCTCTTGGACACCAAGTCCTTCCTAACTGCCTCTGGCTTCCAGCCATTTCTCCTCGGGTCTCTTCCACAATCCCAGTTCAGACCCCGTCTCTCCCGCCTGTATCACTGGCCTCCCTGCCTTTGACCTCCCCCTTCTAGATCCTCGCAAATTTGATCAAACCACTCCCCTGCCCAGAAACATTCTGTGGCTCCCCAGTGCCTACAGGAATAAGGACAGACTCATCCATCTGAAGTCCATGGCCTCCTGGGATCAGAACCTGTCCACCTGTCTTCCACCTTCATTCCCCCAACTCCGCTATCAAAGCAGGTTAAACGTAGTTCCCCCAATGCACCCAGCCCTTCCTTGAAGACTCCTTCTGATGGGAAGCCCTCTCTGCCCCACCTGCAAGAAGCCCTTCAAGAGCCACCCAAATGCCATCACCTCCCTGAAGCCGTCCTTTAGCAGCCCCCACAGCTGGAGTCACCCTCCCTCCCCAGCCCTTGGTCTCAGCCTCCTGCTGGTCTCCTCTCAGTGTCCAAGTCATCTTTGAGTCCCCAGCACCTGACTCTGTCCTGGTCTGTGCCGACGTTCAGTAAATGCCTGTGGAAAGGATGAATCTCTCGGCCCCATTGATAGAAGCCACCTCTATCCCACCTAAGTGAGAAGGGCAAGTGTCCTGTCACATAGCTGTGAAGGAGGTGGGGCTGCAGGAAACAGGTCCCAGGATGGAACTGGGGCTCTCCTATCCCTGCAGGGCATCATCCTCCACCCAGTGCAAGAGAGCAGCTGTCACCAGACTCACTTCCTGTCCTGGACTGGGAACCCCCAAACAGAAGTCCTCCCTGTTAGTTCCAGCAGAAAGGCTGGGGAAGAGTTTGATTGGCTGGTTTGGATCACATGCCCTCTGATTGGCTGGTTTGGATCATATGCCCACTAGACCAATCATGTGGTCAGGAGGGTGGAGCACTTTGATTGGCCAGGCCTGGGTCAGGTGACCAACTGTGTAGGGGGGTGTAATTGTCAAGGGGAAAGAATTTCCCTCAAAGCGTGTTGGTGCTTAGAAGTTGGGGACGGGAGTACATTCTGGGCAGAAACAACTATAGCTGCCCAGTCCCTTAAAATAGGATGAAATGAAGGGTTTAGAAAGGGGGGGTCTGAGTTCCATTCGCTTTTTTATTTGTTTATTCAAAAAGCATGCGAGTGTCCACTTCAGTGCAAACCTGCACGCTGGAGAGGGATCTGCCCACAGCAGGACACTCTCAGGCCTTGCTTCCCATGGGCCATCACTGGGTCCTGCAAATGAGACTTCCTTGGCTTCTGAGGCTTCCCCTACCCCCTTGAATGGTCACCCTTGAGGATTTCAAGCCAAGGTCAGGGGAGGCTGGCCCTGGTCCCAGCTCCCCCAGACAGGTCCTTCCCCCAGAGGGACCTGGCAGGCACCAGGCTAACAGCCATTACCCTGAGCTGGCCTGCTTACCTACACCCCCTGGTCATCCTCACGTCCTCCCTCACGTCGTGTTGGGAGGACTAAGACCAGCCAGACGCTGACATTCATCTCTGACCAAGAGGAGGGTATCTGGGTCTTTTGGTCAGGCGTTGCAGCGATCCTGAGGTGCCCCCAGTGACGGAGCCCTGGGGACAAACACCCCTCCTGCCTCCTCTGTTGCTCTGCTGATGCTCACTGATGGCCAAGTCCATCAGAAAGCTGGTCATCAAGGGAGCCTGCTGATGTGGCCCATGCAGGTGGCTTCCCAGGCCAAAAGTGGGGGAGGGGTGCTGATAGTGGACTCAGAGGGGCACATAGAGACTGGCCAGCTCTGAGCTCCAGGAGACACTGTGTTTGAAAGAGACGGCACAGTGCCCTGCAGTTGGGTGAGTTCGGTCCTGCCCCGAAGGGACTAGGATTGCTGGGGAGACTTGCCTGCTCTGCAGAGGCAGGGCCTGTGGGGAGAAGGCCTGTTGTGGGGAGGGAGCCCCCGCCCCCAGGGGGGCTGACTGGCATCTCTGTCCACAGTACATTCAAGAATTCACCAATGAGACGTGGCGGATGCGAACTGACCGGCCGCTGCCCGACCATCTGGTCCTGCTTGTGTGGTCCCTCATCGTGTCTCTGTACCCCGTGGGGGGCCTTCTGGGAGCACTGCTTGCTGGCCCCTTGGCCATCACACTGGGGAGGTAAGTGCTTCCCGTGGACCCCCAAATGCCCTTCAATGAGGGGCACCCCGGGTGTGGGCAGGATGCCCGGCAGGCCCAGGCCTGAGTCAACTCCTCACCAGCCTCCCGCTCTGCCTGCAGTTTCACCGGGTGACTCACGTTTCCCAGCAGATGTGGCAGAGGGAAGAGTCCCATGCCGGGAGGGAGGGAGGACCCATGGCTGCCAATACAACACATGTTGTCTGACTGTGAACAGGTGTTTTCTCCCCAGTGCCCCCCTTTGTATCCAACTGATGCAGATCTTGGGTCGCAAACAAGAGAGACAGACTCTGACAGACTGAATGGAAAACTGTGATAACGCAAAGGATACTGGGGCAGCTCATAGGACAAAAGGAAGTGGTCAAAAGCCAGGCCTGGGGAGGGCAGGATGCAAGACCACCCTAGCCTGGGCTTTCCTCCTGGGAGATGCCTTCAGCGCATCAGCTCCAGCCTTGTTCCACCTCCAGCATCTTCACTCACTCTCAGAATCAAGGGAGACGGGTTGTTCCTGGCCCACCTTGGGTCACACGCCTACACCCGTGAGACAGCAGGAGAGAAGCAAGGCCGGGCGGGAAAACAAGCGGCTCTCATGGTCCCCCCCTTGGCTGGCCACCCAGCACGTGTCGGCACCTTTCACCCATATATTCAGCTCCCCATGTGCCCCTCCTCACGTTAGTTGGTTCAGTCCTTCCTGAGACCACCCAGGGCACTGCCTCGTCACAGCCACCAGGGACGACACAACGGAGGTGTCCTCCCTGAGTGCAGAGTTTCCACGTGACGACCAATCTGCCAGCCCTGCCGTTAACGTGTTGATATTCTGCACACTACACACTTAATGGTAAACTTAACTGTCCTCAAGACACCTCATGGGAAGAAGAAAGAAGAAAGTGTAGGGGAAACTAGTCAAAGAAAAGGAAACTAGTGGATGAATTTAGTTTAAAGCGTACGATCCAGAACCTGGAAACATAGGTAGAGGGTCTGCTCCTGGGTTTTGGAGCTGGTCACTCCAAAACCTGCCTCGGGAACGTCCATCCTCAGGTTTTCTGCTCCTGTCTTGGGTCAGCACTTCCACCGGCCTGAGGCTGTTTGCCCATCGGCGTGACCCCAATCTTCATGCTTGAGTGAGCAGGGCAGTCCTGATGGTGTGGGTCCTTCGGCAGGCTCTTACCCTCTGAGGTCATCTACTTCTGAATGACGGGGTTCCTAACGCGATACTGAGTTCCGTGGGCACCCATCCTTCCGCTTCCACTGATGTAACCTCCTTTGTTGGAAGCAAAATTGCACAGATAACATGTTTGTGTATTTAGCAGAAGTATCAACGGCAAGTAACAGAAAACCAGGACTCAGCTGGCTAAAACAATAGCCAAACACCCCATTCTGGTGTTTATTCTCCACTAGGGCCTAGTGACCAGCCAGGAGTTATTTCTGATTAAGGGGGTAGTAATTCACCGAAGTAGTGGCTTTACTCCAGAATCCTAGGTCTTGCACTGTGATTCTCCTTGGGGGCACTTTGAGCACCACAATCTCCCAGGTCTAGAGGGTCGAGGGGCGGAGCCTCTGGCAGCTGGTTTGGATCCACTAGGGCATACTCCACTCACAGCTTCCAGGTTTGCAAATATCCAGTGTAGGTATCAGATCACGACACTCACTGTGGGACAGGCTGCCTCCAAAGTAGAAAGAAGCCATCTGAGATTTGTCCACCCTTCTTAGAGGAAGGGCAGCAAGCCAACCCGCACTTTGGAGGAAATGTGCCCTCGGACGTCAGGAACTCCACTGGTGTGGCGGCTCCCACTCTGTCATGCTTGTACGTTACCATGACGTCGGGTGCACTTGCCGCTTCCTCTTCCCCAGGTCCTTTCAGCATAAAGTCATCAAAGCAGCGGGCCAGCAAGATGCCTGAGGTGGGCAGCTCCCCATGGAGCAGGTGTGGCCCAGAGCTGGAGAGCTGCCATGTCCCTAAGGAGGTCGGTAAAGGTGCAGTACTCTCCCTGCCGGGTGGAAGTAAAGTGTTTCTGCTGTCGTCTGTGTATTGAAATGCAGCAAAATGCATTCGCCGGATAAATAGCTACAATGGATGTACTGTGTTTTTTTGTTTATTTGTTTTTGGCTGCACTGCGCAGCATTGGCATGCAGAACTTCCCCAACCAGGGATTGAACCTGTGCCCCCTGCATTGGAAGCGTGGCGTCTTAACCACTGGACCACCAGGAAAGTCTTGGAAGTACTGTATTAATTTATATCAGTGAGGAAGCCGTATGTGGCTTATAAGTCACAACTGGAGTTACCACAGGATCAAGTTATAATCTACGGTCATTCTCCATTCTCTAGGCCAGGGGATCTGAGCTTTGGCCCATCTTTCACCCCTGTGCTGTTGGTTTGGAGCAGGCCAGCGGCTTCCTGTGGCTCATTTCCTTGTCAGTACATGCGCCATATGACCTCCTGTGGCCTCTCTTGGGTGACCTGCATGACGGCGCCTCTGAGCGCGGTGTCAGGAGCCCAGAGCTGACGCCTCATGGAGGAGGTGGAGCTGCTGACATGCCCAGTGCTCCTTCCTGTTTTGCCGTCTGTCCCGTTGAACCAGCCTGGCAGAGACCACCCAGCCATCCTGAAGGCTCTGAACAGTGACTCTGCAATGCACTTGGCTCCCCAGGTGTCCCCTCCCTCACTCCGGAAGCCCCTGTTCTTCCTCCCTAGGGTTTCCTTGAGTCTGAGAAATCAGATGTTAGGCCCTTCGCTTTACAGAGGAGTTTGAGGAGAGCAATGCTCAATCTGTAGGGATAAAGCCATACGAGTTCTGTCACTTCAAGCCGTGGCGGAGGCAGAAAGGAGAGTAATTTGGGGCATATTGGAGGAGGGGAGTGGGAGTAGGCCCCTGGGGGCATCCCACAAGTGACCCCAGCTACAGTGGCCAGCGTCATTTCTGTTCGTGTAGCTTACACTCCTGACTCAGTCCCCTCATGCACACACAGGTCTGATCAGGGCTGGCTGCAGCTTCAGAGAAGGGTCCCCAGGGGTGGTCCTCAGCACTGAACCCACCTCTCTCGCCTGTGTTTGGCTTCCCCAAGGAAGAAGTCCCTGCTGGTGAATAACATCTTCGTGGTGGTTGCAGCAACCCTGTTTGGCTTCAGCCGCAGAGCAGGCTCCTTTGAGATGATCATGCTGGGACGGCTGCTCGTGGGCGTCAGCGCAGGTACAGTGTGTGTGTGTGTGGATCCCCTCCTGCCTCTGTTCCTACACTTTCCTGTATCCTCTTTATTCCCTTCATTCATTGATTTGTTTTCCTTTCATGCCCACCATTATTTTTTTTTTTTTTGCAGAATGATTAGATATGATTTATCTTAAAAAGGGTCATATAACTAGGTACTTAAAGTGGATCTAGAAAAATGGAAAAGTTGTAAGGGATGGGAGGGCAAACATCCCCAAACTTAAACCAACAGAAGTCCTCTAAGCTGGGAGCTTCCTGGCAGTCAAGATGAAAAGGCATCTAGGACGGGCTCTCTGACCTTCCCTACAGAAGCAGAGTAGCCTTTTAGGGACCCCTCAGGCTCTGGGGCTTGTCACGGGAGGGAGCAGAATTTTGAGCGTGTCCACCTGGGCTTTTAGGGGTGCCCATCAACAATCCCCCTTGACTCCTACTGTTTATACAGCCAGGTGCTGATGTCTTCATTAGTTAGTTATCTATTCCTGTGAAACAAAGTACTCCACAATTTAGTGGCTTAACACCAGCAACATTTATTAACTCATGGTTTCTCTGGGTTAGGAACCAGGAGTGTCTTAGCTGGGTGGTCCTGGCTTGGGGCTTCTCAGGAGGCTGTGATCAAGCTGTCAGGCAGGGCTGCAGTCACCTGAGGTTTGGCTGGGGCTGGAGGACCTGCTTCTGAGATGGCGCCCTCGCGTGCTGTTTGCAGGAGGCCCGGGCTCCTCAGCTTATGGGTCTCCCTGTAGGGCTGCTTGAGTGTTCTCACAGCATGGCGGCTGGTTTCCTCCAGAGGAAGTGATGGGAGAGAGGAAGCCCACATGTGTGCGCAAGGACACAGTCCCAGTGCATTTTATGGCCTAATCTCAGAAGTCATACACCATCAGTTTTGCCACAGTCTACTTAGAAGTGAGTCACTCAGAACAGCCCACATTTCAGGGAAGAGGGACCAGGTCAAACTCTGTGCCCTGAGTACCTGGCACAGAAGGAATCCCTCCCTAATTGTCTGTAGGAAGAGTGGGTGTACCTCCATGGGAGAGCTTCTGGCAATCAGTGTACCCCCCTTCCTCCCAGCTCCCCCCACCCAGTGCTCAGAGAGGGGCAGGACCTTCCTGAGGGCTGTTTCCTGATCCCACATCAGGGAGGGGGTGGAGCAGCGTTCCCTGACGTGTTCCCAGGTGGATGGTGCCCCAGTACTGCGGCTTCCTAGCTTCTGCCAGCTGTCACCCTCTGGGGTGGGTAGTGGGGGCGCCATCCACTTCCATTTTCCCACTGGCTGCCTGGGTGCGAGGTGCGTCCCCAGGGAAGCCAAGATGGGGGAGAACATGCGGTGGTAGTTGACGTGAGAGGTGAGAGCCGGGGCCGCTGGTGGGCATCTGCTCCCTCTGAGCCCCTCACACTCCTCCCGGTGATAGGGCTTCTCTCTCAGAAGTCCTGGGAGTTGACTGGAGTCCTGCTGGCCCTATATCAGGTGGGGAGGAACCCCTCAGAGCGCTTGGGCTGAGGGAGCAGCACTCAGTGCCTGTAGATGATGGGCTGGTGGCGCCAAGGCCGCGGCGGGGGCAGGCGGGGGTGGCGGGGAGAGGCGGGCCCAAGCGTTGCGGGAGTCCAGCCTGTGGCTGACGGCTGCTGTGCTCACGTCCAGGTGTGAGCATGAACGTCCAGCCCATGTACCTGGGGGAGAGCGCACCCAAGGAGCTCCGAGGGGCTGTGGCCATGACCTCAGCCATCTTCGCCGCCCTGGGGGTCGTGATGGGTCAGGTGGTTGGACTCAGGTAAGTGCCGCCCCCCCACCCCACGTGCACTGAGAGGTTAGAGGGATGCCAGGGAAAGGCCTTCTTCACCTAAATTTCTCCCCTACCCCCCAAGTGGATTAAGGCGTTGCTTCCTTGTATGAAGCCGTTGAAACCCTGTCCATGTGCATCTGGCCAGTGTGGTGTCAGTCAGACACACTTGGTGTGAGTCACCCTCTTCTCGCCTCTCCGGATCAGGGAGCAAAGAGGAGAGGGTGCAGGTTTGGGCTTTTAAAGGGAGCGTGTCCTGTTTATCCCAGAAAAGGGAGGTGAGGGCAGAGCCCTGTGCCCTGGGGAGAGGAGTTGCCAGGGATGAGGTGGGGCTATGACCCTGTCCTATCGTGGGTCCCTACCTGGGTGTCCAGACCCAGAGCTGGTTGGGAAGAGGCACAGGGCAATGCAGACCCTCTGCCCTCAGGGGGGCCAGTAGGGGACAGAGCTCTGACAAGGAGGCACCTGGCCCAGCCTCTCCTCTGTCTCCCCAGGGAGCTCCTGGGTGGCCCGCAGGCCTGGCCCCTGCTGCTGGCCAGCTGCCTGGTGCCTGGGGTGCTCCAGCTGGCCTCCCTGCCCCTGCTCCCCGAGAGCCCACGCTACCTCCTCATTGACTGTGGAGACTCCGAGGCCTGTCTGGCAGGTGAGTCCCTGACCTCGGGCCCCCAGACCACCCTTGACCATGGGGCACATCTGGCCAGAGCATGTGGGTCCTTATTTCCTGGGTCGCATTTATTCAGGAAAAGCTATCCCTCTCTTTGTGCCTCAATTTCATGATCCATCCATCCCTTCAGAGCTCTTTATCAAGGGGCTGTCCTAAGCGCCAAGGCAGTGGGATGGAACAGACCCAGCACCTGCCATCTGGGAACCCCCAGGGTGGTGCAGAGAAGGAGCGCCACCTGCCCCCTGCCTGACATGCAAGATGAAGAAACACTGAGTAAGACCTCAAGGGCCCAATGCCAGCTGGGCTGATGGTCTTCCCTGTTAGCTATGGCCACGATAATGATGCCAAAGGAACAATCCCCAAATCTCTGGCTTAAAGCACACAATCCTTTACGTTGGGCTGGCTCATGGTGTCGGGATCAGCTGGGGCTGGCCAGTTGAGGCTGGTCTGGGCTGGAGCAGTTCAGCTCTGCTGCACACACTGCTCCTTGCACTCTTGGTACTGACAGACTAGCCCGGAAGGCAGATCCAACTGCACAAGCACTTTCCAAACCTTTGGTCCCTTCCTGCCCACTAACCTCCCATTAGCCAAGGAGAGGCACGTCACTGAACCCAAAGTCCAGAGATGGGAAAATCCATGGCATCTCCACTCATGTGGCAAGGGGCGAAGACCAGGGCCCACTAATGTATTCTTCCCAGCTTGCCATGGTGGCCACAGTTATTATTCATGTCCCTGCCCTGAGCAGGAACATGCTCAGTGCTATCCGGAAACACCCCCCACCCCCACCAAGTCTCACCCAATCATGGCATCAGGCTTGAAGTCCAGGGTCTTCAGATCATGTCAAGTCTATATATGCCTTTTCTTGAGCCAAAGACCCAGGAGATAAACAGAAGTCTTCCGCCTCGCACGCACTCAGCAGACACTGGTGAAAAACTGTTTTTCCAAAAAGAGGCGGCAAGGAGGCAGAAAGCAGTTGCCAATCCACAGCAATGCTGAGTGCCCCTGGGGAAACGCTGCCAGCCTCCCCTGCCCTGGGATGGAGAGTGCTCCTGCGTGAAGCCCTGGCTCTGCCCCCAGGGAGGGGCTCCCCAGGCCACTGAGAATCTGGGTGTCACGGTAGCACTTTGGAGTCATTTAACTGTAATATGACTCCACAAGACAATTCAGTGTTAAACAGCGATTATGTTATTCAGTGGAGTCCAGGCTGTGACATATAGAATCATAGACTGTCAGGACTAGAAAGGGCCTTAGGGATCATTTTCTTCAGCACCCTCGTGGTACAGATTAGAAATGCCTAAAGGAAGACAGGGACTTAGTCAAGACTCTTCAGCTGTTCGGGGTAGATTTAAGATCAGACTGTGAGCCTCCTGACATTATCACCTTCCTTTTCTATCACCTTCCTTGACACCTGAAGAGGGCCCTGGAAAATGTACCTATAGAAAACTGGGGCACAGAAGTCTTTACATTTCAAACCGTCTTGGTGTCTTTTCATCCAGGCCGGCAGAGCTTCTGTCAATACAACTTTCCCCAAAAATGATGTGAACTTTCTGTGCATTTGATTTATGTGCCAGAAAGCCACACCCACAATTCTTGTCGAGACATGCTTCTCTCTTGCAACCTAATTACTGGAATCTAGGGCATGTCGAGCTGCGGAGGACCAATACCCTTAAGCCTCTGTAATGCCCGTTTTTCCAGCCCGGAGGGTCCATGAGGCACTGCAGGAAGCCATACCCTTGATTTGATCTTTACCCTCAGCCCAGGGCTCGCTGGCCTTGCTCTGGATCTAGTCTTTGCTCTCAGGCTGTGATTTAACTTAGGACTCTGCTAGATGGAGAAGCTAGAGATGAAAAACAGATTTCTTTTTCTTTTTTATTTAACTAACCTAGCAAGCTCTGAAATAAGTTAAATTGGATTAAATTGTGTTCCCTCTGAAGGTCTTTTTGAGCTCATTTTCCTTACAATCAGCTCAGAATACTCAGGTAAAGGCAGCTAGCTCATGCTTTCGACGCTTGGAGATCTCTTTGCCCAAGTCCAGAAGTTCATTAGACCTGTTTTGTTTCTTGCACGTTACACGGGCTTTCATTCTTCCAGCCTCCTCACCGTCCTCTGCCTGGTTAGGAACCAACACTGCATGTCATAGGTCCTAGTTATGGCGTCACCTACTCCCATACCAGGGGTTTTTTTAGTCCGTTTTTTTCTTGCTGCCTAACAGTCGCACCTCCGCGGGAGACCAAGGAAACGATTACTTAGCCCAAGCTTCTGAGTTCTCGGGTTGGCTGATGAAGGTTAGGTCTGGCTGGAGGCTCTGTCACTGGTGTAGGTCAGCTGGGCATTGGCTGAACTAGGACGGTCCCAGCTGGGCCATCTCTGCTTTTTCCTGGGACCAGTGGGCCAGCCCCACCGCAAGTTTTTATGATGATGACAGAAGACCAAATAGAAACCAGCAGGTCTCTTGAGGCTGTATTGGAACACGCGGCACGCCCTCCTACAGCCTAATTCTACGGGCCCGGAGCGAGTCGCAGGGCCCAGCCCAGCACCAAGGGGCGGGTGTATACATGCCTCTTTAGTGGGAGCAGCTACCAAATCCCATGGCCCAGGGAGGGGTGAACTGAGACTGCAGTGGAGATCGGCCACAGTTGTGTCCTGTGTGATGCCCCCGCACAACCCCGAGTTTCTAAAGCCCTTTCTGCTCCGTGGTGCTGTGAACTGATCATCCCCATCAGACCAAGGGGACCCTGGGAAGGCGAAAGGAGGTGGGCGTGGGCAGCTCACTGTGGGGGTCACAGAGTGCCTGGGGGAGGGGAGCTCAGCGTCCTCTGCCCTGCCCCCTCCCCCAGCGCTGCAGCGGCTGCGGGGCCCCGCGGACCTGGCCGAGGAGCTGGCCGAGTTGGAGCGGGAGCGCGCCGCCTGCGAGGGCCGGCGCGCGCGGCGCCCGTGGGAGCTGTTCCGGGACCGCGCGCTGCGGAGGCAGGTGACGAGCCTGGTGGTGCTGGGCGGGGCCATGGAGCTGTGCGGGAACGACACGGTGAGCAGTCCGGGCCAGGCCGGGGTTGGGGGGAGAGGGGAGGGGGAAGGGCCGGCGGGGAGGGCCGGTGCGCCTCGGCCTCCCGCCCCTCCCCCACTCCCCCGCGGCAGGTGTACGCGTACGCGTCGGCAGTGTTCAGCCAGGCGCGGATTCCCCCGGAGAAGGTCCAGTACGCCGCCATCGGGACCGGGGGCTGCGAGCTGCTGGCGACGCTGCTCAGCGTGAGTCTGCCTCCGGGATGACACCTCATCCCCCAGCCCTGCGGCGGACCCTTGGGGGTGCTGGCCCTCCGGGGACCGCAGGCCTCAGCGCTAAGCCACTTCCACTTCAGGTCGCTATGTTAAAATACGGCAAGTTAGCAAGCACTTATCGAGCATCTAGTTTGCCGGGCTTCCTCATGAGGCCCCTCCCCACTGCTGGCCCGCAAACCGAGGGGACCGCGACCGTGGCCCACACCAGTGAATCAGTGAGGGCTCCTTTCCTTTGCAGTGTGTGGTGATCGAGAGGGTGGGCCGACGGATGCTGCTGATGGTGGGGTACGGCCTGATGACCTGCTGGGGGAGCGTCTTCACAGCGGCCCTGTGCCTGCAGGTAGCTGGGCGTAGATGAGGGCGGGGCGTCGGCCCTGTGCCTGCAGGTAGCAGGGCGTGGATGAGGGCCGGGCGGCTGGGCCCCGCCTGACCTCCCCTCACCACCACCTCACCCCCGCCCCTCTGCCGCAGAGCTCCCTCCCCTGGATGCCCTACCTGGCCATGTCCTGCGTCTTTGCCTTCATCCTCAGCTTTGGCATTGGCCCTGGTGAGTGGGAAGAGCTCCTGTCTTTGGGCCTGGCTGAAGGAGCACGGATGTCTGGGTGAAGGATGCTTGGGTGTGCCCTCCCCCCACTGTACAGGCTTCTGGGAGGGAATGGCTGGAGGAGCGCTGGAAGGGCCCCACTTTCTTGTCTGGGGCAAGGTGGGGGGAAGGCCGGCCAGGGAGCCCTGGCTGGCAGCCTCCTGTCCCCACTCCTCCTTCCAGCCGGAGTGACCGGGATCCTGGCCACAGAGCTGTTTGACCAGATGGCCCGGCCTGCTGCCTACATGGTCTGCGGGATGCTCATGTGGACCATGCTCTTCCTAGTTGGGCTGGGGTTCCCCTTCATCGTGGTAGGCCTGCCCGCCCCTCCCTCCCGGGGGCCCTGCCGTAGGTTTTGTCCTTGTCAGCATGAGAACCCCAGGGGAGGCTCCATCCAGGAGGTGTGAGACTGAAGGGGATGGGGCTTATCTGAGCCAAGAGGGTCGAGTCCCTCATCAGGACCTGTGGTGGGGCCTTCCATGTGGGGGCTGAATGGGCCACACCAGAGCTTGGGTCTCTTAACCCACAGGAGGGCTTGTCCCACTTCCTCTATGTTCCTTTCCTCTGTGTCTGTGTCTGTGGGGCCGTCTACACTGGCTTCTTCCTCCCTGAGACCAGAGGGAAGAGCTTCATGGACATCTCAGAGGAATTGCACAGACTCAACTTCCCCGGGGTGGAGCCAGGGCCCCGCGTGGACAGGCCGGAGGTCATCCGGTCCACAGAACTCTAGCTCAGCAGGTTTGGCTGGGGCCCAGCCGGCTGCTGCTCTTCCCTCGGGCCCTCTCCATTCACCAGCCCTGCATCCCCTTGTTTAATGGGTGTTTGTTGAGCACCTACTGTGTGCAAGCCTGGTGTTTAGCCATCAGTGGTGAGCCGGACAGATGGGGTCTGGGACCTCTCGGTGCTCCCTGTCTGGAGGCAGTTAACAGGAAACCAATAAAAACACAATTACAAACTTGGGCGGACTTTTCTGGCAGTCCAGTGGTTAAGACTTCGCCTTCCAATTCAGGGGGTGCATGTTTGATCCCTGCATGGGGAGCTAAGATCCCACATGCCTCGCAGCCAAAAAAATCAAAACATGAAACAGAATAAATATTGTAACAAATTTTTAAATTTTTATTTATTTATTTATTTTTGGCTTTATTTATTTATTTATTTTTGGGTCTTCATTGTGGCGAGCAGGCTAGCGGTTCTAGCTGCGGTGAGCGGGGGCTACTCTTCATTGTGGTGCGTGGGCTTCTCATTGCGGTGGCTTCTCCTTGCGGAGCACAGGCTGTAGGCGCGCGGGCTTCAGTAGTTGTGGCACGTGGGCTCAGCAGTTGTGGCTCACAGGCTCTAGAGCGCAGGCTCAGTTGTGGCGCATGGGCTCAGCTGCTCCGTGGCATGTGGGATCCTCCTGGACCAGGGCTCAAACCCGTGTCCCCTGCATTGGCAGGCAGATTTTTAACCACTGCACCACCAGGAAAGCCCTATTGTAACAAATTCAATAAAGACTTTAAAAAAGGTCTACATCAAAAAAATCTTAAAACAAAACAAAACAAACTTGGGGAAATGAAGTGGAAGAAAATACAGCTTCTGAAGGGTGTGTATACCAAGGGGTGTTTGAGAGGGGAGTGGTCAGGGAAGGATTTTCTGAGGAATTGATTGCTAAAAATCAATTTTATTGAGGTATAATTTACATACAATAAAATGTATCCATATTAAGTTTACGTTTGATAAGTTTTGACAGGTGTACATATCCATGAACCACCACCACCATCAAGGTAGACCGGTCACATCATCTCCAAAGTTCCATTGTGCCCCTTTGCAATCAATACCCTGCCCGACCCCAGGCCCTAGGCAACCGCGGACCTGCCTTCTGTCACTACAGGTCAGATTTCTTTTTCAGAATTTGATATAATTTCATACCATATGTATGCATTCGTGTCTGGCTTTGCTCCAGATAAAGTTTTTGAGTTTCATGCGTGTTGTTGCATGTATTAGCATATATCCCTTTGTATGGCTGAATAGTATTCCACTGTATGGATATACCATCATCTGTTAACCCATTTCCCTGCAGGTGGACATTTGGCTGTTTCTAATTGGTTGTTGTTTTTTTAAAAAATACATTTATTTATTTTATTTATTTATTTTTGGCTGCATTGGGCCTTCGTTGCTGCGCACAGGCTTTCTCTAGTTTCAGCAAGTGGGGGCTACTTTTTGCCATGGTGCGCCGACTTCTCATTGCGGCAGCTTCTCCTGTTGCGGAGCACGGGCTCTAGGCACGCGGGCTTCAGTAATTGTGGTATGCGGGCTCTAGAGCGCAGGCTCAGTAGTTGTAGCACACGGGCTTAGCTGTTCCGCGGCATGTGGGATCTTTCCAGTCCAGGGCTCGAACCCATGTCCTCTGTATTGGCAGGCGGATTCTTAACCACTGAGCCACCAGGGAAGCCCTGTTTCTAATTGTTAGCCATGATGAATAAAACTGTTATGAACATCCCTGCACAAGTTGTGTAGATGTATGCTTTCATTTCTTTGGGGTAAATGAATTGCTGAGTTTAATAATGAACGTATCACTTTGTTATAAAGCAGAAACTAACACACCGTTGTAAAGCAATTATACTCCAATAAAGATGTTAAAAAAAATAATGAATGTATGTTTAACCGTAGCGGAAACTGTTTTCCAAAGTGCATATACTGTTTTACATTCCTGCTAGCAATTGATGAGACTTCTGGATGTTCCAAATCCTTGTCAGCATTTGGCAATGTCACTCTTCTTAATCTAGCCATTCCACTGAGTGTGTAGTGGCGTCTTGTGGTTTTATTGAGGTATTTCCCTGATGGCTAATAATGCTGAGCATCTCTTCGTGTGCTAATGTGACCATTCACGTATCTTCTTTTGTGAAGACTCTGTTCAAGTCTTTTGCCCACTATTTTTAAAAGATATTTTTAGAGTAGTTTTAATTTCACAGCAAAATTGAGAGAAAAGTACAGAGATTTGCCATATGCCCCCTCTCCCACACACACACAGCCTCCTATTATCAACGTCCCCCACCAGAGTGGGACGTTTGTTACAATCCACGACCCTACATTGACACGTCATTATCACACCCAAAGTCCACGGTTTACATTAGGGTGCACTCCTGTAGTTTTACATGCTGTGGGTTTGGACAAATGTATGATGACATTATCCACCATGATAGTATCATGCAGAGTATTTTCCCTGCCCTAAAAATCCTCTCTGTTCTACATGGTCATCCCTTTCCTGCCCCTGCCCAGCGCCTGGTGACCACTTATCTTTCTATGGTCTCTACAATTTTGTTTTCTCCGGAATGTCATATAGTTGGAATCATAGAGTATGTAGCCTTTTCAGATTGGCTTCTTTCACTTAGTAATATGCATTTAAGTTTCTTCCATGTCTTTTCATTGCTTAATAGTTCTTTTTGCACTGAGTAAAATTCCATTGTCTGAATGTCCCAAAGTTTATTCACCTACTGAAGGACATTTTGGTTGCTTTTGCCAATTGTGAATAAAGCTGCTATATATATCCATGTGCAGGTTTTTGTGTGGACATACATTTTCACCTCCTTTGGGTAAATACAAGAAGCATGATTGCTGGATCGTAGGGTAAGAGTATGTTTAGTTTTGTAAGAACCTGCCAAACTCTCTTCCAAAGTGGCTATACCATTTTAATTCCCATCAGCACTGAATGAGAGTTCCTGTTGCTCCACATCCTCACCAACATTTGGTGTTGTCAGTGATTTTGGCCATTTTGGAAGATCCCACATGCCGTGGAGCAACTAAGCCCGTGTGCCACAACTACTGAGCCTGAGCTCTAGAATCTGCAAGCCACTGAGCCCGCGTGCCACAACTACTGCAGCCTGTGTGCCTAGAGCCTGTGCTCGGCAGCAAAGAGAAGCCACCTCAATGAGAAGCCCGCACACTGCAACAAAGAGTAGCCCTCGCTTGCCGCAAATAGAGAAAGCCCGTGCACAGCAACGAAGACCCAACGCAGCCAATAAATAAATTAATTAATTAAAAAAAAAACTGTTTGGCTGTTTTTAAAAATCAAGTTGTTTGTTTTCTTATTGTTGAGTTTTAAGGGTTCTTTATATATTTTGGATAACAGTCTTTGATCAGATGCATCTTTTGCAGATATTTTCTCCCAGTCTGTGGTTTGCCTTTTCATTTTCTTGACAGTGCCTTCCACAGAGCACACGTTTTTATTATTTATTTATAAAATGTATATATATTTTTTAATAAATTTATTTATTTTTGGTTGCATGGGGTCTTCGTTGCTGCATGCAGGCTTCCTCTAGTTGTGGCGAGCGGGGGCTACTCTTTGTTGCGGTGCACAGGCTTCTCATTGAGATGGCTTCTTTTGTTGTGGAGCACGGGCTCTAGGCACGCGGGCTTCAGTAGTTGTGGCTCGCGGGCTCTAGAGCGCAGGCTCAGTAGTTGTGGCACACGGGCTGAGTTGCCCCATGGCATCTGGGATCCTCCTGGACCAGGGCTCGAACCCGTGTCCCCTGCATTGGCAGGTGGATTCTTAACCACTGCGCCACCAGGGAAGTCCCTGTATATATATTTTAAAGTCTTTCCTTTTTAAATTAATTTGTTTTATTTTATTTATTTTTGGCTGCATGGGGTCTTCGTTGCTGTGTGCGGGTTTTCTCTAGTTGCTGTGAGTGGGGGCTACTCTTCGTTGCGGTGCACTGGCCTCTCATTGCCATGGCTTCTCTTGCTGCGGAGCGCAGGCTCAGTATTTGTGGTGCACGGACTTAGTTGCCCCGTGGCATGTGGGATCCTCCTGGACCAGGGCTCAAACCCATGTCCCCTGCATTGGCAGGCAGATTCTTAACCACTGCACCACCAGAGAAGCCCATTTTTAAAGTCTTTATTGAATTTGTTACAATATTGCTTCTGTTTTATGTTTTGGTTTCTTGGCCTGGAGGCATGTGCGATCTTAGTTCCTGGACCAGAGATGGAACCCGCACCCCCTGCATTGTAAGGCGAAGTCTCAACCACTGGACCATCAGGGAAGTCCCCAGATGTTTTTAATTTTAAAGAAGTTCAGCTTATGAATTCTTTCATGGAATGTGTTGTATCTAAAAACTGATCACTACATCCACAGTCATCTAGTGTCCACCATTTTTTTTTTAAGCTGCACTGCGTGGCTTGCAGGATCTCAGTTTCCTGACCAGGGATTGAACCCGGGCCCAGTGAAAGCGCCGAGTCCCAATCACTGGACCAGCAGGGAATTCCCTTATTCATTTACTTTTAATGGATGTCCAGTGGTGCTGGCACTGTTTGTTGAAAAGACCATCTTTTCCCCATTGGACTACCTTGGCACTTAGGTCAAAAAAACAATTGATCATTGTTGTATCATAAAGAATTTGTCTGGCTTTCAGTAGGAAGCAGTAACCGCCAAATCAGCAGAAGCAGCAAGCAGTAGGTTCTCTGGGGAGCGAGAACTCTCTGAGTCGGGGTCAGGAGAGGTCTCATGGAGAAGTCACCAGGAGCTGACTTCCTGAGGACAGGCCCAGCTGGGGTTCCTTTGGAGGCAGGAGTGTTGAAGGATGGGACTGAAGGCCTGTGGGTCCGGTAAATGCGGAGCTTTCTGGAAGCTTTCTGGAAGTCAGCACTCTGGGAGCCCTCTGTGTGTTCTCCCAGCTTCTCTCTGGCACCTGCCCCATCTCCACCTCTGCTGACCTGCCTCCCCAGCTGCCCCCCCACCCTCGGCACCAGTGGCCACCCTGGCCGCTACTGGCCCCTGGTGAAGATTAGTGAGAAAGGATCCATCCCTCGAAATCCCGTGGTGCACAGGCTGTGAGCAGGGCAGGTGTCAGGCTGTGTCCCAGGTCTGGGACTGCACTGGTCACACTTAGGTGCCCTGGTCCCCAGCACGGACCATAAAGATGCCCCCAGCTGGACCTAGCCCTTGGGCCATGTCCCACTTGCTGTCCACCCAGCCAAATTGGCTCTGAGAGTGTGGGGTGGGCGTTGGAAGTCCTTGTTGCCCAGGGAACCCCTCAGCAGGGCAAGGAAACAGGGACAGGGCCCCGCAGACAGGAGAGGCCGTGCCAGGAGAGGTGGGGGAGACGCAGCTTGGCCTCAGGTTTGATGGGATGGGGGAGGGGCGGGGGTGGGGAAGGACCTGGCCACCAGGGAGGGAAAGCACAGTCGCCCACACTGCCCAGTGCCACCATTAGGGTCAGGCCTGTTAGTCCGTTTTCTGCTCCAGGACACTTGATGACAAAGCAATGAGATCGGGTAGCTTTTACTGAGCACATACTGAATGCAGGCACTTTGCGCTTGTCCTTAATCTCGTTAAATCTTCACACAAATCTATGGAAAAAGAATTCCCCCATTTTGAAATTTTGCAGCTGAGGCTCAGAGAGTTTAAGAGGCTCAGCCCAGATCACCCTCTCTGAACCATGTCTCATCCTGTGGGGGAGAGCTGGCCATGACCGCGAGCGCCCCAACAAGCCTGGGCCCTGCTTTTGCAGGGTGGTGCTCTCCTGGCAGACACCCCTCTTAAAATCCTGTACCTTCAGCTACAGCTCGGGGTGGGGGGGGCGGTCTCCAGCAGGGATGATGACCCCCCAGGTCTTCTTCCGCTGTGACTGGAGGGGGAGGGTGTTTCCTTTGCTTGTCTTTGCTGCAACTTTTACCGCATTCAGCGAACAAGGGCACAGGGCCTGGTGCGTGGGGGACAGTCAGGGGCTCAAGGCTGGCTGGGTTCTTGCTGTGAGTGATGAACCGCGAGTGCCCGGGGGAGGGATGGCAAGGGGAATGAAGCTGGCGAAGGGGCTGTGGGAGCCGGTGGTCAGGTGGACCGTCCGTGGACGTGGACCGATGGCCAGGTCCGTGTCAGGGAGAGGCAGCAAGAGGACAGCAGTAGCCCTGCATCATGGAGTCAGCAGGCCCTCCCCCTCCCCATGCACCCCTTCCAGCGTGGGTGACTTGCGTCCTGCCCACAGAGATGTTCAACCGGGGTGGGGGGCACGGCTGCCAGCTTTAGGGCCCTGCCGGGTGCTCGTATGGGCCGTATTCCTCCTCATCCAGCTGGCGTTTCCCTACATCCTGAGGTTTCCTTCCCACCCCCTCTCTGCCCAGCAGCCCTCAACTGTGGGGTGTGGCCCTCAAGAAGTCCTCTGTACCAGCCAGGAGCTGCCCTGGGGCTGCAAACGTCAGAAACCCTGACCAGTGGTGCTTCAAGCAGAGAGGGGCTTACTTTTCTCCTGTAATGTAAAGGCAGCTGAAGGGGCGGGGCAGAGCCACCAGAGCCCCAGGCTCCTCGGGGTTGCCACTCCCCCTCCTTTGCCTGTGTTTTTCCAGCTCAGGGTTGCCTGGCAGCTGCTGCACGTCTGGCAGTCCTGTCCAGGTTCCAGGAGGGGTTAGGAGGAAGGGCATAGGGTAGAGCTTCCATCTGCAGGCAGCTGCTTCCCTGTGGACCCTGCACATCACATGGGCTGCAGCTACCTCCAGTGGCCATGCCTGGTTGCCAGTGGCTCTGGGGCAGTGAAGGTTCTAAGGAAACAGAACTGAGATGCTGTCAGTGAGGAGGGAGGGGGAGAGGATTTTGGGGGCCAAGGGCCCCTGGTGCGTGTGCGCTGTTGTTCAGCAGGTGATTATAGAGCCCCTGGGGATGCCGGGGTGTTACTGTTCTATTGCTCCTAGAACAAATTACCACAAATCGAGCAGCTTAAAACAACACATGTTTATTATCTCAGTTTCTGTGGGTCACAATCTAGTACAAAGTGACTGGTCGTCTTCTTCAGGTCTCACGGCCGAAGTCAAGGCGTCTCCAGGTCAAATAGGGAGGAACCCACTTCTGAGCTCATTCAAGCTGCTGGCAGAATTCAGTTCCTTGCAGCTGAACGACTGAGGCCCCTTCATCTTCAAAGCCAGTAACGGCACATCTGAGTCCTTCTGCTTCGAGGCTCTCTGACCGCCCCTCCTGCTGCATCTCTTACTTGAGCTGGAGAAAATTCTCTGCTTTTAAGGGCTCATGTGATTACGTTGGCCCCACCCAGATAATCCATGACAACCTCCCTACTGTGAAGTCTGTAGCCCTAATTACATCTACAAAGCGCCTTTTGCCAAGTAAGGTAACATATTCACAGGTTCCAGGGAATCGGGTGTGGTCGTCTTTGGAGGCCCTCCGCCTGCTACCTAGTAATGGGTCAGAAGGTAGGCCACAGCAATGTCCCCCACCTCATGCAGCCCAGAAAGGAAGCAGTAACTCGCAAACAGATATGGTGACGGCCTTGAAGTAGAGGACCTGACGGAGCCAGGAGCTCTGGGGCTTTCCTGACGAACTGAGCGACAGCGTTCCAGGACCAACGCCCAAGCCAGGAGCCAGAAGCCAGGAGCACGGGCCCCGAACAGTGGCTCACCTACACGGTGTCGCAGGTTATTTGCTGGCAAGGCTTCAATGTGTCACCCACTTCCACTATCAGAGAACCGCCAACCAGGTGCCGGCTCCTGAATCTTCTGGCTGGAGTCACTTGGGTCAGTTCTGTTCACATTTCACTGGGCAAGGCAAGTCACATGGCCAGATCTGCTGCCAGTGGGTGGGGAGACAGACCCCTCCCCCAGGCAGGCCAGGCCAGGCCAAAGGTGGTGCCAGCTAACTTAGGCTAAGGTGGGGTGGGGGCCGGAGAAGTGAGGGTAAAGGGACAGTGGATGGAGGTACATTTCACTGGCAGGCGATCAGGGGTGGGAGAATAGTCATGCACCTGGATTTGGACACAGGTAGCAGGACATGCGGAGTGGGCTGCTGGGGCTCGGAGGAGCACCCCGGGCTGGAGACAATGCATGGGGTGCATCAGTGGTAACAGAGCCCTGGGCACAGGAAGTCTGCTGGGGTGTGGGAGTGGGGAGGGATATGACCTGGGGCCCACCTGGAGGGATCCACATTTAACAGAGTATTTGCACAGCTGGGCCATGTGACCTCCTGCCTGAGGCCGCCTGCTCCCACAGGCATGGTGGCCTTGCTCTATCACATGCCCAGTGTCCAGGCCAGTGTGTGCTGTGCCACCTTAACCAGACCACACCTGCCAGAGACCAAGGACAGGACCTCCCTGGAGAGCTCTGAGACTTGGCCAAACCAGCATGAGCCAAACCCCCTCGAGTGCCTGCAGAGCTCTGCTCCCCAGCACAGCCCCCCCACCAGGGTCTCCTCAGAGCGGGAGTCGGGTGGCCCTCCTGCCCAGGAATGGCAGGGCCTGCAGGCTCATCCCTGGCCCTGTCCTCGTCCTGCCGTGTCATGGCTAACTTCATTCATTCATTCAGCCAGTATTTAGTCCATGTCTCTTGTATGTTTGGCACCTACTAGGTGCCCCCTGAGCTGACCAACAGTGGAAGAGAGAGACTGCACCCAGGGCTCTGTGAGCGGGCATCCGCACAGGACCTGGCTAGGGTGGGGCTTCCCTGAGGAGCTCAAGTTTCCAGACCTGCAGAGGGGTTGTCCAGGGAACCGGATGGGGCTTTGGCGTGGGCTCTGAGACGGAGTTGCTGACTGCCTTTGGAACCCCTCCTACTCCCTGCCCCTCCCCTGGGCACCTCCCAGCATCCTTACCCACCGTGAAGAGATGGGGTGCAGGGAAGGCCTCTGGATGGTGACTCGCTTGTGGAAGCCCCCTCCCACCTGCATCAATGACCACCCCTCCCCATCACACACACACACGCGCGCGCGCACGCGGAGACTGCGGACACACAAGGGCTCAGTGGAATGAGCTGGGACTCCATCTTCTTGTCCGGCTGTGATCTGCTGGAGGGCCAGGGGCCATCTGTCCCGCTAAAAGCCGCATCCCCGCTGCTCCCGGCACACAGACGTCGCTGTGACTAGATGAAAGGACAAACGAGGGACAGGCAGATTTCTGGCCGCCGCGTGGAGAACTTTGAGGAGGTGCTCAGGGCCAATGGCCGACTCTGCAGTGGCTCCGAGTTCCGCCGGGCGAGCTGGGCCTCCGCAGGCGGTGACGTCACCAGGCGCGAGCGCGCCGCGGCCTCGGGGGCGGGGCCTCCGCCGGCTGGGGCGTCACGGGAGGCTGGGCCGCAGCCGCACTGGGCGGGGCGCCGGGCGGCGGTCACGTAGCTCCGAGGTTTCCCGGCGGTGTTTGCGCGCGAGTCGGTTGGTTCCTGCATCCCTGTCTTCGCCGTCCCTCGCCATCATGCCGATGTTCCTGGTGAACACCAACGTGCCCCGCGCCTCTGTGCCGGACGGGCTCCTCTCCGAGCTCACCCAGCAGCTGGCGCAGGCCACTGGCAAGCCGGCGCAGGTCTGCGGGGAGGGCCCGGCCAAGCGGTCCCGGGCTGGGGCGGGGGAGGTGGCCCCGGGATGGGGCTTGGGCGGGGAAGGCGGCTCCGGGATGGGGCTCCGGGAGGGGAAGGGATGGGGGCGTCCGGGCCGGCGAGGCCAGGAGGCCCGCTGACCGCTGCCCCTCCCCCGCAGTACATCGCGGTGCACGTGGTGCCGGACCAACTCATGGCCTTCGGGGGCTCCAGCGAGCCGTGCGCACTCTGCAGCCTGCACAGCATCGGCAAGATCGGCGGCGCGCAGAACCGCTCCTACAGCAAGCTGCTGTGCGGCCTGCTGGCCGAACGCCTGCGCATCAGCCCGGACAGGTGTGTGGGCGTCGGGGGACAGGGGGCGCGCGGCCACGGCGGCCACCTCGCAGCCGGCTTAGACCCGCTTCCTCCCCCGCAGGATCTACATCAACTACTACGACATGAACGCGGCTAACGTGGGCTGGAACGGCTCCACCTTCGCCTGAGTGTCGCGCCCCGGGCTCCCCTGCCTGCGTCCCGCAATCTGCGCGCGGTTTTCTGCCCGCCCCGCCCCAGCGACCCCACCTACCGGGACGGAGAAATAAACGGTGTGGAGACTGGGGCTGCCTTGGGCTTCCTTGCCTTGCCGAGGAATCGGTGCAGGGCTGGGTCAGTGACTGGGGAACCGAGGTCGGGAGGGGTGCCCCCAGAATCTGCAGCCTAGCCTCTCCACGCCCCCAGCCCCCAGCAGAGGGCCCAGCTGTGGTTAGCATCCTGCCCAAGGCCGCAGACCCCGCAATCCTACGGGAATTCGTCGTCGATAGTCCCCCACCCCCCACCTCCCGCAGAGGCCGGACTATCTTTTGGGCTAGGGCTGGGGGGGAAGGGGGAGGGGTCAGAATCTGAGTGGGGGCGGGGGGGTGGGGCAAGAAGGCCTTCCCCACTCCATCCAGGGTCACTTTTCGATAGGCTGCTGCCTCAGTGTCTTGAGTTGGGAAATCCCGTTGTTCTGGAACTTTGCAACAGCTTTTGGGTCTGGTAGGAGGGAAGGTGCCCAGGAGGTGATTCCTGGTTATGTTGCCCTGTTCACCCCAGTTCTGGGCCTGGGCTCTGCTCCCCTCAGGCACAGCAGTTCCCTGAGATAACACCCCCTGTAATTTGGGTACCATTCAGGTCTTATGGTGCAGCAGCTCTGAAAGCCTCCAGGTGGCTAGTTAACCCCACTAGGACTCCGGAGGTCCTGGCGCTGAGGGTACCCTGTGAAAACAAAGTCAGTGTCAAGGTCCAGTGTAACTGGGGTCTCCTGGCCTAGGATCCCTTCTCCAAGTGCAGGGGCTCACTCCCTCGTGGGGGCAGCGATAGGGCAGCAGGCAGTCCTGGTGCTGCCACGAGGTGCTGCTTGCTCAGGTCCAGTCGCCTTTGGGCTGAACACTTTACTGCCCTGCAGCGTGAGCACCTCCATGGGCCCTGGCAGTGACTCCTTCCAAATGAGGCCCAGCCATGAGCACTGGGAATTTGTGTGAAGGGCCAGCTCCACCCTTCCTGCACTGCCTGCCCTGGGGGAGAAGTCCAGTTCATTGCAGCTGCTGGCACAGAGAAGGGGCTCCTCTGGCCACATGAACCCCATTCCTGGGGGCCTCACCTCTGGATTCCTGCTGGCCCCGAGCCATTGAAACCCTTTGTTCTTTCTCAGCCCCTAAGATAGTCAGGAACATCCTAGATGGAGGTGATTTTTTTAAATTCCACAGAATTTAAGTGAATTTGTTTTTGGAAGCTGAGGGCTCTGGGGAAAAGGGTTATTACTACTTGGACCAAGCCTCTGGAGCTCTTCCCTTCTGATGCTGGGAGTGAGGAGCAGGCCCACCTTCGAGTGATACACAGTGACAAGGGCCACCTTGTATGTGTGCTGGGGCCTGGGGTGGCCACGGGCTCCTTCCTTGGGACGGCTGCCAGTGGCCCAGCCCATGTGGCACCCACTGTGGCTTCAGTGTGAACTCCCAGCAGGCAGGGGCAGGAAGCTTTGGGTGCCCATCCTAGGCTTGTAGCAGGCCACACTTGCCCTCTGATTATGGCAACTTCAGAACAGCCCAGGCCCCGGGGCTGCCTAGCCCAGTCCCTTGGCACTTTCCACTTGGATCCACCCCCTACCCCACACCTCTGGGGCAGAGTGCCAGTGCCAGCTTGCGCATTCAGATGCCTGAGGGCTGCTCTCCTTCGGTCCAGGTCCAGGGGGCACTCTCCACCCTCAGCCCCCAGTCAGCTCCCTGGGTATTGAGGATTTACTTCCAGGACAGTGGGGACAGTCGTGACCTTTGAAAGGAGGAGAGTCGGTTCAAGGGAGTCTGGAGGGCGTGGCCCATCTTTCGGAGGGGATGCTCCTCTTCCACAGAGATCTTCCAGTTCACCTCAGTCTCGTTCTGTCCTCAGCGAGGGGACTGGAGTCAGTCTCCGTGCTGGGGGAGGGGGTGGGGGGGTGGCATGGCTCCAGCTGCAGCCAAACATCACTCAGCCTGGCTCGTGGCCTGGGGCCTCCCTCTTGGGTATGAGCACCTGCCCTGTGACAGGCTCCTGCCTCGGCCTGGCCTTTTTCACATCCCCTGAGCTCCCCAGCTGTGTGCCCTCCAACCCCCAAGTTCCCAGCACACAGCCTCTTCCCCCTGCTCTTGGCCTTCACCTTGATTCACCACACCACACGAGGTCGTGAGAGCAGGGGCCTAGGTGTCTGTGAGCATCTTATCCGACTCCTTCATTTCACAGGTGAGGACACCATCCTGGTTCCTGGGGTGTGTCGACACCAGGCCACCACCTCCCAGCGTCAGACTTCACATTCCCTCCCATTGCCCCCAGCTAGGACTTTCATCTTGTGGCCTCACATGAGCCATGGGGGTCTCCCCAGCTGCAGGGGTCTCTGAGGGCCAAGGAGGCTGGGCACCTGCTGTGTTGGGGAGGATGGAGGGGCTCTGGAGGGCAGAGCATGGCATGCTGCCCCCATGAATCAGGGAGCGCCAGAGGCTCTGGTCAGCTGGGGTGTCGCACAGCAGTGGCTCCTTGGACGGGAAAAAGGGGGCAACTGTGGATCAGGGTCCCACATTCTTTTTTTTTTTTTTTTTGGGTCCCACATTCTTAACCCTGCCCGCCATGCTCCCAAGCCCCTTGGAGCTAATAACCATCCCTGCATGCCGAGGAGAGCAGCTGCTGCACCTCCCTCTCAAGACATCTGTCCCCAGTCCCAGTCCCCCCCCACGCCCCGCCCCACACCCGGCCAGCTCCATTTCCTCCGAAGCATGGGCTCCGCTGCCCACCAAGCATCCATCCCTTCCCCTGATGCCACCAGCTGCCCCAAGGCCCACAGGGGTGCCGTCAACCTTCAAAACAGCAGCAAAAACTCATTTCCAAATAACAGCTCGAACTGAGATGTGGGACAGATGGGGGTGGAGGCACAGACTGCCACCCGCTCTCCACCA
The DNA here is from genome assembly GCF_949774975.1 of Lagenorhynchus albirostris. Taxonomy (NCBI): domain Eukaryota; kingdom Metazoa; phylum Chordata; class Mammalia; order Artiodactyla; family Delphinidae; genus Lagenorhynchus; species Lagenorhynchus albirostris. Next base: position 63,127,859 of record NC_083108.1, read on the forward strand.
TTGCCCCAGTGGTACCGCATCACCTGCCAGCAAAGACCCCTGGCCTCTGGGGCAACCAGCACCTTCAGCCCCGGTTTGCAGCCTGGCACCTCCCTTGCCAGTGCTGTTCCTTCTGCATCGAATGCCTTTCCCCCACCTGCTCACTGGGAGCCCCACACTGCACCCTTCTAGGATGCCTTCCCTGAGGCCACCCAGTGCTGCACGATGCCAAGTACCCTGTGCTTCGGCCCAGGCCCTGTGAGCTGCTTCTGGGTCCTGTGTCCCCCAGCACTCTCTGGGTGGCTGCATCTGGCTCTGTGATATTTGCGCCAGTGGCCCGGAGGCCACTCGGGGCTTGTCCATTCTGAAGAGCTGGGCAGCGTAGGCTCCCCCTCAGGCCTCCCACCTTGTCCTCTGCAGGCTTGCCCCACTGCCCTGTCCCCTGGTCTGAGACGCCTGCCTCAGGGCTTGCTTCCCCTGGGAGCCTGATCCGAGGGACCCTGGGGTCAAGAGACTGCTTGGCTCCCCTCTGGGCATCAGTTTTCCCCATCTGTGAAATGAAGAGATTCACCACATGTCTTTCCTACATATTCCTTAAACCTCAGAGCTGACGGGACAGCTCAGCCTCTGATACGAGTAATGTGGATCACCAGGGGAGCTGAAGCAGGGAGCAGCGGGCCGTGACTGCACACAGGTCTTGGTATTATCTGGGGAGGTCAGCCAGTCCCAGAGCTTAGGAAGTTTCCAGTGTTTCTGGCCCACTGATGTCCTCCTTGACTCTTTGCCCCCCTTTGCACTAAGTGCTGGCCCCCAAAACTGTGTTTTTGTAAAGCTCTCTCCTGCCACCCAGCCCTTCTTCCCAGCCGTGCAAAGCCAGGTTCCAGCCCTCCAGGCCTCCCAGGGAGAACCAGAATGGGCTTGGAAGATGGGGGCCGGGGGGGGGGGCAGCCATACTGCAAACCCACCAGCCATTTGCCCAGATTTCCCCTCCTAGTGAAGTGAGCACACCTCACTTCTGTGTTTGAAGCTGACCTAAAAGAGACAAAAATGGTCAGCTTTCAGAAATTGACTCTGTGCCCTCACTACAGGAGCCTCAGCCCCCATCTGGGGACAGTGGGGTCTGGACTCGATATTCTCATAGGTCTACGCCCCAAACATCCAGACAGGGCTCCAAATCCCAAAGCTACAAATGGGAAGTCTCTGCCACCATGCCCCCTGCCACCTGGTTTCTTTTCCTAATTCTGCTCTCATTTTAATAGGTAATATATTTACCTGGCTCAAATTCAAAGCATTCCAAGGATCCCCAAAGAGAAAGCTCCCTCCTGCCTCCTCCCTCCACTGGGCAGCCCTCTCTCAAATCCCTCTAGAGCTATTTTATGCACATATAACACCCCCTCCCCTCCCCCCAACTTTTTTTTTCCCCCACAAATGGTAGCATATTCTACACTAGGTTGCACTTTTTTTTTTTTTTTTTACTTAAAAGTCTATCTCAGTACCTGAAGAGTCTCCAGTATTCCCTTGTTGGGACCGGCCATGGTTACTCAGCCAGCCCCTATTGAGAGCGTTCGAGCCCTTTCCATCCCTCCACTCTTAGCTCTGCGCTGTTGGCGTCCACGCGTGTGTAGGTATATTTGGAGGATAGGTTCCTAGAAGTAGGATTAGTCAGTCAAAATCGTTGCTGTTTTAATATGGCCAGATATCCCTCCTAGAAGGGGGTGTAGGGCACCAACCCACTGGGCACAGGGGCATCGCCACCTGTTTTGACTTTGGGCTTCCTGGTGGGGAAAGGCTTTTCACCAGAAGGTGTTAATTTGCATTTTTCTTCTCCCGAGATGGAGTGTCTTTTCCTCTAGTGAATAGCCATTACCTTTTCCTTTTCTGGAAACTAAGTCAAATCCTCAAGTCCATTTTTCCCACTGGGTTGTTTTTTGTTTTAGAGCTTTTTATATATCAGAGAATTTAACCCTTTGCCATGAGTTGCAAATGTTTTCCCAGTTTGGGCCCCAGGGCCTCAGATGTCCCGAGTACTGCTTGGATGAAGCGCTCACGGGCCACATCTATGATGCTAGCAGTAAAAAGGAGCTGCCCCAAATTCCAAAACTGTCAACTTAGCTTATGAATTAGGACCTCTTGTAGGTGCCAGTGCCCTGCTCCCTAAGGAGCTTCTTCCCTCCCACCACTAGCTCTGCAGGGGATGGGGGGCGATGCCCATCTGAACTGTTAACTTTAACACATAAGCCTAGACCTTCCTGAGGATAAAACTGGCCAGTCAAAAAAGCAATGTGGGGACTTCCTTGGTGGTCCAGTGGTTAAGACTCCGCACTCCCACTGCAGGGGGCACGGGTTCGATCCCTGGTCGGGGAACTAAGATCCCACATGCCGCACAGTGCAGCCAAAAAAAAAAAAAAGAAAGGCAACGTGGTGGGGAAATCAGGTGGACTCTGTCAGAACCTTCCAGTATTTCCCTAGGGAGAACCCAATTCTTCAGGGAGCAAGTCTCCTCTTTTGCGCTCTGATAATTCAGAGGATAATATTGATTCTAAAATAAGCCCATTTCCTTCTTGTTCAGAAAGAAGTGAAAAGACCCTTTGGATTTCATGCCTTTCGACTATTCTTTAAATTCTGGTGAATGCCCAGACTTCCACTCCAGCACTGGGAGTGGCGGGGGCCGAACTAGGCCCCTTCTGGTGAGCTGAGTGCACGGCTTCAGAGAAGAAGGTGAGTGACCCTGCCCACCAGCACATGGGGCTGTGACGCCCAGGTGACACTGCCCCCAGGGAAGCAGCCAGGTAAGAGGTGGCAGAAGCCTCCCATCAGCTTGGTCAGCTGTTCAGACTGAGTGACTGATATGATACCAGGGACACCTCACAGCAAAGAGCCCAGGGCCTTCACACCACCAACAGCAAAGCACGAGGAGAGCTGTGCTCTGAGAAGGGTTCAGGAAGGGAGCCCCATTTCCAGGAATGAATCTTTCGGTGAAGGGCTGATTCCTTGGTGAGTTGCCGCCAGTCAGAACAAAACACAGTGACAAAGCCGAGAAGCAAGTTCAGGCTTTTTAGCCCCCCTACCGGCATTTCAAGTGTAGACAAGGATAAGGACCCTGGTGATCATGTGCGGATAAAAAAGGCCAAAGAAAGACTCAAAGGGTGTAAATTCATACAAGTTTGACATTTAAAGCCCCTGTTGAGTCACTTCAATACCATATTTACCAGACAAGCAAGACAAAGAATAGTTAGAATACAGTGAAGACTGGTGCAGAAACAGACATTTTCCAGAATAGAATATGACTTTACAGATACCATACAGAACATGACTTCATATGTGCGGAGAAGAGAAGCTGGCCGGGGAGTAAGGGAAACGAACAGTTCGAGAGTATATTGCTCTGTATCAGGGAATGAAGCCAAGAGGTGCCAATCTCTACAGAGCAAACTAACACCCGGGGGCGGGGTGGTCAATGAAGGACCACATAAGTGGGGAGACCACACACGTCCATGATTGGAGGCAGTGTGGTCTTCCCTTCTCTCCATTCTGCCCTCTGATACAACACTGTCCCAATAGAAATTCTAACAGATTTTGGGTGGAATTTGACAACCAAATTCTAACATTTATTAGACTCCAAAGGGCCAAGAGGAGCCAAAACATTTTCAAGGTGGGAGGACTTCCTTGCCAATGTCAAGATTTCTTAGCAAGCTGCATAAATAAGGTGAAGTGAAATCAGCATGGGGCAGACATCTACACACACATATGGACCCGATATAGGATCAGGGCAGCTTGGAATCTGTGTGACAGGAAGCACAATTCAGTTAGCTGTGCAGGGCCACTGGCCACCACGTGGGGAGAAAGTGCAAACTGGACTTATATTTCATACCCACACAAAAATCAGTTCTCTGTGAATTAAAGACATAAAGATCATAGAAGAGAATATCATCTTAATGACTTCTTAAATGAGGTACGCAAAGCACAAATGACTAAGGAAAAGATGGACACATTTGACCTTATATTAGTAAGACACCGTGAAGAGTCAAAAGACATGCTACACCTAAAGGGTTCATATCCAGATCGTATTAAAAACTGCTACAAATTGGTAATAGACAACCCAATAAAAATTAGCAAAGGATTTTATAAGCCTCTTCACAGAACAGAATATCCAAATGGAAAAGGTGTTCAACCTCAGAAGAGATCAGGGAAATGCAATTAAAGGCCCCACAAGATGCTACTGCTACCCATCATGTTGGCTGTAATTAATCCGCCCACAATCCCACTTCCAGGTATAGACCCTGAAGAAACCTACATCTGGAAACAACCCAAATGTCCATCAAGAACAGAATGGATAAATAAATTGTGGCCTCTTCACGGCATGGAATACAACACAGCAGGGCCATGAACAAGCTACAGGGACACTTACCACTATGGATGAATCGATTTCATTTATTTACAGTTCAAAACCAGGGAGCCCCAAACCACAATGTTCAGAGGTCCAGGCCTAGGTGGTAAAACTGTGATGAAAGTCAGGCAACAATTCCCCTCCCATCAAGACAGTGGGCCGGCTGGCGGGGAGGGTGGGAGCTGACTGGGGCAGGGCACACAGGAGTGGATGGGGGCTGCAGTGATATTTTCCCCTCACTCTTCTTACAAGTGTCTGTATTATACTTGTTAAACTGTTATGCATTTTTCTGTGTGTATGTTATACTTCACGGTACGAGTGACCACACACACACACACACACACACACGAAAGGAAAGGGAAAGGAAGACCATCACCACATACCATGCAGAGGTGTTACCCAGACCCCCACCCCTCTGAGACCTTGCCCGACTCTGGCCCCTGACAAGGGCCGCCCCACTGGCTGCCTGCTCTCCAGCCCACCCCCAGGCTCCCTGAGCCTCCAGCCACTGTGGGCCTGCTGAGGTGGGGGGCCCTTCCCCCTCATGGCCTCGCATTTCCCTGTGAGGTGTTTCCATCCCTAAAGTAGCCCTCCCACCCCCGCCCCCCATGCCCTGCTGGCTAGGCCCTCCTGGGCTCTGCCGTGTGCTGCTTGCCTTCTGGCACACGCTGTGACTCCCACGCTATGGCCGAGGCCCCGAAATCGGAATTGGAAGAAAGCAGTGGTATACGCAGGCCCCGCAAACCCACCATGTTGCACACTGGCGTCAAGCTTTGAGTCCACACCAGTGACCCCACACAGTAGCCCATGTGAAGTCTGAGGTTGCCTGGGGGCCTTGGCAGTGCCCCACGGGGTTTTGGTGCTGTGAGCTGATGCCTAGGCTGTGTGGTCCTGATGAGAATCTCCACCTGCTATGTAAGCAGGGTCCTTGTGGGCAGGTTTGTGAGCCACAGGAGGTCTCGCCTGGGCTCCAGAGAGCTTCCACCTTCTGGGCGGTGGTGGGGGTGGGTGTTCTCCTGGGTCAGTCACAGGGAGGTGGTGGCCCATGAGTTGCTGCCAGAACTGGGGCTGTGCAATGTCCTCCTGCACCTCCAAGTACATCCGAGGTTCATCCCTGGAGATGGGAGACAGAGCCTGCCTGGCCTGCAGGAGGTGCAGGGTTGTTAACTGACACAGCATCCCCAGCAGTCGGGGCCCTTCAGAGAAGAGGGTTTGAGATAGAAAAACAACTCAAGGAGATCACTGCATACCCCAAAGCTAGCAAGGCAGAGCAAAAGGCGTGAGTGGGAGCCGTCTGCCCAGGCCTCAGGTTCACTGAGGAGAGCCAGAATGGCCTGGAGTGGTTTGAAAAACACACCCTAGTCTGACTCCCAGAACAGGAGCAGCGGAAATAAGAGGAATGCCCTTAAAAGAACATGGGGTGTCAGGGGACAGCCTGGACAGACATGAAGGGGCTGATGGGACCCTGGAGTGGCCAGGCCAACAGAGCAACTCAGGCAGGGGCCAGCAACTCTCCCTGGGGGGCGGGGGGGGGGCAAGGCTGGGGACAAGGCAAGGCCACCCAGGGAGCCAGGTGACTCAGAACACTCCTGAGGGGCTGCCGCTCCACACAGAGTTGGGAGAACTCTGCTCAGGGCCAAGATGGCTTCTGTGAGACCCAGAAGCCATCCACGAGCCAGCAGTTCTCAGAGGCTGTGGAGGATCCGGGCAAATGCAAGGATGGAACATCAGCACCAAACACTGAGAAGATCTGGGGGCGCCTTTTGGGACGGGAAGACTGGGAGGTAGGGTCCGGGATCACACGGCCCTAAGGGAACATGTTTTTAAATGTAGGGATTTGGTCTCAGGAAGGCTCAGCTGAGCCCCACCAGAGGCGAGCAGAGCCAGGCACAAGAGGGGCCAGCAGCGGGGAGAGTGGCCGATGGATCGTCACTCTTGGGTCTCTGGGGTGGAGCCCTGGGGCTATTTCAACAGTGGATGCTGTGACCAAGCCGGAGTTGACTGGTTTTTCTTTCTCTTGCCCTGGGAGACCCCAAGAGACAAAATCTAGAGGAATATGTCAGAAAAAGTAAAATGTGTGGGCGAGAAAGTATTAAAAGGAGGGAAGGCACTGGAATCCAACAAAAATGGCCAGCCCTCTGTGTGGTCAGGAAAAGGGATGAAACCACCACCAGGAGCCGACACAGCACAAGTGCACGGGCTCAGCCTGGAGCCGCAGGCAGCAGCACAGCCAGGATGCTCCCAGGGCACAGAGCCTCGCACCGGAAATGAGGTTGCAGAAACAGCTGCCACGTCAGGCCGGAGTATCCCAGATGGAGGACACACAGTGTCCTGAGAATCAACCGGGCAGAGCGCCTGCTCCCTGGCCCTTGGTTCAGGAACCTGCTCCAGGCAGGACACACGGACACTGGGCAGAGCTCAGCCCTGGGTGCCCAGAGGGAAACCGAAAATTACGAGGTTTTGAACATTCTGGAAGAAAGAAGGTATCGTGAATGAGACCCTACAGCTGGGCTGTCCACAGCCATTTGTGAGAAGGCAGGAGTGGCACAGATGCGCTCAGAGAGGAGAAGGAACGCAAAGTTGCTCCCTGCCCCGCCCAAAGCATCCACTGGGCTAAGCTAACCCTCCACCAGGTCCAACCCTCAGGGGGTGGGGTCGGAGGCTGACATCCTCTTTCCTGTCCACTCTCCTTCCATTCCTGCCTGGGTCTTGAGCCAGCAGAAAGAGGGCTCCACATGGGGCTGAGTACTGCCTGGATTCTGAGGACACCCAGCAGCCTGCAGGCTGCCCTAGGGGTCGATTTCCCTGTGGTGGGCAGGGCCTAGTAACTCTGAATCCTTTAAAAGCGGGGCACATTACAGGCTAGCGGAAATCCTGAGGTGTGGAGAAGGACCCCATTCCAGGAGCCATGTGGGTGGCTGGGCTGGCACAGATGCTTGGAGAGGGAGTTAACGGCTGGGCTCTCAGGGAAGGCTTTGGGCTTCAATCCTCGGACCTTAAGACTTTTAGTTTTTATTTCCTTCAACTTTAACCTAAAAGGGCAAAGGGATTTAATTTTTTGATTTGAATTTCACCCTAGGAAATTCACAAGAGAGGGCATTTCTGTGTTGACTTGGAGTATCTTTGTCATTTTATCTCTTTGCAGAACGTCTGAGCCAAATTTGGACTTTGAGGCTGGCCCTGATTTAGGATGGAAAGGTTAGGGAGAGAATTCTTGGTTTGGGATCTAGTGTGCCCGTGGAGTTCAATGACGCCTGGTTCTGGCCCATCCCGAGGTGGCTGAGGTGGGGGAATCTTTTTTTTTAATTTTTTTTTATAAATTTATTTATTTTTGGCTGCATTGGGTCTTCATTGCTGTGCTCAGGCTTTCTCTAGTTGCGGCGAGCGGGGGCCACTTTTCTGTGGTGCGCAGGCTTCTCATTGACGTGGCTTCTCCCGTTGCAGAGCACGGGCTCTAGGGCACTTGGGCTTCAGTCGCTGTGGCTCGCAGGCTCCAGAGCGCAGGCTCAGCAGTTGTGGCTCACGGGCCCGGTTGCTCTGAGGCACGTGGAATCCTCCCGGACCAGGGCCCGAACCCGTGTACCCTGCATTGGCAGGCGGACTCTCAACCACTGCGGAGGTGGGGGAATCTTAACTGCCCACGGGCCCCAAAGGGGAATGGATGGAATGGGGCCCGCCCCTCTCCCCCTGGGAAACGGTTGAGGCGGTCTTGAGGGCCCTTTCCCTCTCACCCCTTCCCACCCACCACTCCGCTCTGCAAGCAGCAGCAATATTGCAGACCCATGAATTTGGGAAAAGAAAGTGGGCAGGTTTGATTCGGCTCCTTTGGGGCCTATCTCGGGATCTGGCCCAGCCTGCCCAGCGGCGCCCTCGCTCTCTTTGGGGGTGAAGGGGAGCAAGCTGCCCAGCGTGGGACAGTCTCTCTCCATCGCCTCAGGCCCCCAGCAGGCTGCTGACCTATCCTCCCAGCCCCACGCCCCGTCCCCACCTCCTCCCTGGCCTCCTCCTCCTCCTCCTCGTCCATGTGGCCTCGCTGCCCTGACCACTGCCAGCCCGTCCCCAGAACCCAACACCCATGTTCTTCGATGGAAATGAACTCCAAACTATCACTTCAGGTCAGCTTCTTTTGTTTCTTAAAGGGCTCACTCTGCACACATTGGCAGAGGCAGACTGTGTTCAGATCATGGAGGCACCAGGTACCAGGTGGAGGAAACAACCAGGGGGCAAGCGATCAGGCCCCTGTACCCCATTCCCACCAGTGCCTGCCAGCGCCGAGCTGCAGCCCCCTGCTGAGTTGGACCCCTTGCTCCTCACTGCCTGGCCCGGGCCCCACGGCTGCCCTATCACTGCCTGTGCTGGCTGTCCTCCCCAGTCCCTGGCCTCTGCTGCTCGTCTTCCCTGCAGTCCCTGGAGAGGCAGCCGGGGCTGCACCAGAACAGCACCTCCTCAGTTTTCCAGGCTTTTCCAGCGGCCTGGGGCACTCACTTACTGAGCTTGGAGTTTCTGACCTCAGGCCAGTGCTCTCAGGGGCACCGCCTGCTGCTCAGCCTAAGGCAGGGTCGGCTTTGAGTAAAGGCCAGGGCGGCTTCCCCTAACAGGCAAGGCCCAGGCCTGTGTCCAGGGCCTCCAGGTCTCCTGTCCCCCTTCAGCCAAAAGGATAATAAGGGGCTCCCATGTGAGTGGCCTTTCCCAATTTCCCAAGCAATTTCCCCAGACATTACCTCGTGGTATCCTAACAACACTGTGAGGTAGGTGTTAGTGGCCTTACTTTAAAGGGGAAACTGAGGCCCAGAGAGGTAAAGTAGGAGATTTCCCCCATGGTCACACAGCAAGTTAGCCGCAGGACCGGTGCCCGTCCTCACCCCACTGCCCTCGCTCCCAAGCTGAGGCCTTCTCGCTTTTCTTCCAATTCTTCTTCTTCTACACTTTTCCTCTCCCGTCTCCCCTCCCCTGTCCTATCAGAGGACAGGCAGGTTAAGAGGAGCTGGCCTGGGGCTCTGCCAGACCTGTCTGGGACCTGAACGGGAATCAGCTTTGCCAGCTCCCACCACCCCTCGGCCGCTCAGGAAGTGGCCTGTGGCTCAAGGATCAGCTTGACCAGCTGTGTGTGTGCAGGAGAGGGCGGGGTGGGCCCAGCAGGGAGAACTCTGCTCAGGGCCAAGGACCCTCTTCCCGTCCAGAGGAGGGCTTTGGCGGGGGTTGGTGGGGGCACAAATGCCGGGAACCTCCCTGCTGTGTGCACTGTAGGAGGAGAGCAGGGTGGGTAGGTGTGGGAGCCTGTGTGTCAACACAAAATGAGGCAAAATTAGAGTGAACCAGTGCCTGGCAACGGTCAAAGGTGTACACTATCTTCCCTTAAACTCTCCGGTGGCACTAAACTTGAGCCTGGCACAGCTGTGATTACTCAGAGCAGAGGGGGATTTACAGCCAAAGTAAACAGAGCTGAAGCTTCAGGGCATGTGCTTATCCCTTCAGGGGCCCTAGCCATGCTTTCAGTTGTCAGGTGCTTTTGGAAAATTTGCAGAAAATACTTTTACAAGTTGGTTGAGGCCCATTGTGTTTTTCCACTGCAAATTTCCTCCGTCACACCTCTCCTGTGAGCATTTGGGCATTTGGGATGTGGCTAAGGGGAAGGGAAAATTGGGGGATCACTAATGTGTGGGTTGAGTGGGATATGCCCACGGGCTTTGAAGTCACTCCTGTGTCTGCTATCTTGGTGCATAAACGGCTTCCTGGGACACACTTACTGCTAAAGGAGAGGTGGGGGAATCACCTCTTCTGTGTAGGAAACATAAAATAATTGTCACAATGAAAGGTAATCAAAGAGTCTGCAGTCCAAAAATACAGGGGCGGGGTTGGGGGAGGGAGTATTTGAAAGGTGAAGGTGTGTCCAGCAGTTAAGAAGAATGTCAGGATATTCTTCTTGAGCTTGTGGTACTTTTTTATTTTTTATTTATTTTTTTTTTGCGGTACGCGAGCCTCTCACCATTGTGGCCTCTCCCGTTGCAGAGCACAGGCTCCGGATGCACAGGCTCAGCGGCCATGGCTCACGGGCCCAGCCGCTCCGCGGCATGTGGGATCTTCCTGGATCGGGGCACGAACCCGTGTCCCCTGAATCGGCAGGCGGCCTCTCAACCACTGCATCACCAGGGAAGCCCGGTCCTTGTTTTTAAAATTCATAATTTCTCAATCTAAATAATCGCTTTATATATAAAAAAAGGTTGCTTATCATCTTGAGTGTGTTGACAATGACCCGGTTTTTCTGTTCAGCCTGCTTTTCCAACAGACTCTTTAGTCAAGACTCAATGCCCACCCCCCCACCCCGCCCTGGTGCTTATGAGTCAGACTCTTATTGGCTGTTAACAGGGCCCCTGATGTTCTCCACAGCTCTGTTCTTACACCAGGCCATCCCTTTTGCTGCTCTTTAGGACTGAATACCCCACCTAATGCATGTGAACTGTAATGTGACCTGAGAGCTTCCTTATTCCAAGCTGATTCCTGCAGGAATCATCACCCCCAAGTCACACAGGAGGAAACTAAGGCCAAGGCCAATGCTAAGGCTGAAGGAGGTGACAGTGTTGAAAATGACAGGATAACATGAGGGATGAGGCCAACGCAATTGGTGAGGACGAGACAGCTGCAGTGCTTTGTCCCATGCCATTCCACCTGGTGACAAAATAACTGTCTCTAACAGATTCCTGGCAAGGGCTCCTCCCAGACAGCAGCGGCCTTCCTCTGGAGCCAGAAATGCCTCCGTTTATATGGTTTCATTCACAGACCACCTTAGCTCTACTTAAGCAGGAAAGCTGAAATGACTTGCCCAAGATCACTCAGCTAGTAAGTGACAAATCCAGGATTCAAATCCAGGTCTCTGGACCCAGAGCGCGGACAGGGAGAACGAGGGCAAACAGACTGGCAGCCCATCAAGCCAACCTGGCCCTGCTGGCAAGTGGTGGCAGCAGGCCCTGGTTGGGTAAGGTTGGCTCCAGTCCCTTCCTTCCCCAGTGGCTCCCCAAGCCACGTGGACTGGGCTTTCTGGTAACACGTCCTTGCATTACAGGGCCCCACACCCTTTAAAAGCACTTTCAGCATCTCACTAGGTCTCTGTAACCACCTCCGGAGAGGGTAGAGCTGCAATTACTTTACAGATGACAAGGCAGCCTCAGAAAACTTTGGGGAGCTCAATAACCTCCCAACTGTGATGTTCCCTGGCGTTATCAGCGGTAACTTGTCCTACGGTGCAGGGGCCATTCACCTACGGCCATAGCAGTTTCTATCGGAGTAAGACCACCAAGGTCCTCACCTGGGACCCCAAGGTGCCCTGGCAAAGGATGAACAAAGCATGAACAATATGGGGGGAGGTCCCGTGTGAAGTCTCCTATTGACAAGGGTTACTGTGAGGCTTCTTGCCCTGACCCCCTAGTCTTAGACTTGGTCCACCTCACCCAGAAGCCCTGAAATGGGTGGCACTGGGGTGTCATGACAGGGACTTCTCTTAAAACCAGTCTCTAGTTCTCACCAGGGTGGCCTCCATGGTGCTCTCTCCTCCTCCCATTGGCATCCCTTCCTTGCGCTGCTACTGTCCATCTGTCCCTTCCTCTTTCCCCTCCTTAACCTCGCACCTTCCTGTCTCCCTCTCTGGGACCCGGCACAGTTCCTTCCACTCGACATGGCCGGAGACTGCACTCTCTCCCCTAGCCCGGCGGGGTCTCAGCTCCGAGGCCCCAAACCCTTGCCTTCCGCTCCACAGGCCCCGGCGCTTTCTAGGCCCCCCTCCCGGGTGGTTTTCCCACCCCTTCCCTTCAGCCTAGGCCGCCGCCCGGCAATAACGGAACCACCCACCGCTCTCAGTGGCCCTGGGCAAGACGGGCGCGCGTGTCACCAGACCGTAACGGTCCAGCACGCGCCGACCGTTGCCATGGCAACGCCCCCCTCCCGGCAAGCTCCGCGCGCGGGGCCGGGCAGGGCAGGGGCGAGGGCGGCGAGCTGGTGGGTCCGCCCACAGTACGCTCCGCGCTCCGGGCGGTGCTCTGAGAGACTGTGCTCTGAGGGGCGGGGCGGGGCTGGCAGCTCCCAGCGTGCTCCGCGCGGCGGGGCGGGGCCGAGAGGGGGTGGCCTGGAGCCGGGCGGCCCGAGCGTCTGTCTGCTGGTGGTGTCTGCCGGAGGGGCAAAGTGACGGCTGATAAAATGCTGTGCCAAGGGCCGGCATGAGGCACGCATCCAAGAGAAGGGCCGTCCTGCGTAATTTTTGTTTTTGCAATGACCTTTTTATTAGTATGGAGGTTTTAATTTATTATTATAGAGAATAATATACAAGTACTCGTGTATCCCCCACGTGGGTCGGGCTTAAGTGAAGCCCTCGGGTGCTTCCACCTCAACCTCCACGCTTGGGAATTTGGTGTTTGCCGTTAGGTATGTGTTTATAATTGAAGGAAGTCAGAACAGTCACCCCCAAATATGCTACTCTGGCATATTGACTATTTTGAGTCAGACGCTGGAAAAACAGCAAATGCAAGAAAAACACTGATTTTCTTTCTTTTTTTTAAAGAAAAAAAGTTCTTATCTTTTGCCCAGTTTTCTACTGCGTTGCGCTTTTTTCCTTACCGATAGATTCTCAGACTGGTTTCACTGGGGATTTACATTTTTAGGCGTAAACCTGGGGAATTTTCTTGCATTTCCTCTCCGGTGGCCTTTTCCTGTCATTTGTGAAGAACGCTTCTTATTCCGTGGCTGCATCCTAGCAGGGTCTCGAGAGGACGCGACGCATGGTCTTTAATCATCACAAAGCCTTCGCCCTGTGTTATAGTCAAGGGCTCTTTACAACCAACCGCGAGCCGAAACACAAACGTTTAGGGAATGGCCCATAAGCGTCCGATACAGCACAGATGAAAGCACACCATGCTTTCAAGTTTCTCGGGGTTCCCTTACCCACATTTCTACTTTCTTTTTTTTGGCTGCGCCCTGGGCATGCGAGAACTTAGTTCGAGGACCAGGGATCGAACGTGTGCCCCCTGCAGTGGAAGCGGGGAGTCTTAACCACTGGACCGTTAGAGAAGTCCCCACGTTTCTATTTTCAACAGATTTATTTGCTTATAGGTGGGGTGGGGCAGGGAAGGGAGGGCAGTCGCCCAGGGCTCCTTACATGAGAAAGAAGGAAAGAGTTGAAAGGAAGGAGGAGAGAAAGAGAAAAAAAGGAGGGAGGGAGGGAGGAAGGAAGGAAGGAAAAAGAGAGGAAATCAAGAAAGAAAGAAAGAAAGAAAGAGAGAGAGAGAGAGAGAGAGAGAGAGAAAGAAAGAAAGAAAGAAAAGAAAGAGGAAATCCAGAAAGAAAGAAAGAGAAAGAAAGGAAGAGGGAGGAATGAGAAACAGAAGGAAGGAAAGAAGAAAGAAAGGTAGAGGAAATACGGAAAGAAAGAAAAGGAAGGAAGAAAGAAAGGAAATCAAGAAAGAAAGAAAGGAGGAAGGGAGGAAGGAAGGAAGGAAAGAAGAAATAAAGAGGAAATCCAGAAAGAAAGAAAAGAAAAGAAGGGAGGAAGGGAGGGAGGGGCTTTCCTGGTGGCGCAGTAGTTAAGAATCCTCCTGCCAATGTAGGGGACATGGGTTCGATCCCTGGTCCGGGAAAATCCCACATGTGGCAGAGCAACTAAGCCCGTGTGCCACAACTACTGAAGCCCGTGTGCCTAGAGCCCACGCTCTGCAACAAGAGAAGCCACCACAACGAGAAGCTCGCGCACAGCAAAGAAGAGTAGCTCCCACTCGCCGCAACTAGAGAAAGCCTACCCGCAGCAACGAAGAACCAACGCAGCCAAAAATTTAAAAAAGTAAATAAATTTATAAAAAGACAGACAGAAAGAAAGGAAACCTCTGGTCCTGTGCTGTGTGCACCAGGATGAGAGACTCGATGGAGGCAGGGCTGAGTCTGGAGGCTGGTGAGGCTGCCAGGCCATCGGGGTCTTGGTTGTGGGGTAAGAGGTGCAGGAGGTGGAGGGACAGCACTTGGTGATGGAGGGTCTGGCCTGAGCCCAAGGGGCGGGGGTTCGGGGGGCACGCGAGGAGGGCAGAGGGTGGTCCCAGTAGGAAGTTGGGATAGTTACTCAGGGGTGGGGTGGGCATGGGAGTGTCTGTGTGTGTGTGTGTGTGTGTTTGTGTGTGTGAGACTGTGTGTGCATGACTCTGTGAGTGTGTGGGGTTGTGTGTGGGGGGTGTGCGTGGCACAGGCATGGTGGAAGGGAAGACAGAAATCCTTAAGAACCTGACATGTGCGTCGCAGCGGACTTGAAGGACAGTGAAAGCTGTCTAGACTGAAGGGAAGCGGGGGTGGGGGTGGGGGTGGGGGTGGGGAGGTGGCCCCGCCAGCTGAAGAGAGCAGGGGTGGGAGTGTCCATCGGCTTGCACCGCCCCATGAAGGTGGAGGAGGACCAGGCTGGGGACCCTGCTTTTGAAAAACCAGTGACCGGCCCCTCACAGGGGGCAGAGGCCACAAGGTGTGATGGCTTGGCTGGGCGCCCAGCCAGTTGTGGAGGGAGTAGGCTTCAGGGAGGGGCATGGATCAGACCATGGACCCCATTTTGGAGGCCTGAGTAGAGGGCCGATGGGAAGCACGGGGATGGTGCTTGAGCTCTTTCTGGACCGGTACTCACCCCCCTGCCGTGCCATCTACATTTTCACCAGGAAGAACAGCATCCCCTTTGAGATGCGCCCTGTGGAGCTGGCACAGGGTGAGCAGAGCTACGTGGGCTCCACGGAGGGGCGCCCAGGGGCCAGACCCTGCGCTGAGCCTCCTCTGCTCTCTGCCCCCCAGGGGAGCACCTGAAACCTGAATTCCTGAAGGTGAACCCCCTGGAGAAGGTGCCTGCCCTCAGGGGTGGGGACTTTCTGGTGGCCGAGAGGTAAGGTGCACTGGGTCTGGGGCTCATTGCTGGGCGGAGGCAGAAGGAGGCATACAGAAAGCTGGTAGCCCCTGGCTTGAAGATCTTTCCAGACTGCTGGGCCCCTTCCTCCTTTCAGCGAATCCAGCTCAGAGGGCTGGGAGCTGGACCAGGGGGCTGCTTTGGGGCTAAAGCTGGGAGCTTCAGAGTGGAAGGGGGTGTAGGCCACCCCCTAGGCCTGGACAACCTGGATGCAACCGGGGAAGACCCAGGCTTGTGGGGAGCCCCTCCCCAGATGTCTGAACATGTCCTTTCAGAGTCACAGGAGCTGGGCAGCCCTGGGGCTGCACTGGGCTCTGAATGCCTGTCCCCTGTCCTCTCTTTTTGCCCATCACTAATCTATCACAGCTGTCTTTCCCCTGAGCCTGAATGAAACCTCAGAATCCTTCTGAACGCAGAGCCCCAGAGGGCATCGCTGATAAATGGCTGCTGAGGGAGGGGTGAAGAGGAGGTTGAGGAGGCTTGGAGGGCCCCAAGATAAGCTGTCGCCTCTCTTCCCAGCCCAGTCTCTCCTGCCCCACTTCTCCGGGCAGCCTGTGGATGCTGTGCAGCTGCAGCAGCTGTTGGGGAAGCTGACGCCCGCTTTGCAGCACCTGGATCAGGAGGTCCTGGCGGCCAGACCCTTCCTGGCCACCGAGCAGGTCTCCCTGACAGATCTGATGGCATTCACAGAGCTGATGCAGGTGAGGTTCTCCTGCCCACTTGTCCTCTGGGGCTGCTCTGGGCGCAGGCTGAGCCCAGGCCCCAGCTGCCCTGTCTCCCCAGCCCACTGCCGTCGGCTGCGACCTCTTCCAAGACTGGTCCTGGCTTGCTGTGTGGCGAGCCTGTGTGGAGGCCACCCTGGGCCTTGAGCTCGTCCAGGAGGCCCACAGGTGAGTGCTTCAGCCTCGGGACCCCCAAGAGGCCCAGTGGGACCCCCAGCTGGCCCAGAATCTTGTGCAGAGGGTGAAGGAGCGGCTCCGCTGAGGGTCTGCCGCGCCCCTGCGCTCTGCCATCTGCAGTAAACACTCTGTGTGCCCCATTTCCAAATGGTCAGGGGATCTCCTGAAGTCGCGCAGCTCAGAGTGAGCAGCACTCAGGCCCCCACAGTGACCTTGCTCTGCCGCCAGGTGCTGAGTCCAGGTGCTCGGCCTGGCCACAGCCGGTCCCAACCCAGGCTGGAGGTTTCTGGGCTCCTCTGCGTGGCCCCTTGAGTCCCCTGTGGCGTCACCCCAATGCCCTGACAGCCCCCTGGGCTCCTGTTTCCTTCTCCCCACCCGTTTCTAGCCACAGTTCAGGCTAGATTGACCTGTGGATATCCCCGCTTCCTGCTTCTGGAACCCTCCTGGGTTAGTTCTCATCCCATCCTCACTCTGGACCCTGCAACGCCCCTTCGATTACGTTCTGCCATGAAGGCCTGGCCATGGGAGTGCCCACGTGGAAGCCCTTCTCAGACCCGGGCCAGGAGTACAAACGGACACCCCCAGGGAGGGAAAGGGCAAGGTCACAGCCACCCCTGACCCCTTGGCCCCAAGCTACAGGCCTCTCCCCAGCCTGTTCCTGGGTTTCCTCAGAATCTTTGCTGCTGTGAGAATTCCAGGCTTCTCGGCCTCATGAAAACACCGAGTGAACAAGAGGTTCCAGAACGCGGGGGCCTGGGCCTGGGCTGGTGGGCACAGGGCCAGGGCACAGGCTGCATTTTGGTTGAGGCTGGGTGTCTGCCGGCCGCAGCGGGGGCCCAGCATGGGCCTGGAGCTCTACCTGGACCTGCTGTCTGCATCGTGCCGCGCTGTCTACATCTTCGCCAGGAAGAACAGCATCCCTTTCGACTTCCAGTTTGTGGATCTGCTGAAAGGTCGGCATCCGCAGCTGCCCGGGTAGGAAGGCAGGACACAAGGTTGGGGTATTTCTGAGAAGCGGAGACAGAGACAGAGGAGACCCCCACAAAGTCCACAGGGGAAGAAAAGCTTCCCAAGGGAATTGTTGGTGGTGCTCCTGCCCCGCCTGCCTTTGCGGGTCCCCACGGACTCTGCCCCACTGTGAACAGGCTCTTCTGGGGGAAAATGAGAGGAAGAGGGGCGGAGGGACCCCCACCTAGCGCCCCACCTTCTCCTCAAGGGTGCCCAGCACCTCGTCAACTGCAGCACCTGCCAATTAGTTTGGCAGAGGTCGCAGAGGCGCACGGTTATTCCTCATTTACTTCAATCCACACCCGTTCCCCCGCTCCAAGTGTTCAGACCTGCTCAGGGTGACCCCCAAGCCTGGGTGAGGTCCGTGGCCACACTCTCCATCACCACTCCAAGCGGCTCTAAAACCTCAGCTTGCAGAGGCTGGAGCCTCCAGCACACAGAGGAGGAGACCCGGGAGCCCTGGACATTATCGGGGTGGAAGTAGAGCCCCCTGAAGTGTTTTCAGTGGAGGCAGCTGACCAAGGAGGAGTTAAAACTCCCCCCCGACCCCCCCCCCACACACATAGGGTTCTCTGTTCGGATCACTTGGATTGAGTGCCTATGGGAGGCTCCCTTTTGGATTCCATCTGTGTGCTGGGGCTGGGGCTCCTGTGCTGGCACCTGCCCTGCTCCCCTTAGAGGGGCAGGGGGTCTAGGGGTGGGATCCAGGCCCCTAGGGGATCACAGGCTGATTCACAGGCTGTGGCTTTAGGCCCAGAGTTGGGGGTGAGGGCTGGAGGCCTCCAGCTTCTGTGAGCCATAAAGGTTGTCCTGGTCACGGAGCCTGGGATGGGGGCAGGCGTCCTGACCTGGTCCCTGTTGGGCCTCTGATTTGCCCCCTTACCTGGGGTGAGCCATGGTTTTCCTCTGGGACTCAGTTTCCCTTCTTGCGAAAATGGAGAGAAAGGCATTTCTGCCTCTGGGAGGCCTGGGTCTCTCTTCCCTGGGGTCCCAGCAGCCTCAGACCTTCCTGCACCTCTCAGGTCACCACCACAGCAAGGAGTACATCGAGATCAACCCCCTGAGGAAGCTGCCCAGTCTCAAAGATGGAAAATTTGTCTTATCTGAAAGGTAACGGTCTTCCCTGGCTCTCCCACCATGTGTCTGCTTTTCCTGGGAGAGTCAGTGGCAGCCCTTCTGCTGGTGCCTATTGATTTTTTTTCCCCCCTCTGGAAAAGTTCACACATACACTTAAGTAGAGTAAATAGTAAATAAGAAGGAGTATAACGGACCCACGTACCCACCCCATAGTTCCAACAGTGGTCCACCCAGGGGCCCATTTTGCATCATCTATACTCCACTCTGTTCCCCTGCCTCCTGGCCACTCCATTCCTTCACCTGTAAATGTTTAGGAATGACCTTCTAAGAGATAAAGTCTCTTTAAAAAAAAAAAGCATCACCACAATACCATGATGACACCTAATAAAATTAACAATAATTCCTGTATTTCTTCATATATCCTGTTCATATTCGACAGTCTCTGAATATCTCAGACATATTTTCTTTGCAGTTTGTGCCTTGGAATCAGGGTCCAAATAAGCTGCAAAGAGTGCAACTGATTGATCCACCTCTTCAGTCTCTTTTCATCTCCAGCCCCCTCCACGCCCCACCTTGGACCTTGGACCTTTGCATTTTTGCCATGGTTGAGGAAACCACCTCCTTTGTCCTGTGGAATTTCCAATGGTCTAAATTTTGCTGACTGAATCCTCATGGTGCCGTGTAACATGGCTTTCTGTCCCTTCATTTCCTGTAAATTGGCAGTTGGATCTCAAGGTTTGGTAAGATTCAGGGTTCATTGTTTCTCAGCCTGCTTCACAGGTGGTCTCATAACTTAAAGTATATCTCCCAAGTGGACCATGGAAGTCTGGGTGGCCCAGGGCTAGGTACATTTCTAGGACTGCTGTAAGAGGGTACCACCGACTGGCTGGCTTAGAACAACAGAAATGTATTGTCTCATGGCTCTGGGGTAGAAGTCCGAAATCAAGGTGTTGGTAGGGCCATGCTCGCCATGAAGGGGCCAGGAAGGATTTGTCCCAGGTCTCTCCTAGGTTCTGGTAGCCTAGGGTGTTCCTTGTCTGGAAGATGGCCATCTTCTCCCTGTGTCTATTCACATCGCTTTCCCTCTGTGCATGTCTCTGTGTCCAAATATCCCCTTTTTATAAGGACACCAGTCTTTTTTAAAAATTTTTTTAGCTGCATGGATCTTTGTTGCTGCATGTGGGCTCTCTCTAGTTGCGGTGAGCGGGGGCTACTCTTTGTTGCGGTGCACAGGCTTCTCATTGCGGTGGCTTCTCTTGTTGCGGAGCATGGGCTCTAGGTGCACAGGCTTCAGTAGTTGCAGCACATGGGCTCAGTAGTTGTGGCTCGCAGGTTCTAGAGCACAGACTTAGTAGTTGTAGCGCACGGGTTCAGTTGCTCCGAGGCATGTGGGATCTTCCCGCACCAGGGATCAAACCCATGTCCCCGGCATTGGCAGGCGGATTCTTAACCACTGCGCGACCAGGGGAGTCCCGACACCAGTCATTTTGGATTAGCATCTACTCCAATGACCTCATTTTAACTTGATGACCTCTGTAAAGACCTTCTTTCCAAATAAGGTCACATTTTAAGGTACTGGGTATTAAGACTTCAACATGTCTTTTTTGCGAGACACAATTCAACTCATAACCGTCTGCTTCCTGGCCCCCCCCCAAATTCATGTCCTGCTCATGTGTGAAATACATTCACCTCATCCCAGCATCTCCAAAAGTCATAATCATCCCAGCATCACCTTTAAGTCCAAAATGCCATCCTCTAAATCATCCAAGTCAGGTATGGGTGCGATTCAGGGTTTGATTCATGCTGGGGCAAAATTCCCTTCCATCTATGAACCTGTGAAACCAGACAAGTTATCCTGTTTCCAAAATACAGCGGGGGGACAGGCACAGGCTAGACATTACCATTCCAAAACAGAGGATAGGAAGGAATAAAAGGCTCGTGCATCCCCGGCAAGTCTGAAACCTGGCAGCACAAATTGCATTCGGTTTTAGGGCTTGAGCATTGTTAAAAATAAAAATTCAACTGCGTAAAATTAAAGATTCAACAATTCATGAACGGAGCAGCATCCCACCTGGAAAGGAGCTCTGATGAGCTGTACAAAATGAAAGACTTGTTATAGGCAGAAGGAGGCAGGGAAAGGAAGTTTCTAGCAAAGAGCGGATTATTTTAGTCAAGATCACCTTTCTTTGGGGGAAGCCAGGGGTCTATCAGGCAGATGACCTCACTACTGCTGGCCAGGTAATTCCAGATTAACTGGTTCAAGGTCACATTCCTGGGAGAGGCTGAAACTGCAGTTAGGTTAAGGTACTGAGTCTCGGTTTGCTGATGTGGGGCTTAGCACAAGTGACCCCATTTTGGGTCTTTCGTTTCTCTTTAGCTCCATACTCTGTCCTCTGAGCCTATCAGGGTGTTGGCCCCACCTTTTAGAACCAGTACCCCAGGCCTGTGGTGGCAGGACAGCCCTACTGGCCCCTGAGCCTCCCTCTGGGTTATTCTTTCCTCTTCTTGAAGGTTGAATAGTCCCATCTGCCCATTTCACAGAGGTGTCTGACAGCCTTCGTTCATTTCATCCCATCTGTCTCCTTCAGTACAAGCTGTCAGTGTTTCTGCTGAAATGGTCCCTTAGATTCACAAGTCACCTGCCTAATATCTTTACCAAGTGATTATCCAGCCACACCCTTGGTTTTCTCTCCAGAGCAGGGCCCCCACCTCTGCCCTTGGCCTTCATATTATGCCACCTTCTCACCCTGCTGGTCCTTCCCTCCCACCTCCCAGTCCTGGGCCTTAGAACGGCTGTGAATCCACTACCATCCCCCTTAGACCTTCTCCAAAGACCCACCCTTCCCCCATCCCTCCAGCCTCCTGGCCCCTCTGCCCACAGGTGTCTATTAGGGCACTGAGTGAGGGGCTAAGGACACCAGCCACGCAAGGCAGAAACTCCACTCAACTAGTTTGAGTTTACTGGGGGATGTGACAAGCCAGGGGAATCTGGGCCTGGCTATGGTGGTGCTGATGCTTTCCCCCACCAGCCCACCTGCCAGCTTCTCTCAGCATTTTCTCCTATTCCCACCACCAGCAACAGCTCTGTAGCCTTATCTTTGAAGCACCTGGTCCTCGCAAAATGAGCAACCCCTCCTTCGTGGGTGATCTGAAGTTCTCAGGAAGGACAGGGATGGGCCCAGTCGAGTCACCTGCTTACTTGTGGGCCTCTCACTGGCCAGGGCACTGGGACCCATGACTGCCAGTCACCCGGGCCAGGATCACTGTTGGTGGAGCGGGTCCCTGCGGGAAAAGTGGGGGAAAGGGTGCTGGCCAGACAAAAGGCCAGATGCCTATTCCAGGGTCATCCCAGGGACTGTGATGTGGGCTGGGCCCTGTCTGCCAGGAGGTGAGGCTCCTCCGGTCACCGTAAGCTCTGATTCACCCTGGGGGCAGGGGCTGTCAGAGAACGTGCTGGTGTGTGTGGTCCCCGCTTGGTATCCGAGCTCCCAGTGTGGGAGCCGGGAGGGCTGAAGGCAGGGAATAAGCGTTGAGGACCATAACCTCCAGGTGCAGGATCAAGAGACACGGAAGGTGTGGCGGTGGGGGCAGTGGGCAGTGGGCATGGACAGAGCAGTGCAGGCCATCTCTGGCTGTCCCTGACCTCTCCCCACCCAGCCCGCACCCTCTCCCCGTCACTCATGGGTTCTGCTTTCTCCAGATTTCCCGCGCCCCCTCTTACCCCGTGTTTCCCTACGTGTTGTGCCCTGTCTGGACTGCCCTTCCTGATGCCATCCACCAACTCCCACCTGCCCTGCAGGGCCCCTCCCTGCCCTCGCTGATGGGGGCGGACTGACTGCCTTTCCCGGGGCCCTTGGGGCTCATCCTCCTCCAGGTGGGATGTCAGTGCCTAGAGCCCACCTGTGGCTGGAGGGCCCACATTGGGCCCAGCCCCGCTGGATGGTTCGTGTAGAGGGTTGGGGAGGCCAGAGGAGCGCCCTGACTGTCCTCTCTGCAGTGTGGCCATCCTTTTCTACCTGTGCCGCAAGTACAGTGCGCCCTCGCACTGGTACCCGCCAGACCTGCACACGCGCGCCCGCGTGGACGAGTTCATGGCCTGGCAGCACACAGCCCTTCAGCTGCCCATGAACAAGATACTCTGGATCAAGGTGAGCAGGGCCACAGCGGGGGCTCAAGCAAGCGTCCCTCCCTCCCTGAGCCTCATTTCCACATCTCCCTTTCCTGCCTGCCTTACAGAGCTGTGGGGAGTGTGAACCACTGAGTAGGAAAGAGCCTTAGAAAGACAAGGTGAGGGGTGCCCAGGAGGGGCTGGTATCACTGAAGCCAGGATAAGAGTCAAGACATTTCATTCCAAACTAGAAAATATCACAGTTGGGAATTCCCCGGTGGTCCAGAGGTTAGGACTTGGAACTGTCACTGCTGTGGCCCAGGTTAAATCCCTGGTCAGGGAACTAAGATCCCACAAGCCATGCAGCAAAACACTCCCCCCCCCCAAAAAAAAACACCCCAGAGTCAAAGGGCCCATAAAGGCTACCAAATTTGAAGATGACAAATAACCAGTACATGTGTCCCTACTTCTTATCCTATGCCTGTGACAGATATCAGTAATCAATCATAGGATTCTTTCCTGCTGGGACTTCAAATCCTTCTGAACAAGGGCCCCAGGCAACTTCTACCAACCAGAACTGCTAAAAGAGGCGACACCACTTTACATCCTTGGTACTGTCCACCACCTCTCTAGCAGAAAAGGGTACTGAGACCTGGAGGGTCAGATATGGCCTCCTCTCCCTCCCCTCCCCTCCCCTGGCCAGCTGCTGATCCCGATGATCACGGGTGAGGAAGTTCCAGCTGAGAAGACAGAGCAGGTGCTGGCAGAGGTGACTAACAACCTGAAGCTCTTCGAGGAAAAGTTTCTGCAGGAGAAGATGTTCATCACCGGGGACAACATCTCCCTGGCCGACTTGGTAGCCCTGGTGGAGATGATGCAGGTGTGCGGTGGGGTGACGGGGGGATGGAGCCTGGACAGAGGAGGGACTCCTCTGTGACCATAACTTTCAGAAAGGCTGGTGAACGGGGAGATATGGGGACTGTGGGAGCCACGCCTGGGTGTCTGGCCTTGACCCGGGGGCCACAGGAAACACAGGTTTTGAATCGGGGAGGATCGTGGTCATTCATGCTTCACCAAGAGTCCTCTGTGGGGGCAGGAGCTGGAGGGCCAGCGTGGGACAAGGAGAAGAACACAGTGTTTCTTGGTCAGTCGGCCAGGATCCTGGATGCCTCCTCCTCCCGCTGGACTCTCCGGAAATTGTCCAGAGGTTTCCAAAGTGTCCTTCCAGCCAAAGTGCCTCTTTTCCAGAGCTCCAGACAGACAGTTGTACAGAGCAGCTCCCTGGCTCTGGGTCTGAGGGGCATCCGCTGTGCATGGGGGGACACACGTGGGTGTGGGGCGGCATTTATGTGGTTTCTGTGTGCAGGGGAGGGTGACCAGTTCTGACCTAGCTGGTGTGCAGGATGCTGTTGAGACCCTGGCCAGTATGCAAAGTGGCCCTGGTCAGTGTGCAGTGTGGACAAGCACCGGGAAAAAAACATTCCAATCTTTCCGTCCCAGGTGGTGCAGTCCCCTCAGTTTCACCCCCCACCCCTTAAATTTCATTCACAACCCCCCAAACATCTTGTGTGCATGTTTCTTAGGCTGCCTGATGGCTTTCTCGTCCCCGCCCCTGTGCTTGATCACAGAGGGAGGTTCAACAGGGGGGAAAAATAACTGAATTCCTCCCACCCTCATCTGGGGACAAGGGGTTTCCCTGGAAGAGGGCAGGACACCTGGGAGGTTTCACGCTGGAGAAGTGGGAAGCCCTGGGCCAGGGGTCCCTTAGAGAGGGATTCAGGAGCCTTGGAGCAAGACCAGCGACTGAGAGCCCCCAGGGATCTTCCATCCCCACCCACATGTGTTACATGGCCTGCAACCCCTGACCAGGCCTCAGGGGTTAGCCAGCTCACTGTCCACAGGGACAGATGGGGAGAGCCCTGCAGCTGTAGGAGGGACGCAGGTGGGGCTGGTCCACAGGCTGACCATGCCTTCCTCTCTGTCTCTCCACAGCCCATGGCGGGCAACCATAACGTCTTCCTCAACAGCTCCAAGCTGGCCGAGTGGCGCATGAGGGTGGAGCTGGCCATCGGCTCCGACCTCTTCTGGGAGGCCCACGATCGGCTGGTGAAGTTGGCGGAATGGGACTGCTCCACTCTAGATCCGATGGTCAAGGAGAGGATCTGCGATTTGCTGCAGAAGTTCACGTAGTAGCAGCCCAGCCTGCGGGCCTGGCCAGCTCAGCCCCCGGCGCCTCCTACCTTAGGGGAGACGCTGAAAATCACTGTTTTTCAGTGAACTGGAACAACCGCCACGGTTGCTGAGCCTGGGACACACATCTGATGTGGTGGGTCTGGGGGGCGGTCACGAGTCCCCCCAGCTTCCAAAAAGAATTTGAAAATTAAAGGTTAAACATGATTAAACTGTCAATAATAAGAGTTGAGACTTCAGTGCTCTACTTTCACTAATGGATAAAATAGTGAGACCGAAGGTCCCCAAGGAAATGGATGGTTGAGCAACACCCTAAACCAATCGGCCTGCCAACTACGCATAGCACCGCACCCACAACACAGAATACACGTTCTTCTCAAGGGCACACGTAGTATTCTCCAGGTTAGACCCTTTTTGAAGCCATAAAATAAATCCCAAGAAATTTAAACAGATTGAAATCACAGTGTGTGTTTCTGAACACAGTGGAATGAAATGAGAAATCAACAACAGAAGGAAAACTAGAAGATGAAATATCTGGAAATTAAACAATCCATTTTTAAACAACCAGTGGATCAAAGAAGAAATCACAAGGGAAATTAGAAAGTACTTTGAACAAATGAAAACAAAAACACAACACACCCAAACTTATGGGATGCAGCAGAAGCAGGGCTGTGAAGCAAATTTATAGCTGTAAAGGCATACAGATCTCAAATCACAACCATCAGAAGAAAAGAAATAATAAAGATTCCAGTGGAGATAAATGAAATAGAGAAGAGAAAAACAGTAGAGAAGATCAATGAAACAAAAACTGGATTTTTGAAAAGGCTGTCTCTTGTGCTGTAGTTTTCAGCAAGACCCTGGATCAAACTTCACTCACAACACTCAGGTTGTGCTTTTTTTTTTTTCCTTTCAGCAGACAGTTACCATTTTTTTGTTGTTGCTGAGAATTATTAAGAACTACTCAGCAAATTTCAGGTATACCATGCAGTGCTGTTAACTATAGTCACCATGCTGTGCATTAGATCTCCATAACTTATTTATCTGGGGTATTCAAAACTTTATACCCTTTGACCAATATGTTGCCATTTCCCCCCTCCCCCTCCAGCCCCTGGTAACCACCATCTACTCTCTGCTTGTTAGAGTTCCACTTTTTTTAGATTCCACACAGCATAAGTGAGATCAGGCAGTATTTGTCTTTCTGGGCCTGTCTTATTTCACTTAGCGTAATGACCTCCAGCTTCATCCATGTTGTTGCAAATGACAAGATTTCCTTCTTTTTAAAGGCTAGATGAAAGATTCCTCTGTATGTGTCAGTGTATATTCTCCAATTTGTCTTTATCCATTCACCCCTTAACAGACGCTTAGGTTGTTTCCATATCTTGGCTATTGTGAATAATGCTGCAATGAACATGGGATTACAGATATCTCTTCCAGATCCTGTTTTCATTTTCTTTGGATATATGCCCAGAAGTGGGATTGCTGGATCTTTCAGTGGGATTGCTCCATCATTTTAAAGGTGGGGAAACAGAGGCCCAGAGGAGGGAAGAAACAAACCCAGGGAACGAGATTGAGGCACTGGGCTGGCAGGAGCAGGAAGACCTGCTGTCAGAGTCCAGGGCGCGCACCGGGGCGAAGTGAGTTAGCCCACCACGCTGACCGTAAGCCCTGAGGCTTTGCCTCTTGCTGGCGCCAGGATCTCTGCAGCTTGTGGCCAAGAGCGTAGATGCTGGAGTCAGACTTTCTGGACCTGTAATCAACTGTGGGCCTCAATTTTCTCATCCGTAAAACAGGAAGTTCTGACACACGCTACAACTAGGATGAGCCTTGAAGACGTTATGCTCAGTGAGATGAGCTTGGGCCTGGGGGCCCTCTGAGCCCCCCAACCCGCCTCCCCGAGGGGGACCATCCGGAGCCCCCGCCCAGCCCGCAGACTCGCCGGGCTTCCGCGATTGCACCCAAGTGCGCGGCCAGAGCGCCAATGGGGAGCTACCAGCGGGGCGGGCCGCGCTGCCGCTCGTCAGACCCAGCGCTGGGCTTGCTGTGTTCCATATCCCGCGCTTTGCGAGGCTGGTCCGCCCCCGCCATGGGCCTGGAGCTCTACCTGGACCTGCTGTCCCAACCCTGCCGCGCCGTCTACATCTTCGCCGAGAAGAACGGCATCCCCTTCTAGCTGCGCTCCGTGGACCTGCGCAAAGGTGGGCCAGGCCCGGGTCTGGGGGACCGAGAAGTCAGTGAGGGACGAGGAGGCCGAACACCAATTAGGGGGACCCCTCTCCGAGTCACCCCCGTCCTGGGGCCAGCACCGAACAGGTGAGCCACCAGGGAGATACGAGATTCGGGGATCCCCAAACTCTGTTTGGTCCCATGGAATGGACCACGGGGCTCAGCTGAAGCGGAGTAAAAAGTGGGGGAGGCATGAGGAAAGGAGGAGGGACACTGCGAACAGAGGGGGTGCACCTGGGCATAGGGTTGGGGCCCCAGGGAAAGGGGCAGGAGGAGGGGGCTTTAGGGGGGCCGCATGGGGGGTGTGGCAGAGTGAGCCCCTCCTTTGTGGCCCCAGCTGCTGATGCTCTGGCCTGGGCTGCACTGGGTCCCCCTCTGTCCCTTCCTCCTCCTCCTGCTTTGCCTTCACTTACCTTGTCCTCTGCCTCTTATTCCTACCGGAAAGGGGGGCAGCCGACGGGGAGTTATGGGAGCAGGAGGGGGACTGCAGGGGCTTGGCGAGCCCTGCACTCTGAGCAAGAGGGTTTGTTTCTCTGACAGGTCCCCAAGGTCCCAAGGGCACAGCTGGCATGGCAGCTGGGGTAGGCGACAGCAGAACTCCCTTTTTGCTGGCGGGGCAAGTAGGGCAACTCTGCCTGGCTGAGCCTTCCACCCAGGGCCCCCAGCTCGGTGGGCCTCGCCTGCCATTCTGCCTTTGTGCCAGCCTGTCCTTCTGCCTGAATCGCCATCTCTTCCCAGCCTCCTCTGGGGACTGCCCACTTGTCCTGCCCAGGGGTTACCTCTGCAGAGTGTGGGGTAGGGGAGAGGGCATGGGGACAAAGGGATGTCCAAACTGGGCTGTCAGATAGAGGGTGCAGTAGGAGGTGTGTTTCACCAGGAGAGGAGGGGAGGGTCCCTGGTGAAGGAACAGTCGGAAGGGAGGGAAAGGGAGGAGAGAGAGTGGGGCTGAGGCTGGAGGGGTGAGGCGGCAGTGGATAGTTTATGGCTTTGAGCAGCTTCCCCCTGCTCCCGTGGTAATGGGGAACCACTGAAGGCTGTTGAGCATGGCAGCAGTGATGCTTAAGTGTCCTTCAGAAGCTTCTCTCTCACTGCATCTGAAGGAGCAGAAAACACTCATATGAGCTTGAGCAGAGGTCAGGGTTCTGGGGGACAGTGGGCTGCACCTTTCCGGGGAGCTGTGGTGGGACAAGAATGCAGAGCCTAACGACAGGGCCAGCTCTGTCCCCGGTGCCCAGGGCAGGGTGAGCAAGGGGACACTCAGGGGCCTGTGGAAGTTGGTTGCAAGTAAGTGGACACCAGGAAGAGGCCACTTGTCTGTGTTTGGTGACCCTACCTTAGAGTCCACAGGGAAAGGGGCACCGTAGGGAATCACAGTCCACTCAGGGCACCAGCCTCCCGGCCCCTGCAGTTGGGGACACCCTGCATGGGCGCTTGTGACGCTGGCAATGGTGGAAAGGCAGTGGGTTGGGTGTCTGTGAGGGCCCAGGCAAGGAGAGGCCCCACCCTGGCTGGAGCTTCTTGAGCTCTGTTTTGGGGGCGTGCTGTTGGGGGAAGGTTATGCCCACCAGGACCTGGCAAGGGGTATCAAGGTCTTTTGCACCAGCTGGCAGAACAGCCTCCCACTCCTCCCACAGCAGCCTTTCCACACCAGAGAGCAACCCGGGGCTGGAGAAGAGCCATGAAATTGGGGCCTGGGCCTTGAGAGGGGGGTGGCGTGGGGGGTGGGCGCAGCCAGGCAGGGCTTGGCGTTTTCCTCCCACCACCCACCACGATGGGCTCTCTGCAGGCCAGCACCTCAGTGATGTCTTTGCCCAGGTGAACCCCCGGCAGAAGGTGCCTGCCTTGAAGGGCGGGGACTTCATTTTGACCGAGAGGTAACTGGGGAGCCGGGGCTGCTACCAGACCTCTCTAGAACCATCTTGTCCTAGCTCTCTATTCCATAGACAGGAAACTGAAGTCCTCCGAGGTGAAGGGCCCTTTGCCCAACATCCTACAGAGAGTCAGGGCTTGACCCCCGGCTCCTGCCTGTCCACGGTTTCAGTTCACAGGGATGGTTGGAAAAGAACGCATCTGTTTTACATCTGTACCAATCCTGTGGTTGTTGGTGATGGGTCCCCGGGCAGGGGTGCGGGGCAGGGCGGCTTCATCCCCTCCAAGGTTGCCCGCTGGCCAAACTTGTGTTTTGATGCCCCAGTGGTTCCATCTCTGGGCTGCCCCTTCCCTGGGTGGGCCATGCCCGTGGGAAGACCACCAGACACGTGCATGTTTTGCATCACAACAGTCCCAAGAAGTAGAAATCTCTTTAGGGAGGGTGAAATTTTTTTTCCAGTTCCGCCCCCTTCATCACCTAAGTCACGCCTCCCACAACAAGGGGAACCTGGAACTTTTGAACTCATCTCTGGAATCTTGAGGTGGATGCACCCCCAAAGAATTCCTCCCACCTTCTGCCAGCGCCATCTTCCTTCCTGCTGCCCTTACTGTCCTGAGTCCTGTGCTGCCCACTGTTGACCTCCCAAGCGTACCTGCCAGGGGCAGCATGCAATCTCTGCATTTCTCTGTCTCTTCTCCCCTATTTTGGGAGGTGCATGGCTCCCAGGGACCTGTAGCCCTCCTCGGAGCTTCCTTGAACAATTAGTTGGGAGCAAAAAGAGCGAAAAGACAAGTGAGCTGTTCAGCTGCGTGTGGGTGCAGGGTTCCCAGTAGGGAACCTAGGCCAGTGGTAGATACAGAGGTTTTCTGCCCCTTTGGCTGGGATGCCCAGCCCCTGGGGTATCCCGAGTTCCTGAAGGCCTTCCTATGGCCCCAAATTCCCACATTCAGTGCCCTTCCGGGTCCACCCCCGCCCCAACACCAAGGCAGTCCTCCTAACCCAGGGCAGGAAGGGAGCTGCGGGAGCGTTGTCTGTCCTGCTGGTTCATGATCCTGCAGCACTGCCCGCCCCCCCCTGCCCCGCCCCGCGTTTCCAGCTGGTGCTTTAGGGACAACAGGAAAGCCTTTTTGAACCACCAGGCCATCTGGGAGGGGCTGAATGTTGGATGACGAGAGTAGATGCAGACTGGAAAGAACTGAGCTTCTTTAAGGCTCAGCTTTGATGCCATCTCCTCCAGGAAGCTCTCTCTGGTTTTCCCATCAGAAGCTGTCTCAGAACACTTGGCAGGACTTGCTGTGGGATTTCGCCTGGTGATAGGATGAGCTTGGGTATTAGCCATAGACAGACTTTCAGTTCTGCCACCAAAGGCTGTGTGCCCTGGGCAACTCCCATTTCTGTTCTGAGCCTGGCTTCCTTGTCTGGAAACCGAGCAAATACCTTGGCACATGGTCAGGAAGGTTAAGGAAGGGACTCTGTATAAAGCCCCTAGCTCCATACTTTCCCCCACCCATCATGTCCTCCCCTCCCCCACAGTATGGCCATTCTGCTCTACCTGACCCGCAAGTATAAGGTCCCTGACCACTGGTACCCCCAGGACCACACAGGCCTGTGCCCGTGTGGATGAGTACCTGGCCTGGCAGCACACAACCCTGCGGAGAAACTGCCTCCGGGTCCTGTGGCATAAGGTGAGGTGCCCCTCCCCAGGCGGAGGCAGTGAGGACATCGCCCAAAAGGGCTTGGGCAACATCGTATTTATTCTTCCTTTCAGTTTGAATAGCTTGTATTGACCTGACTTTGACTTCCTAATCCTTCCTTCTGTTTGCTGGTAAGCCCATCTAATACATTCTTTATTCGAGATATGTAATTTTCAGTTCTAGAAATTCCATTTGGTTCTTTTTAGAGTTTCCATGTCTCTGCTGAAATTCACCATCCACTCACCCACTTGGTCCATCTTTTCTTCTAAATTCTTTAACATATTTATAATAGTTACTTAAAAGTCTTTGTCAGCTAATTTCAACCCCTGGGTTCTCTGCGAGTCTGTCTCTACTGGTTGTTTTTTTATCCTTCTTGATTATGGGCCACATTTTCCTCTTTCTCTGTATGTCTTATAATTTATCATTATGTGCTGCACATTATGTATAAAAGGAGAGTAGAGACTGAATACATAATAAATACCCGAGAAAGGGCTTGCACTTTTCTCTATCAGGCAGTCTTGGTGGGAGGTTCCTCCCTTCCAGCTAGTCAGGAATGGGGCTGGGATGTGGCATTAGTTAGTTTCAGTTCATCTCTGGTTTCAGGTATCCGGAGGGTGGAATCAGGTTGCTCGCTTTCCTCCAGCAGGGATTTGGAATCTAAGCACCAACTACCACCGTAAGATGGCTCTACTTTTCAGCCCCGCCCTAAGTTCCCCACGTGGCTGCTTCATCAGAAAACTCCTATGCTGATGGCAGGCTTACACCTCTGCTTGCCTGGACCCCAGGGATGAATGTGGCTTACCTAGGGAGGGCTCGTGCCCTCTGGAATTTAGTTCATTTAGTCCAGTGCTGCACCAAAGTACAAAGTGAGATATATGCAGTCTTAAATCTTCTAGTAGCCACCATTAAAAAGTAAAAAGAAACAGTTGAAATGACTATATTTTACTTAAGCCAGTGTACTCAAAATAGTAAAATTTTGGCTAATAAACACATGAAAATATGTTCAGTATCACTAATCATTAGGAAAGTGCAAATTAAAACTATAATGAGATACCACTTCACCCCCACTGGAATGGCTATTACATATATATATACATATATATATGTGTATATATATATGTATATATATATATATATGTGAACAAAATAACAAGTGTTGGTGAGAATAAGAAGAAATTAGAACTCTTGTGCACTGTTGATGGGAATGGTAAGTAGTGCAGCTGCTGTGGAAAACAGTATGATGATTCCTCAAAATAATTAAAAATACAATTACCACATGACCCAGCACTTCCACTTCTGGGTATATACCCAAAATAATTGAAAGCAGGGTCTCGAAGAGATGTTCATAGCAGCAATATTCACAATAGCCATTATTCACAACAGCTGTGGAAGCAACCCCAGTGTCCATCAACAATGACACTTAAGTGCCCCTCAGTGGTTCTGCCTATGTTTCCCTCTAGGAGTTTTACTGTTCCTGGTCTTACGTTTAGGTCTTTAATCCTTTTTTTTTTTTTTTTTTTGCGGTACGCGGGCCTCTCACTGTTGTGGCCTCTCCCGTTGTGGAGCACAGGCTCCGGACGCGCAGGCTTAGCAGCCATGGCTCACGGGCCCAGCCGCTCCGCGGCATGTGGGATATTCCCGGACCGGGGCACGAACCCGTGTCCCCTGCATCGGCAGGCGGACTCTCAACCACTGCGCCACCAGGGAAGCCCTTTAATCTACTTTGAGTTTATCTTTTTGTATGGTGCTAGAGAATGTTCTAATTTCATTCTTTTACATGTAGCTGTCCAGTTTTCCCTGCATCACTTACTGAAGAGACTGTCTTTTCTCTGTTGTATATTCTTGCCTCCTTTGTTGTAATTGACCATAAGTGCGTGGGTTTATTTCTGGGCTCTCTATCCTGTTCCATTCATCTGTGTCTGTTTTCTGGTGTGTATTTTACATGCACAGCACATTTCACCTAAGATGAGACATATTTTAAGAGCTCAGTAACCTCTCGTTGCCAGTGGTTTCCATATTGGACAGAACAGGTTTAGGCTTTTTTCTTTCTTTTTTTGTTCTTTCTTTTATTTTCCTTTTTCTAAAGTTCTATATTCTTTGAAGACTTTAAAGAAAAATAAGGTTATTTTCTTTTCAGTGTTATGGTGGGAGCAGTGGCTTTTTTGTGACTGTCATATCCTCATCAGAAGCACTCCTCATTTTTGAAAGTGTATGGCTAATTCTGGGTCATGAGTTTTATTGTGTCTTCTATCATTTTTTTATATGAAAAAGGAAACATTAGAGAACAAAAGTCAAAAGACCTCTTTGTTGCCCTTGTACCTTCCTGAGGTGCCCCCTGCTCCCCAGGATCTGGTTCAAGTCCTTTCAGTTCACGATTTTCTACATTATTACATTTATGTGTAGCCATAAAAATAAAGTTTTGCTTTGAGTGCTTACAATTTTATATAAATGCTCTCATATCATTCTGGAACTTGCATTTTTCCATAGTGCTATGGGTGGGTCTAATTTATTTTTTTCTAACTACTGTATAGCATTTCCTGATAAGAATAAATCAGAATTTATTTATTACCCTCTTATGGTCTTTTATATTTAAAGAGGAATAAAAACACTTTTTAAAACCCTAAGAACTTTGGAACCACCCCATGGGAACAGAAGGGAAATCTAGACAGTCTGCTGCTGGGGTGAGGCAGAGAATACACGGGAGGTGGACTTATGTGGGGTTTGGCAAACTAAGAGCCGTTGTTCCCCCCACCCTCCCGCTTCCCCCACCAAGGAGCAGCTTCTCCCCAGCAGCAGCCTTAGATGCTGTGCTGGTGGCTAGGTAGGAATGCTGGCCCTGTGTGGCCAGCACCTTTATGTTAAAAAGAAGCTGGAAAGTTCAGGATTTTTATATGAAATATCTCCACTTTTAAATGTCAGCAAGTGATCCATAGTTTTAAAAAGTCTGCAGCCAGGGGCTGCCCTGGTGGCGCAGTGGTTGAGAATCTGCCTGCTAATGCAGGGGACACGGGTTCGAACCCTGGTCTGGGAGGATCCCACATGCCGCGGAGCAACTAGGCCCGTGAGCCACAACTACTGAGCCTGCGCGGCTGGAGCCTGTGCTCCGCAATAAGAGAGGCTGCGATAGTGAGGGGCCCGCACACCGCGATGAAGAGGGGCCCCCGCTCGCTGCAACTAGAGAAAGCCCTCGCACAGAAACGAAGACCCAACACAGCAAAAATAATAAATTAATTAATTAATAAACTCCTACCCCCAACATCTTCTAAAAAAAAAAAGTCTGCAGCCAAAGGAATGTCATTAGCCCAGCACTGGCCTCCAGGCCACTGGTGGGTGATCACTGACCCTGTCTACCTTGTTGTTTGGGGGAGGAAACAGAAGCCACCAGGGCTTGTGCACAATCTTAGTCCTGTTTACCTTTCCAGAGTCCCAGGCTCCCCAAGCAACTTTACCCAACAAAACACCAGACTGAACATGAAGCTCCCTCCCCTGCTCCACATCCACTGTGTCTCCCTGACAGCTCTGGCAAGCCTGAGGCTGTTGATGGCTTCACCCCAAATGCCCTCCTCCCAGAATCCTGAACGCTACCCTTTCCTGGCTCTTCTCTCTAGTCCCTGGCAGCTCCCTGGGTCAGAAGACGTCAGTTCCACGCTTGGCTTAGTCTCTTCTTGGCTGTGTCGTCTCAGGCAACTGTCTGTCTCTCTCTGGGCCTCACTTTTCCACTTACAAGATGAGCCCTGTACTATTATTCCCATATCACAGATGTGGAAATCGAGGCTCAGAGAGTTTGAGTGTTTTGCTCTAGTTCACATAGTTTATAAGCAACAAAGTTGAGACCTTAAAAGCCCATCCTCCTAATTATACTGTATGAGGTACTGATTTTATAATCTCGGGGAAAGAGGTTATAAAATAATTGTTCCTAAGCCAGGCCCTCCCCCCAAAGTATGAAACTCATTGTTCAGGTCCCCTCTGAGTCATTCTCAAAGGGGTTTGAGTCCTTCTGTCAGATGCCCCAGGCTCAGATTGTGGGAGCAGGAATAGTTCCAGGAAAAGGAGTCCTTTAGGAATTTCCCTGTAGGAAAAAAAATGCATGGAACCAGGAGGCAGCTCTAAGGGCAGGGAGACTTGCCTTCCTGCCTCTGAGGCTGGACTGGGTCCTAAGCCCCCACTTTGCCTGCCCACCCACCAGGTGATGCTCCCTGTTTACCTGGGTGGGCCGGTCTCTCCCGAGATGCTGACAGCCACGCTGGCAGAGTTGGACGTGACCCTGCAGGTGCTTGAGGACAAGTTCCTCCAGGACAAGGCCTTTCTCGCTGGGTCCCACATCTCTCTGGCTGACCTGATAGCCATCACGGAGCTCATGAATGTGAGTGGGCAGTTGTTGGGGGGACTAGGCAGGGGAGGTCCTGGGTGGCTGCTGAAGTCCTGCTCACACGGCCTCACCTGGCCATGGGACTGTGCTTATGTGTAGAAACCTTCTGGGGTTCTGTGGCCTCCAAACCAAGTAGATGCTGCCATACTTGGCCTCACCCTGTCTCATCCTGTCCCCTGTCTCCCTACAGCCTGTGGGTGCCGGCTGCCGAGTCTTTGAAGGCCGACCCAAGCTGGCTGCGTGGCATCAGCGCGTGGAGGCGGCAGTGGGGGAGGTCCTCTTCCAGGAGGCCCATGAGGTCATCCTGAAGGCCAAGGACTCCCAGGCTGCAGACCCCGCCATTAAGCGGAAGTTGATGCCTAGGGTGCTGTCCATGATCCAGTGAGCCGGGAAGCCTCTGCTCTGCCCTTGGCAGTTCACAAAGCACCTTCCTTTCCATGTCCCATGGGAGGCAGACCCAGAGAGCAGGCGTGACTTGCCTGAGTCCCACTGCCCCTCTGCTCCCTGGGCCAGGTCCCCACTCATCTTCCACAGCTGCCTAAAAGCCACGATGAGAATGGCATACCCAGACCTTGTCTCCTTTAATCACTGCATCTTCTTTTCAGTTTGGGAAATAAACCTGGGCTCAGCCTGAGCCTCTGCTTCTAACTCTGACGTGTGGTTTATTTGAACTTCCTTCTGTCCTGACCTTGGTCTTGGCCTCTATTCGAAAGACAACCCCCTTTCCTAGGCCCCATGGATCAGCTTCCCCCTGATGGTTGTCAAGAGTGAAATTAACAAATGCCCCCTTGCCTTCTAGTTCTTAGAGAAAGACAGCAGAGGTATCGGGCGTCCACTGGTGTTGGCTGTAGGCATGCCAGCTATCACTTTGCTGGGCCAGTCACCCAGGACGTGGCCCTTTGGCACCAAGTATTGTAAATCACAAGTCCTGCATCTGTCCTGAGGAATTGGTCGGGAGGGGAAATCCAAACAGCAGCTCTCCTGGTCAGGACTCAGTCATGAGGGGCCTTAAATGCCACACTTAGGAGCTGCAAACCATGAACAGGAACGGAATGCTCAGCTTGCATTTTAGAATAATATTCTGCCTGCTGTTGGGGGTTGGACTGGACGGTGGCCAGGGAGGAAGCAGGGAGATTTGGATATTGCAGTAATCCGGCCAAGGGTGACTTGTGGAGGAGGGCAATCCACTGGAGGGGGTGGAGAACATGGCTTCGCCCTGGGGGGATAGGTCTTCTTTAAACTGGGAGCCTGGGGCCCAGGAAGGCCAAGCTATTCTCAAGTTTTGCAGTAACCGATCCTCTTGCCAAGGGGCTTTTTCTGAGTCTTGGGTTTGGGGACAGGGTTTTTTATCCAGGACGCTTGCTTAGAGAATGAGGGCATCATAGCCACAGACTTCAGGAGCTCCAGGGTTGTAGTTGGAGGGGTTTGGCCCTGCAAAGGAAGTGGGGAGGTTCCAGGCCCCCCTGCAAACCTCTAGATGGGCCCCACAGGGCTTCTGCTTTGCTGGAGGGATTAGCCGGGAGTGTAAGGAAGGTTGGGGAGGGGCGGCTTCCTGAGGTGTGGACCTAGTCTTTGCTGGGTGCAGAGGTCCACACGCCCTCCCCAGCCTCCACCCTGTGCAGTGGGCCCAGGGGAGGCCGTGGCACCTCCTTTCTCCTCCTCTATTTGTGTTCCTGGGGACTCTTAAGTCCCTCCTCTTTCAGCCCCCTCCGCGAGTGGGAGAAGGTGGCTTGGGCCAACACTTTCGACTCTAAATTCACTGAGTGTCTGCGCTGGAAGCGCCCTCAACGTCGTCCCCCCAGTATCATCCCCCCGCCCCATTTGACTCAGGTAGACATTGAGGTCCGGGTTAGGGGACTGACCTGGCGGCGAGAAACTGTCAAGAGTCCGTCTCCCTGTACCCTCCCCACCAGGGAAGGGACCCCAGCCCAGAACCCCTGAGAGGGAAGGCGGGAGAGCGAGGCCGCCGCTGATTGGTCCAAAGTTCTCCGGCACCATCCAACGGGCGGGGAAGGCGGGGCCCGGCTCGATTAATCAGGCTGCGCGCGGCCGCCGGCTGGGTAGCCGGTGGTCCCCGCCCCTGCCGCCGTTTCTGCCCCAGTCCTGCACTAATCCTAACCCCCGCCCTCGCCATGGGCTTGCAGCTCTACCTGGACTTGCTGTCCCAGCCTTGCCGCGCCGTCTACATCTTCGCCAAGAAGAACGGCATCCCCTTCGAGCTGCGCACCGTGGACCTGCTCAAAGGTGGGCCCGGCAGGCAGGCCCGGGGTCTGGGCCCCTGTGTGCACACGGACTCCCGGGGCCCCACGGTCAGGCGGCCTGCGCAGACAGACGGCAAGAGACAGACTCCAGTCGGAAACCGTGGCTTCGCCTATAAGTTGTGTATTTTCAGAGTCTTTACCTTTGCTTAGTGAATACTAACCGTTCTTCAAAATACAGGTTAGGAAGGAGCAGAGCAGGTAGAGAGCAGTGGGGGTGTGGGGCCGCGGGAAGTGGAGTGACAGCTCCAACACCTCCACACCTGGGCTTGGAGAAAACAGTGAACTGCCTCCTCATTCCCAGTGGAAGCAGCCCCCATCTCTTGAGTTTCTGGGTCTGCTGGCAGGAGGAGGTTGGACACCTGCATCTGGTCTCCTCTTTACTCCTACCTATGCCTGCCTAGGTCCCCTCCACTTACACAGAATCCGGGGAGGGGGCAGGGCTGTAACTGGATAGTAGGATAAGCTCTGGATTCAGAGCCCCTCTGGCAGACCCGGAGGGAGACCCTGCTTGGCCGAGCCTGCCCACCTTCTGCCTCTGGTGCCCCAGCGTGAGCCACCAGCTGCTTTGATGCCAGCTTGCTCTGACTTTTCAATGCTCCTTGGGGTGGGGGCTGGGCACAGAGGCAATTTCTGGAGGGAGGATGGGTAGGGGTGATTCCGTCCATGCAGTAGAAGGGCAAAGAGGCCCACAGGCGGTCGTACGGCCAGGCTGGATCCCGGCTCCACTGAAGCCCTCCGACTCCACATACATTACTTGGTGTACCGTCTGCACTGGCCCGGGACAGGGAGGTATGCAGATGTGATTCAGACATGGGAACCCCTGTGGGGGAGGAGCCTTGAAGGTTTGGCACAAGAAAGAAAGAGGAGCTGACCTGCAGGAGGTTGAGTGGCTGAGTCGGGCAGGTATTGCTGGTGAGAGCGAGGTTTGCTGAGGGCCGGGAGCAGGTGTGGCTGGAACTCTGGGGTGTAGACAGGTCACCCAGTTTGCATAGAGAGGGGGACTGCAGTGGACAAGGCTAGAGCCCAGGGAGGAGGCTAGAGTGTGTGATGCGTGGATGGAGTTGGCTGGGGCTGGGGTGGATTACAGCTGCAGTGAATCACCCTCCTCCCAAGTCCAAGCTGAGATGCTACTTGACCCAGGTTCCAAGGTGGGGCGAGTGGACACAGGAAGGGGGGACCTCTGGCAGGCTCAGCGTGTATGATCCGCTGACCAGCAGAGTGGCCTCGTCTTCTCTGATGCCCCACCTGGATGGAGGCCTCAGAAAGTTGGTGCCTGGACATTGGGGTAGGGGGTGGGCAGAGACCTCAGAGGGCTCAGAGTTCTCCCCACCTGCCTCACTGGTCTCTCCCACAGGCCAGCACTACAGCGATGACTTTGCCCAGGTGAACCCCCTGAGGAAGGTGCCCGCCTTGAAGGACGGGGACTTCACCTTGGCCGAGAGGTAACGGGTCCCTTGGCTGCACCAGTCAGCCATCTGTGTGTCCACCGTTGATGGCTCGGATCGTGGCTTCTGTGCCCTGAGCCCCTTACCAGCCCAAGGGTGGAGAGTGGATTGAAGTCAGCAGAGCTGCCCAGGGCTGGGAGGGGCGCCTGGTCTTCCTCCTGTTGCTGTCCCTGCCCTGGAGATGTTGGAGAATGGTATTGGAGTCACTCTCATCCTTCGGGACACATGTTGGGCACTGCTTCCTCATGGGAGATTTCTCTGAGCATACATCCACTTTCTGAAATCACATGACATTTTGTTTTTCACTTGGTGCCCTTAGTTCTGATGATAGGATGGCCCAACATAGAGCTGTGTGATCCTGGCTGTCACTTAACCTCTCTGAGCCTCACACTCCTACTCTGTACCAGAAACAGTGAAATGTTCCACCCCCAGGAGCTGGGGAAAGATGTGTGAGGAGCAGGGACCGGCCTCACCCAGGGCCTGGCCCCTGTGGAATGGTTAAGGAGTGACTGGGGCATGTCCCCCTGCACCCACCATGTCCCCCAGTGTGGCTATCCTGCTGTATCTGACCCGCAAGTATGAGACCCCCGACCACTGGTACCCCCAGGACCTGCAGGCCCGAGCCCGTGTGGATGAGTACTTGGCGTGGCAGCACACGGCCCTGCGAACAAGCTGCACCCGGACCATGTGGCAGAAGGTGAGCTTCAGAGCAGGGAGCCCTTCCTTGGTGACCAGGGGATGGTGCTTTCTGTCTAAAGCATTCCATTCAGACCTGAGACCTGAGAACACTAAATTCTAGAATGCCAGAGATGCTCCAGGGCAACCAACTTGTTTCCCAGAGGGGAAACCAAGGCACAGAGCCTGGGAATGACTCCCCCAATATGTCTTGATTCCTGAGCTGCTGGAAATTAATCTTGTGCCCTTTTGCACACTCTAGGCTGCCTGGGAATATTGTCTTTTGGGAGAGAAAAGAATCAAACCTTCACTTTGCTGCACATGTACTTTCCAGATGGAGAGGTGTTAAGTGAAAAACCTCAAAGTAGGAAGAAATAAGATATTTCACTAAATGTTGATCTGATTTCTGGGTATGCAAGGATTTATAAGCCTAGTAACAGTGGGAGACTTAAAGAAAAGGCTAATCGATTTTACACAAAATCTGTATAAGAAAAAAAAAAGAATGAAAACAAGCAAAAAAACCTGGGAAAGATCTTGGCAAAGAAATGTTAGAAAGAACATTAAAAAAATTTTTTATAATTTTTAATTTTTATTTTTGGCTGCATTGGGTCTTCGTTGCTGCGTGCGGGCTTTCTCTAGTTGTGGTGAGCGGGGGCTACTCTTCGTTGTGGTGAGCGGGCTTCTCATTGCAGTGGCTTCTCTTGTTGCAGAGCACCGGTTCTAGGCGCACGGGATTCAGTAGTTGTGGCATGCAGGCTTCAGTAGTTGCAGAGTGCGGGCTCAGTAGTTGTGGCACACGGGTTTAGCTGCTCTGCGGCATGTGGGATCTTCCCAGACCAGGGCTCGAACCCGTGTCCCCTGCACTGGTGGGTGGATTCTTAACCACTATGCCACTGGAGAAGTCCAGAACCCACATGCCGCAACTACTGAAGCCCGCGCGCCTACAGCCCATGCTCTGCAACAAGCGAAGCCACCAAAATGAGAAACCTGTGCACCACAAGGAAGAGTAGCCCCCACTCGCCGCAACTAGAGAAAGCCTGGGCGCAGCAACGAAGACCCAACGCAGCAATAAATAAATTAAATAAATAAATATGCTTAAAAAAAATAAGACGCTCTTAGAAGCCCATCAAAACACAGGAGAAAAATGCGCAGAAGAAACCAGCAGAGATGTAACTGAAGGACAGAGAGAAAGGGTCAATAAATGGATGAAAACATGTAACTTCAGTAAAAATCAAGCAAATGCACATTAAAAGAGCATGCAGATACCATTTTTACTTATCGAACGTGCAGAGGTTTTTGAAATGTGAACTCTGAGTTATTATTGGTAAAGCACTTAGTGTCTGGCACAGAGCAGGCTCCCTGCGTGTGTGAGGGAGTGTGAGCTGGCCCCTGCTGCATGTATGGAACCACTGTTCTGGGGGCCCATTTGTTGTTGTTGTTTTTGGCCGTGCAGCTTGTGGGATCTTAGTTCCCTGACCAGAGGTGAAACCCAGGCCCTCGGCAGTGAGCGCGGAAGTCTAACCACTGGACTGCCAGGGAATTCCCTCTGGGGGTCCATTTGGCACAAAGAAGGTTTCCATAGCTTTACAAGCTGTGGTGGGGGAGGAAGCCCGGTGCATTTGAGGGCAGAATGGAGAGAAGTCCAGGAGAGTGAGTGTAGATGTTTGCTACTCAGAGTGTGGGCCATGGGCCAGGAGCATGAGCGTCACCTGGGAGCTTGGAAATGCAGAGTCTCAGGCCCCACCCAGGTGTACTGATTAGGACCGTACACTTGAACCACATCCCAGAGGGATCTGCACGCACATTCCCATTTGAGAAGCCTGGGGTGGAGTGGGAGGTGGGGTGGGAGAGGATGGCTGCTGCCCTGTGTTGAGGCCTTTGCAGTGAGGGCACTAGGGAGCCATGGAAGGCTTTATGCAGGGAGAAGATATGGGCAGACTGGGATTGCCGAAGTATCCCCCGGCTGCCCGATGTGATGACCCAGGAAGAGGTGGAGGCTATCTGTGCCTGTGTAAGGGATAAGGCCTGGGCTGGTAGTGGCTGTGGGTGGGAAATGGTAGATGGGAGTGAGGAGAAATGCGAAGGATGGCTGATAGGTGGAATGAGAGCAGGAACCATGCTGGGCCTTGGGCAGACCCTGAGCCCTCCCCTGCCTGCCCGCCTACCAGATGTTGTTGCCTGTGTTCCTGGGCCAACGGGTGCCCCCTGAGACACTGGCATCTACTCTGGCTGAGCTGGACAGGTGCCTGCAGCTGCTTGAGGACAAGTTCCTGAAGGACCAGGACTTCCTGTCTGGGCCTCACATCTCAGTGGCAGACTTGGTGGCCATCACAGAGCTGATGCATGTGAGTGTCGTGGGGTGGGGGGCCAGCTGGGCATTGGGGTACCCTGGGAGAGAGCCAGTGTACCAGCTCACGTTGTCCTTTCTGGCTGGGGGGCCCTGGGCGGGTCACTTCCCCCTCTGAGCCTCAGCGTCCTCATCTGTAAAAAGGGGCTTAAAAACCCCACCCTGCAGGCTTATTGAGCAGCTTCTCGGTATTTCCTGGAGGAGAACCCCCAGCCTATCACCCGTGTGGCAGAGGAGGGAAAATCCACCCGAGGGATCCCTAAGTTGGGACATGCTGCCTTGTGCTTCTCTGGGTCCCACCCCTCCACCCGGCTTCCTCTCCCATAGCCTGTCAGTGCCGGCTGTGACATCTTCAAAAACCGGCCTAAGCTGGCTGCGTGGCGCAAGCGGGTGGAAGCTGCGGTGGGGGAGGACCTCTTCCAGGAGGCCCACGCGGTCATCATGAAGGCTAAGGACCTGCCTCCAGCCGACACTGCCATGAAGGAGAGGCTGAAGCCCCTGGCGCAGCTTTTGTTGCAGTGAGTACCGGGTGGGCCTGCAGAGCCACCATCGACGGAGCTCTGTCCTCAGAATAAAGAAATGGCACTGCCTCCCCTCGGCTGTGAGCGAGACACCTTCGCAGCATCCGGTCCACAGTGCCTTCCACACGCCAGTCCTTTGTTCCTTCTTCTGTCTGCCTGCCAACTTCACCCTTACCCCTTACACTCTGACTTCCATGTAACCTCTGGAAATAGCTTTAGTAAACACAGATGTGACCCTGACCCCCCCGGCCCTCTCCTGTTTGAAACTTACCCTGGTGCATCACTGCCCTGAGGCTAAAGGACAAAGGACGAGTCACTGAACTTTACATTTGAGGCCTTGCCCCCATCCCTCCAGGGCACCCCCTCTGGTTTCCCCCAGTAGCCCACCATTTTCCTGGCTCTACCCCCCCCCACCCCAGCACCAACTCCCAGCTTCCTCCTTGGCCTCCTGGCCTTGGCTCAGCCTATTTCTGCTGCTTACCGGGCTCCCCCTCACCTTTCCTGCTTGGTGCTCTTCCTGGTCTTTTGGCATTTGTTACCATGTCCGTCTCCAGGGAGAATTCCTCCAACTTCTCACCCTAGGCCAAGTCAGGTGACCCCTCTGGGCTCCTCAGCCTCAAAGCTTCCCTCCCTCAATCCTGGCAGGGAGCTGGTTCCATGCCCCCTGGACTGGCACATGTCACAGTTGACTTGGTAAAGAGAGTCACAATCAGGAATCATCTCAGTCTCCTGGGTCTGTCTCCTCCCTCTGGGGTGACGCTGTCTCCCACAGGTGGGGCGCAGGGCTGGTTCATGAACCTCCTTGCAGGGAGGGAAGTATCAGGTTAGTTCCTGGCCCTCCTGGTGCTGCTGAGGGGCTTTGCTCTCCCATGCCTACTCGTAACCCCGGCCACTGTCTTCTCCACGCTACACCCTGGGTCCCAGACTTGTCACCTGTCCCTCAGGATGGTCACAGTCTACCTGTCTTGTGTCCTAGACCCTCTGATATCTGAATCATCTAATAAAGGAAGGAGACAGGGTCATGGACAGACAGAGCCTCAGCCTGCCTGCCTCCCATAGAGGCTCCTTTAATATGTGCACTTAAATAGAATTTTAGATGTGTAATTGAAATTGTTCATATACACCCATACAATTTCAATTATCTTTGTCATTTACAATTCAAACAGCTTTACAACGTAGATGAGAGTACCATGTTTGGCTACCTCAACAGACCTACACGGTTTTTTCGTTTTAATTAATTAATTAATTTGGCCGCATTGGGCCTTTCTTGCTGTGCGCAGGCTTTCTCTAGTTGTGGTGAGTGGGGGCTACTCTTCGTTGTGGTGCACGGGCTTCTCATCGTGGTGGCTTCTCTTGTTGCGGAGCATGGGCTGTAGGCACATGGGCTTCAGTAGTTGTGGCTCATGGGCTCTAGAGCGCAGGCTCAGTAGTTGAGTGCACGGGCTTAGTTGCTCCGTGGCATGTGGGATCTTCCCGGACT
The DNA here is from genome assembly GCF_949774975.1 of Lagenorhynchus albirostris. Classification (NCBI taxonomy): domain Eukaryota; kingdom Metazoa; phylum Chordata; class Mammalia; order Artiodactyla; family Delphinidae; genus Lagenorhynchus; species Lagenorhynchus albirostris. The sequence goes on from NC_083108.1 coordinate 63,171,298, forward strand.
AGGGCTCGAACCTGTGTCCCCTGCATTGGCAGGTGGATTCTAAACCACTGCACCACCAGGGAAGTCCGACTTCCACATTTTAAATAACAACTTTTGTTTCACCTATAAAAACATAGGGTCCTGTAAACATTGCTGGTAATTCTACTGGGACTTGGTGGCTCTCACCCCCCGGTGGGCTGTCCTTCACCGTGAGGTAAGGTTGGCACAGGCACAAGAGGCCACTAAGGTAGATGTCTTTGGGGGCCAGGTAGGGACGCAGGGAGCCCGAGGGTCTCTGCCCAGCCCCACTCGAGCCCACATGTATCACCAGGTGACCTGATCAAGAGAAGTGCAGATTCACACATGGAGCGTGAAGTTGCTTGACTTGGAGGCAACCCATTTAAAAATAATTTTAAGCCTCCGTGACGACGTAACGTTTTTAGGGTGGAGCCTGGGGAAGGCTCCTACAGGTGTGTGTGTTTGGGGGGGGGTGTTCAGACCTCCATCTAAATATTGGCTAAGAAGCAGAAGACCGCAGCAGCGCCCGACAGCTGCAGGAGACCGGAAACCTCGGCCAGTGGGGCGGGGGCGGGGGCGGGGCCTGTCGTGTGGGCGGGGCCTGGAGCGGCCAATGTCTCCTTGGGGGTGGGGTTACTCGGAGCCGGCCGGGCTACAGCACTTCCGGAAATCAGCGCCGTAGCACGCGGAGACTGTCGGCCGAAGCCGGGGGGTGTAGTCTAGGCAGCCAATCGGGGGGCGCTGTGTACCTGCCCAGCCAATGAGGAGCGGGTTTCCGCGGCGCCCCGCCTCCCCCGCTCCCTACAGCCCTGCCCTGGAGATCACCCACTTGGATTCCGTGCTTTCTTTCTCCCTGGCGGCCTTTCGCGCGCCTTCCCGCTAGAAATGCCGTTCGTTGAGCTGGACACGAACTTGCCCGCCGGCCGTGTGCCCGCGGGACTAGAGAAGCGGCTCTGCGCGGCCACTGCCGCCATCCTGGGCAAGCCTGAGGACGTGAGTATGCCCAGGGGAGCACGGAGAGGGAGGAGGTTGGTGGATGGGGTCGGGCTCTGTCCGCACTTCGGCTTCCCCACCGCGACCCTGACTCTTCCGCGCCCGCCTCCCGCCAAGTCTGACCTCCCGCTCTCCAAGACCCCGCGGCCCCACCCGCCACGTCTGCTCCTGTCGCCTTGCCCAGCCATGACCCCGACGTGACCTGCAAGGACCCCGGCCCGTGCCCCCGGCCCTGATCCCGCGGGGCCTGCGCTCTCCCACTCCGCGCTACCCGGTCCTCAGCACCATCCCGGCCTACACTGGCCTCAGGCGAAACTTTCGTGTCACCGCAGCGCGTGAACGTGACGGTGCGGCCCGGCCTGGCCATGGCGATGAACGGCTCGGCGGAGCCCGGCGCGCAGCTGCTCGTCTCCTCCATCGGTGTGGTGGGCACGGCCGAGGAGAACCGCGGCCACAGTGCCCGCCTCTTCGAGTTTCTCACCAAGGAGCTGGACCTGGCCCAGGACCGGTGCGTAGGGGCAGGGAGAGGACCCTCTTGGGACTGCTGCGAGACGGGGCAGGGATCCGACTTGAGGCCCTTCCTAAGGTTGGGGAAAAAATTAATTCCCCACCCTTCGCTAGAAGGATGTGGTGCCGCAGGGCCCCTTGCGCCCCCCGGTGGTGGGCCCACCTTGAGAGTGGTAGTGGAATTGAGTGAATTCCTGGCTCTGTAGTGGTCCCTGTGACACCTGGGCAAGGTGTGGCCTCCAGGACCTCAGTGTTTCCATCTGTGAAGTGGGAAGGCTCTCCTTTAACCACTCCCTGGGGGTACTGCATGGGATGGCACTATACTGCACCTGCCTTGACACCTGGTAGGGCAGGATGTTGTTACCCTGACAAAACCAAGGCCATTTATCATCTGCCTTCAGGCTTCCCCACATCTTAGGGAAACAGGTGTAATTTTCTAGAGCGTCTCCAAGCTGGTCGAGGAATTCTGGGTATGTCCTGAGGCTGTGACCTTTGGGCCTATGGCCCAATTAGGTCCCAGGTAAGGTTCCTGGGAGGGCCACAGAGTAGTGGAAAGAGCATTGGCCTGAATGTCTGGAGACCTGGGTTCTGGGTCCCATGCAGCTGGAGGATCCAGACAAACCTGGAAGTGAACCATCTCTGGTTTGTAGCCTTCTCTTCTGTGAATAGAGAGGCATGGATTAAACGATTCCCAAGAACACCTACAGCTCCCAAACCTGGGACTCTGTGGCAAGGTTAAAGTTTCTTCCTGGGTGAAAAATATTCCTGAGCCAAGTCCATGCCTACAAGGAACTAAGTATATGAGAAGCTTGAAAGAACCTTCCAGAATGGAGCCTTCATTGGCCCAGAAAGGCTGGTGAAGAATGGTTACTTGTGGGGGGTGCTCAGACCTGGTCCTCAAGCTGGGGAGTGATAATAATTCTAACAACGTAAGTAATGTGTAATTTACCATGTGCCAGATACTCCATAGGTAACTCACATGCCTGATCCCATTTGATCCTTAGAAGTTTTGTCCCCCTCTCCATACCCCTCGTGTGGACATGCCATCCCCATGAGGTAGATACCTCCTTTATGCCTATTTACAAATGGGAAAACAGGTTGTCACATATACCTCCTTGGTCCCAGGCTATCCCAGGTATCCTGTTTCTTCACAAGGAACTTCCTATCACTTCTGTGAGAGGGGCACACTCACTCACTCCATAGACATTACAGGGGTGGTGGGGGAGTCACCTCGTGCCTGGCCTTCTTGAGCCAGGCTTTGCAAAAACAGGCAGCTTGGGCACTGCGCATGCCCCCATGGGGCCTGCAGTTTGGAAGACAGGGCTCCCCTGTGAACCCACAGACAGAGCATACAGTGACCACAGAGGCCGCCATGTTGAGAGTCTGTTCTTGGTGGGTGATGATGATGTGCAGTCACCATCCCAACCTTGACATGCCCACTGCCCTGTCGGGGGTTGGGCAGAGAGCATTAATGGGTTGAGACAGGCTTGCAAAATGCCTGGTGGGCTAAGGCAGGCTGGCCTGAGAGCCCATGGTGGGAGTACCTGGCTAGGGGTCTTGGAATGTGAGGCATTAGCCAAGGAGCTGATGACATCTTTTTCTCTGTCTCCTGAAGGATAATTATCCGCTTTCTCCCCTTGGAGCCCTGGCAGATCGGCAAGAAGGGGACAGTCATGACCTTTTTATGATTGGCGTGGAGGGCATCCAGGGCATCTGTGAGCTGGCAGCCCCTTCCAGAGAGGCCTCCTGGCAGAGTGAGGGCCTGGTGGGTACCAGCTTCTGGCACCCCCACATGCAGACAGGCCTGTGACCTCACGGTCCTCTTCCCCATCCTTACGACAAATAAATGAAGAGCGTTGTCTCTCAAACATGACTTCTCTACTTCCCTTTACCCTCCTCCGGCATTCTGGGCCACCCTGGGCAGCAGGGGTTGGTTTATGAGGTGGGGACTTTAGGGAACCTGGGAGGTGGGATGTTCCTGTCTTCAGGGCCTCTGATTCATGTTTTGTATCTCGGCTGCCCAAATCAGGGTGGAGGGCTCAGCCTGGAGGCCCTGCTCCCGATGCCCATGTTCAGGCTGGTGGGGAGGAGCTGGCAGCTGGTCCAGCCTGGGCCTTCCTGCAGACTCTGCGGACCAGATGTTCCTGTCCTCAGCCTGGGCTTTAGGGACCTTCCGTGGACATTGCCAAACTTCACCTTCTCCAGTGAATCTTGATGAGAATTCAGTGTAGCTGTGCGCCTTGTAAAAATCCATGTCCCAGGGCTTCCCTGGTGGCGCAGTGGTTGAGAGTCCGCCTGCCGATGCAGGGGACACGGGTTCATGACCCGGTCCGGGAAGATCCCACATGCCACGGAGCGGCTAGGCCCGTGAGCCATGGCTGCTGAGCCTGCGTGTCCGGAGCCTGTGCTCTGCAACGGGAGAGGCCACAACAGTGAGAGGCCCGCGTACCGCAAACAAAACAAAACAAAACAAAAAAAACCATGTCCCAGAATGGCAAACCCAGAAATGCAACATCTGCTTCTAGAAATGGAATGAATGGGATCCCGCACCCCCATCTAAAGAACATACCATGCTTTTGCATTTCAGAGGATATACAGGTTGGGTGGGGGTAGCCCAAAGGAAGTCACCTTTTCAGTTTCCTTCCGGATGCAGAGTTTACATCTCTGGGTGCTATGTTTCTCTGCACAATTAAAGCTTTGATCATTCCGTGCACCAATGAAATGCCAAATTGAGATCTGCAGTCTATGCAGTCCACCTGGTTAATGTTAGTTTCCAAAAGAATGTGCCTGTGCCTGCTGTGTTTACCTGACCACCGCTGAGGACTTGTTAAAAGCTATAGCTTGGAGTTCCTTTCCCTGGCTCGCTGTCCCAGCTGTTTCTGCTCTCATTCCTTCTGCCAACATGGATGTCTTGCTTCCCAAAGGAGCTCAGGGAATGTTTGTGGGTTGAATGCAAATGAATGGTTGAAGTGCCTAAGGAGGGATTCATGCCTAACCCTTGCCAGGACCATAAGGTAAGATCTGGTCTCCCCAGCTTCAATCTTATCCCCTATTGTGAGTGATGTCATCTGTTTGCTGTGAGGACTGGCCCCTCCCCCCCCACGGGCATTACCTCTCCCCGTTGTGGCCCTGAGTTTTACCCCCTGAAAACACCATGCTGCATGAGGCTCCTGCAGCGTTTCTCAACTCAAAACCTTGCCACACAGCTAGCTCCCTGCTGCTTGCACCACCCTTCCCATCTTTGTTCAACTTTCACTCCAGAGCATCTTTCAAGATACAACTCAGTTGTGGGAACTGCATACAAGGTTGCAAGTCATCCAGGAAAGTTTGAAACCATCTGTTTATGCTCTGTTTAACCCAACCCTGCCCCTTATACTCCTCGCAAAAATCAAGGTTGGCGACTCAATTATTTTTTTATCTACTAGCATATCGTTAAAGCTTTACTGTACTGAACCGTCTATGAGTTCTTCACCATGGTTTTACTGTCTATAAATAAAGTCAAAAAGCCATAACATTCGTTCTTTAAGTCATTCTTGCTGGACTCAAGCCGCTATGAATGTCAACCAGTGTGAAGCCCTTCCCTAAAACGCTTAGCTCCCAAGAGCGTTACCCCTGTGTCCCAGGCCCTTGTCAGAAACCCGTCAATGCTGGGCCCTCCTTCCGGCTCTGTTCTGTCACTTCCTCCCCGGTACGTTCATCCCCCGCTCCCCCTCCCCCTTTTTCTTTTGCTTCAGTAGTTGCTTGTATCTGTGACTTTTAGGTTTCAAATCCTTTTCGGAACGAGGTGAGGTCCAGGTAATGTGAGAATGCTCTTCCGGCCCCGGTTCCCTCCAAGTGTCCCAGGTTTCCACGGCCTTCAGAACACCTGTCGCAGGTTGTAACAGTAGTGCGGCCGTCACTTGGCAGCTGCTGCGGGCCAGGCCCCGAGCTCGGTGCTTCCCGGGTACGACAAGCGGTGGGGAGGGAGCGGGCGCTGAGCCCCCAGCCGCGCTCCGGCCGAAGGGCAGGGCTGCGCCGGGCACCTGCAGGGTCCTCGCGCGCCAGCTCCGCGGGGCGGCGCGTGAGCGCTTGCCGACTGGCTGGTGGAGCCGGCTCCGGAGCCAATGGGAGCGCGCCTTGTTGTGAGGCGCGCAGCCGGCAGGCGCGGGGGTCTGGCGGACAGGCGGTTGCCGTGGAGACGCCTGGTGAGTTCGCTGGCAGCGGGTTTGGGGCGGCCCCGGGTGGGGGCGCGGCTCTGCCCTGCCGGGGGCGAGGGTTTGACGGGCGGCGGTGGCGGGGTCCGGCCGGGCGGACGCTGGGGCTCCTCGTGGGGAAACCGAAGCCGGGACCCGGAGCGGCCCGGCTGGGCCCCGCTGCCGCGCGGGCCTCTCGTCGGCTCCTGCTCGTCCCGGGGGGCTGAGAGGGGCTCCGCGTGGGGGCAGGGATCACAGTGGCCGCAGCGGGAGCCGCCGTCCGGTCTATGGCTTCGGTGCCGGGCCCCGCGCTGACCACCGCCTCGCGTCCTTCTACTTCACCTTCACGGCGGCGTTGCGCGGTGAGCGCCCCTCACTTGTGGAAACTGAGGCCGAGGGGACGTGCAGCCGCTTGTCCCGAGTCCCCGGCTCCCCCGCGGGCCGTTGGCTCCAAACTGCAAGCTTTGACTGCCCCACCGCCCCGAGGAGGCGGACCTGGGCCGGATAGAGCTTCCTGATGCTGGCAGGTGTCTGCACAAGGGGCTCTGGGGGCCCTCCACCCTTAGGGGCCTGGGTTACTACAGGTCGTGCTGTGTATGCGGATTCCATGCGGCGGCTGGGCTTCCTTCTGGGTGACTCATAATCGTTCTTAGAACTGGAGTATCCGAGTAATAGTATTATGTCTTGTGGCTGTAGTAAGTATGAGTATACTTATAATAATATAAGTATTCGGGTGCTATACTGTACTGAGTACTGTGGTCGCAGCCAAAGACAGTATGTAAGAGAGTGGTGGTGTTTCAATAAAATTTTATTTAGGGACACTGAAATTTGAATTTTATGTAAGTTTTATGTAATTTTCACGTGTCACGAAGTTTTTCAACCATTTAAAAATGTAAAAATCATTCTTTGCTCTTGGGCTGTATGGAAACAGTAGGCTAGTGAGCTTGCAGACGCCTGATTTAGTCCAAAGACTCATGCAGTAGAGGAAACTGAGACCCAGAGGGGTTATCTTATGCCATGTCAGTCACACAGCCGGGTAGTGCCCCAACTGAGCTTAAGACCTATTCTTCCCGACTCCTTCCCGACTCCTGGGCCAGAGCCTGCTAGGAAACATCACCACTTACCACTGGATCAGGGTACGAGGTGCTCAAAGTGTGCTGTTGTTATGTGTTCTGAAGGACATGAAAACTATAAAGAGTTTGAAAACTTGTGAGGTTTAACTCCTGAATGTGCTGTTCTGAGAAAATGCAACTGTTGTGCTGGGAGACTGAGAAATGAGTACCAGATACTTCCCTTCTCATCTTTATACAGTAGCTTTTTTTTTTTTTTTTTTTAACTCCTTTTTGTGGTTTCTAGGGTTTGTGGTGAATAATATGGCTATGGTCCTCATTCTCACATTGCTTACAGATGATAAATATATAATCTCAAATGGTTATTTCTTTGTAAAGTTTTTATTTTAAACTACTTTGTGTGTTTTTATTGAAGTATAGTTGATTTACAATGTTGTGTTAGTTTCAGGTGTACAGCAAAGTGATTTGGTTAGACATACATATATATCTTTTTTTTCAGATTAATTTCCCTTATAGGTTATTACAAAATATTGAGTACAGTTCCCTGTGCTATACAGTAGGTCCCTGTTGGTCATCTATTTTATATATAGTAGTGTGTATCTGTTAATCCCAAACTCTCAATTTATCCCCCCCACTTTGGTAACCATAAGTTTGTTTTCTATGTCTGTGGGTCTATTTCTTTGTGGTATATAAGTTCATTTGTATCTTTTTAAAAATTTTTTTAGATTACACATATAAGCAATATCATATGATATTTGTTTTTCTCTGTCTTACTTCACTTAGTATAATGATCTCTAGGTCCATCCGTGTTGCTGCAAATGGCATTATTTCATTCGTTTTTTTTTGTGATATTAATATATTTAGTTTCCTTATTTTTTTGTCTGCATCTGGTCTTAGTTGCGGTACGTGGGATCTTTTGTTACAGGGCGCGGACTCTTGGTTGCGGCGTGTGGGCTTCTCTCTAGTTGTGGTGCGCGGGCTCCAGAGTGCATGGGCTCTGTAGTTTGCGGCACGCAGCCTCCCTTGTTGAGGCACGAGCTCAATAGTTGTTGCCCGCGGGCTTAGTTGCCCCGCGGCATATGGGTTCTTGGTTCCCCCACCAGGGATTGAACCTGCGTCCCCTGCATTGGAAGGCAGATTCTCTACCACTGGACCACCAGGGAAGTCCCTCATTCTTTCTTTTATGGCTGAGTAATATTCCATTGTATAAATATACCACATTTTATTTATCCATTCATTTGTCGATGGACATTTAGGTTGCTTCTGTGTCTTGGCTATTGTAAATAGTGCTTCAGTGAACACTGGGGTACATGTATCTTTTCAAATTATGGTTTTCTCCGGGTATATGCCTGGGAGTGGGATTGCAGGCTCGTTTGGTAGCTCTATTTTTAGTTTTTTAAGGAACCTCCGTACTGTTCTCCATAGTGGCTGCACCAGTTTACATTCCCACCAACAATATAGGAGGGTTCCCTTTCCTCTACACCCTCTTCAGCATTTGTTATTTGTAGTTTTTTTAACACTTTATTTATTTTTATACATTTATTTATTTATTTATTTTTGGCTGTGTTGGGACTTTGTTGCTGCACGCGGGCTTTCCTTTTAGTTGCAGCGATCGGCGGGCTACTCTTTGTTGTGGTGGGTAGGCCTCTCGTTAAGGTGGCTTCTGTTGTCGCGGAGCACGGGCTTGAGGTGCGTGGGCTTCAGTAGTTGTGGCACATGGACTCAGTAGCTGTGGCTCACAGGCTCTAGAGCGCAGGCTCAGTAGTTGTGGTGCACGGGCTTAGTTGCTCCGCGGCATGTGGGATCTCGTCGGACCACAGCTTGAACCCATGTCCCCTGCATTGGCAGGCGGATTCTTAACGACTGCACCACTAGGGAAGCCCTGTAGGGAGTAGGGGCGGAGGGAGGGCCTTCCTTCCTTAGTCCAGAATCTGGCAGCTGAATCGGTTGCTGTGAAGCCTGATCTGTCCACAATCAAAAGCACGTGTGGAAATCCACTCCCAGAGAAGAGTGAGTCCTTGGGGAAGCTGGTTTGGCCTCTGAAAGGTCGACTGAAAGACACCACCCAGAGTTGATGGGGACTTCATTCTCTCCCTTCGCTCTTCACAGGGGCACTGCCCCTTGGGATGTGTGTGTGTTTTCCCTAGGTACAGAGTTTTAGTGCTATAGTTTCTACTTTTATCGTCTTTTTTTTTCCAGATTGTATGGTGGTCACAGTGCCCATTGTAGCATAGTTTATAGTCAAGCAGCAGTTTCCAGAGTTAATCAGCAGAATTCTTTTTTCTAAATGTGGAACACAGGAGATAAAATAGCTATCAGCCTCGTGGGGTTTCAGTCTTCCTCATCTGTGAAGACTGTACTTTCTTTCTTCCTTGTAGGAACCCTTGGAGAACTCAGAGCCCATTGTGAAGGTCTTAGCTGTGAGCTCCGTTGGCAGTAGCAGTGGTCATTTTATTTTATACATGTGGAGCACGTGTTCAGTCTCTGCCAAGGCTCATTTCCACTGCCTGCTGGGCCCTTCGGGGCCTTCTGCCAGCCTCTCAGGTGGGACTGTTCCTGGCTCCCTCCTCTGCCCTGACGGGCTTGTTTGGTGGTGCTGCCTCTTCCTCCCCGCCCCACAGGCCAGAACCCCCGCTGTTACCCGGCACCCCTGCTGCTCCCTCCAGCCTCCCAGGGCCCCCGTTCTGTGAGTTTGCCTCCTGGAACGTGTCCCCCCCTCTGTCCCCAGTGCCACTGCCCCAGCCAGGCTCCTGGCATCTCTTTGTTTAATAGCAGCACATAGTTCACAGACCAAACAGCTCGCCTGTGTAGGGTATACAATTCAGTGAGTGTAAGTGTATCCATAGAGTTGTGCAACCATCACCACCGTCAATTTCAGAACATTTTCATCACCCCAGAAAGAAGCCCTGTACCTGGTAGTAGTCACTCCCCATGTGTCCCTCTCCCCTAGACTACTTTCTGTTTCTGTAGATTTGCCTATTCTAGACATTTTGTATAAATGGAATCAGACAGTATGTGGCCTTCGTGACTGGCTTCCTTCATTTAGCGTGTTTTCAAGGTTCATCCATGTTGTAGCAAGTACCAGTGCTTTAATTTTATTTATCACTGAATAATAATCCATTGTATGGACATACCACATTTTCTTTATCCATTTGTCAGTTGACAGACATTTGGGTTGTTTCCACCTTCAGTCTGTCATGAGTAATGCTGCTGTGAACATTCATGAACAAGTTTTGGTGTGGACATGTTTTCATTTCTCTTGGGGGTGGAATTTCTGTTTTTGACATTCTGAGCAATTGCCAGACGGGTTTCACCATTTTTCGTTCGCATCTGCGAACGAAATGGATGAGGTTCTGATTTCTCCACATCCTCACCAATCCTGTCATTTTTTTAGCAGATTTCACACTGGTCTGCCTACCTCTAATTTTTGTCCTTTTATATTTCCCTCCCATCCTCCAGGCCCCCTGCCTCTGCCTTCCCGCCCTCTACCCCACTGCTGTCCCTTCCTGGGGTTTAACACAGGGCTTCCTCCTTCACCTTCCTCCATCCCTTCGAATGACTTGTTCTCCACCTGTTGCCTGTGTTTCTCTTTATTTCATTCAACTTTTGAAAAAATAATTGTTTATTGATCTGTAACCTCTGCTGAGCAGTGAGTCCTGGGGGCAGATGTCGGTCTAACTCCCCTCTGTCCCTGGCCCCTGGTCTGGCAAAGGTGGGCATTCCGTCCCAAGGACCAGGGGCTCCCCGGGTAACAGACTGAAGAGCCATCCCGAGGCCCACTAGCCTGTGTGCCCAGAGCCGGGAGGCCCGTGGGTTTGGACATGGGTTCCTGGTGGCCTGGTGCTTCCCGGGCCCTCCCTCAACCTGTTCTCCTTCCTCCATAGGAGCCGCGTGGGCTGGCACTGCCCTTCCGGTGCTGGTCAGTGCTGGGCGGTGCTGGGCGGTGTGCCGAAGCCTCTGACTATGGTATGTGCTAATGCTCACCTGCTCTGCGGTCCTCCGGGGCGAGGGCCATGTTCTTGGATGGGCCCTGACGGCTGTCTGAATGGGGCAGCGTTCCTCCCCAGAGGGCTCTTGGCACCCTCGAGGGTGTGGGTGCCCGCTCTCCTGTTGGGTGGTTTACAGGGCCGCATCACCATGGCTAGAGAGGCACACAGTTATCCCGTGTCATTGGAATCTGTTTTTCCGATGCCTGGGTCTTCTGCTGTGTCGGGCCATTGCTGGGGTGTCCCCAGCCTGTTCCTGTTGTAGTGGACACGCTCCCTGAACAGGTTGGTGTGGTTCCCTCAGAATGTCCCAGTCCTCCTTTTCCTCCGCATCTGGGGAGGCCGTAGCTGTTTGAGGCCGAGTGTGTTACAGAGTGTTGTGCGTGTTGTGGGTTACTGAAGAGATGAGACACGTCTCATCTAAAAGCAACTCTTCCGTCAAATCTCTGCTTCTAGATTCGAATCGCAGCCTTAAATGCCAGCTCCACGGTTGAGGATGATCATGAAGGAAGCTTTAAAAGTCACAAGACCCAGACAAAGGAGGCGCAGGTGTGTGGTCAATGGGCTTCTCTGCAGCTGGACCTTGATTCTCATTTCTGCGGGTGGCACCATGTTTCAGATGCATCCCGTTGTCTCCTGAATGGGATTTTAGAGGAAAACCCTGTTTACAGAGATGGCCGGCTCTCCATCTCCTGTTTGACCTGCTTCACTTAGAGAGGGTCACGCTGAGGATGGTCACACTGTTTATTCTGAGTGTGCGTGGGCCCTTCTGCAGCCGGAGCTGGCTCTTCACTCAGCTGGTTGTGTGGGCCTCAGAAGCTGGCACACCCAGGGGATGGCAGCACGTCACTTTCCAGGGGGAGGCCCCGGAGGGTGCTGCCTAGCCCAGGTCTCACTGGTGGTCTGTGGGGAGCACGGATTCTTGGTCTTTCCTCTCTGCCACGAGGCCCGGCACCACTTCCATTCCAGCCTGCCTGCCTTACTCTCCGCTGGCTCTCCCCATACCTCCTACGCGAATATAACAAGGGTTTGCTCCGGTCTTTGTTTTCCCTGGAATAAGCATACACCTCCCCCTTCTCGGGAGAAGCCAGGACAGTGTGTGGAGCCCTCACAGACGCTGCTAGTCAGTGGTCCCCGGCCCTGAGGGGTGTCAGTGGGGCTCAGCCTGCCCAGTGCCCCCTCTGCCCCTCCCGGCAGCGAGCAGGCTGAGGCAGAGCAGCACATAGAAAGCAGTGGAAGCCTTCCCTGCTCTCTCGGAGTCCCTGGGTTATTACGGCTGCTGGGGCCACTCTCCCAGAAAGCGTCAGCGAGGCTCACAGAACCTTGGCATTGCTCTTCTCTGTGCCCTCAGCCTGCCTTCTGCTGTTGCTTAGACTCAGGTGAGCCCGTGCTGCTCGTGTCTCCTTGGGGGGCTGCTGAGGGGCTCTTCTCCCAGTGATGAGCTCCTGCGAGCTTGGAGCGTTAGGACTGTTTCCAGCACAGAGCGTGCAGCTGACGAGTAACATGGCCTTGACAGCAGCCCCCTCTCACACATTGTTGGCTTAAAAAGACAAACCTTTGTGCTGTGTGAAAATGTCTCCTGTCTTGGTTTGCAGGAAGCAGAGGCTTTTGCCTTGTACCACAAGGCCCTGGATCTGCAGAAGCACGACCGGTTTGAGGAGTCCGCCAAGGCCTACCACGAGCTCCTGGAGGCGCGCCTGCTGCGAGAGGTGAGGCCCCAGAGGCCCTCTGCCCCCAGCTTCCCCGCCTGCGGAGCGTCCACCTCTCTGGCTTGCTCTGAGGGTTGGGTGAGTCCAGAGAAGCATGCAGAACGGTTCTAGGTGCAGAGTAAGAGCTCCGTAAATGCCAGCTGCTCTTCCTACTTGGTCTTCACAGCCACTCTGCCAAGTGCGGGTGCATTGTCCCCAGTTCACAGTGTGGAGATGGAGGCTTAGCGAGGTGGTGTTGGCTCAAAGCCATGCAGCTAGTGAAGCATCAGAGCTGGGAGTGGCATGCGGGAGCCTCTGGCTGGCTTACCGATGCTGTAAATGTCACCATCTAGGCTTGGGCCCTCAGGCGTGGCGGTAGTGCCAGGAGGGTTCCCTCTGTGTCTTTTGGTGCCCAGACGGCCCGCAAACCGCCTCTTGGTGGTCTGGCCTTTCTCCTCTGTGTGCTCGGAACTGGGGGGTCCTTAAAGGACATCTGGGGCCACGCTTTCATTTTCCAGTGGAGGGTGGCACTGGACTGGCCCAAGGGCCTGTGGCAGAAGCCAGCCCTGAAGCCAGGTGTCCTGCTGACTGCCAGCTGAGGCTTCAGAGCCTGGGTGTCACTTTACTCCTGTTTGCTTTGTTCTCAGGCAGTTTCGTCTGGTGATGAGAAGGAGGGGTTGAAACACCCTGGGCTGATGTTGAAGTACTCCACGTTTAAGAACCTGGCCCAGCTGGCTGCCCAGAGGGAGGACCTGGAGACAGCCATGGAGTTCTACCTGGAGGTGCTCCCCTCAGCCGGGTCTTTGGGAGTTCTTGGGGGAGGGGTGGGGTTGTGGTGCTGTGTCAGCTGTAGTGCCCGAGGCCCCAGGCAGTAGGTGACAGTAGCAAGTTCAGAGAGGGCTGCATGTGTGTTCTTCCTCTGCCACACAGGGCACACATGACCATGGGTGATTGCTTCATTTCTCTGGGCCTCCAGGTCTACATCGTAGAGTTGGAGTGATATAAAGAGGGTGCTGAACACAGGGCCTGACCCCTGGCACCCAGTACCTACTCAGAATTGTACTGCCATTATTTCTGTCAGGCCGGCTTACCTGTGTGGGCACCTCTGAGGCGCCAGCACCATGCACGTGCTCACCCTCATGCCGTCTGGCAAGGAGGGCGTCTTTATCCTCATTTTAGGGATGAGGATACTGAGGCTGGCGGCCACGCTGCTGGGCAGTGTGGGAGTATGGATGTGAACCCACGTCTGTCTCCCACCCATGCTGTTTCTAGAATCCCAGAAGGTTTCTGTATTTTCTTTTAATTCTACTTCTTGCACTTCTTTTACATATCAAATATGTAAGGAGTACAGGTGTTCAGAGTGACAGAATGTATTAAGAACATGTTCTGAGTTAGATAAATTGGTCCACGTGACTTCCCTGTCATTCCTTGGGCAGTCTGGGTGGCTGGGCTGGTGCTGTGCCCTCCTGCCACCACGGATGCCCGCTCTGGGGAGCTGACTGAGTGTGCCTCTGCTGTGCTGCTACCAGGCGGTCATGCTGGACTCCACGGACGTCAACCTCTGGTATAAAATTGGACACGTGGCCCTGAGGCTCATCCGGGTCCCCCTGGCTCGCCACGCTTTTGAGGAAGGGCTGCGGTGCAATCCTGACCACTGGCCCTGCTTGGACAACCTCATCACTGTCCTGTACACCCTCAGCGATTACACCAGTGAGTGGGGTGTCGCTGCTTTCTGCCACGTGCTCGTGCACTGGGACCGAGGAGGGCGGGAGGCCTGGATGAGTTCGGAGCCAGAGTTAACACTGAAGGGCTTTCTGCCCTACCTTCAGGGGAAATGGAGATGACTTTGCTTCCCTGCTTTACTCTGCTTGTCTTTCTTTCTCGGTTGAGACTTACCCCATGCGTTGTAGTAGGAAGCATGTCTTCTGAGTGGTTTTCCCTTCAGTCTCTCATTTCGTCTCTTCAGTGTCCCACCCTGTGCCTGTTCTTATAAGTTGCTGACAGACGGCCTAGCGGCTGCAGCCTCACTCCCGGTGCCGGGAGCTCACTCCCTCCTTTTAGCAGCTGGTCCTTCCACAGAGGAGCAGGGCTGCTGGAAAGATCTGTGCTAGACGGAGCCCTGTCTGCCTTCCAGTTGCTTCACTCTCTGACCCCGCCTGGCCCTCTGCTCGGCCCCTCACGGGCTGTCCCGAGGCGGGCGCTGTTGGGGTTCTGGGCCTCTTGGGCCAGCTCCTCCAGGCAGCTCTGTGGGAGGGCCCCGGGCAGGGCTCGGGTGCAGGGCAGCTGGCCTCGGGCATAGGTGGTCCTGGCGTGGTCTGCTCATTCTTTTCAGGACAGACCTGCTGCCAGCACTTGCCCTCACGTTGAAGGTTACAGCTGGAAGGCTGACTCTTGGAGGCTTTTCCTTCTGTTTCTAAGAGCGCGTCGAGCAGGTGGAGCAGGATGGGGTAGCGGAGGCTGGGAAGCTGGGCCCTGCCCGCCACCCATGGGACTGCGACCGTAGCTCTGTATAGTCAGGTGAACCGTGTGCAGCACAGGGCTAGCGGCGGGGTCGGCATGCCCCAGGGGCAGGCTGCTGTGGCCCCTTCCCAGTTGTCCCTGCCCGAGGTGACCCTGACTTCTCCCTGTGTCCCCAGAGCCAGCTCAGCCCTCTGTCGCCTCCTCCAGGTGGGCCCGGGCGGGGGCGGGTGCCTTCTCCCAGCCCCTTTGCTGTGGGTCCTCTGCTGTCTGCCCTCCTCTGCACCCTCTGACCATCGCGTGCTTGCACGTGGGGTCATTTCTGGACTTGGGCCCTTGTGTCCCTCCACGCAAACGTTCTCGGGCGTGTCCTTCCGTGGATGTCCGCACCCGTGCTGTGGATCGCCCGTTTTGACTCCAGTGCTTTCATCTTCAGTGACTATGGGTCTCTCCCCGGGCTCTTCCTGGAGCTTGGGCGCCCCCTGGAGGCCCCAGCCTCAGCGTCCCACCTTCTCTCTGGCACCAGGTTCAGTTCTCTCTCCTGGAGAAGCCGCACTTGATAAGCTGAAGTATTAGTGGGAAGATGGGTTTGGGGGACAGAGCGGTGCATGTGTCTGTGAGAACCGCAGAACCACATCGAAGCCCCAGGGTATGAGCAGCCGCTACATGGGCGCTCGAGAGGAGTAGGCAGGCCTCCCTCTGCTGTGGGCACGGTCAGCTCTGGTGCTGCTGACCAGTCCATCCAGAGGCTTGGTGCCCCCCTCGTTTTCTCTCTGCTCCCACCACCTTCCCAGAGGAAACCATGTCCTCCTCCTCCTTCCGGTTAGGCGGGAACCTCTGGGCCCCCTGTCCCTAGTTCAGTGGGCGGCTGGCGGGGCAGCCCAGACCCCCTCCTGCTTGTGGCATGGGCACCGCTCTCCCACTGCCCTTCTCCCTGACTTCCGCGTGGCATCTCTGCTTCTGCTCCAGCTTTCCTTCCTCCTCCCTGGCTCCATCCTTCTCTGGTTATTCCTGATGGGAGTGCCTTGCACCCATACTCAGACTCTGGAGCTGGGTGGGGCACAGGGCTGGCCGGGGCCCAGGCAGAGAGGAGCTGGCGGCCGTACTCCAGTTTGCCGACAGCTGGTTCCCGAAGGGTTTCCTCAAGGTGGGCTTGCTGGGCTGAGGGTCTGTGTTTGATGCCCATGTTTCCGCAGAAAGATTGTTCCGCCGTCCTCCCTGGCAGTGTGGGCCTTTGCCCCTCGACCTTGGTATTATTATTTTCAAAAATCGTTCCCGATTGGATGGATTAAAGTGGTGTCTTGTCGTCATTTACCTGGTGTTTCTTGGACTCCAGAGCAGGGACTACTTCCCTGGCATCACTGGCAAGGCCAGAGAGTCAGAGCGCAGCTTGGAGGTCACGCCTGTTTCTTTCCTGGCCAGCTTGTCTGTACTTCATTTGCAAAGCTTTGGAGAAGGACTGCCGCTACAGCAAGGGGCTGGTTCTCAAGGAGAAGATCTTCGAGGAGCAACCGTGTCTCCGCCAGGACTCCCTCCGGATGTTCCTGAAATGGTGAGTCTGCAGCCCACCACCTCCTCCCCAGTGGCTGGGGGCTGTTGAGGCCCCTCACTTGGCAAACGGCTCTGATCTGCTTGGTTTATTGTTTCCCTACGCGCCTCATATGGGCAGTGCCTCCGCCTGTCCTCTGCCCTCCTTCCCTGCTGCCCTGCGGCTCTCCTCTGGGTGCTCACAGCAGCCTTGTTCACCTCACTCCTCGCTGCCCACCCTACCCCTTTCCGAGGCTGTGCTTCCTGTGTTGCCCGGCCCGCCTCTAATCGGGCCACCGTGCCTGCCTCCGGGATGAGGCTCTGCTCAGCAGCATCGCCCAGGAGGCCCTTTGCAGTCTGACCCCCCAGTTCTCCTCCTGCTTCTCCCTCCCCCAAGGGGAGAGCTGTCCCAGGGCCCTGCTATGTCCTGTCCGGTCCCGCACCCTGGCTCCCACGGCGCCCTCACCTGGAATCCTCTCTCTATTGTGTCTTCGTGCCCCTTTGTATTCCAAGCCCCACATCCCCTCTTGGCAGCTTTCTAAGTCCGGGCTGCCTCCCCGCCCATCCTCCAGTGGAACCAACTCCTGTGCCCTCTGGTATTTCCTTGGCCCTGGGAGCTCACCGGTTGGGAGTTAGTGGTTATTTTGGTGTTTATCCCTCGTAAGATTGTGCCTCTTATTCACATCTGTCCTGACGGAGCTGACCTTCTTTGGAGAGGTGGTTGATGAGCATGTAGGACAGATGATGAGTCCATAAGTGCGTGGCTCCACGGGGGAGCCTTGTGGGGAGGAGGGCACAGGGCAGTGGGGACAGGTCTCGCCGGGCCACCACAGGCAGAGGTGTGCCTGTGGGAGGCATCCGGGGCCTCAAACTCCCACCTTTCTGTTGATCTCCATAGGCTTTGGTGAGCTTGGCTGGTCTGATAACCTTTTTTGGGATGGGTAGGATGGGAGAGTTAAATTCTTAAAAGGTTTTCAGCAAATAATTGAGAGCAGCATTTAATTTTTCTGTTGCTTTTCTGCCACTACTATGATCCTGTTAATACAGATGAAGGTGATGAATTGTAAGCAGATCAAAGGGCATTAATCATTTTCAGTGTAACGTGGGTATTAAGAATGCTAATTACTGCCCTTTTCAGCCCAGACTCAAGTAGTTATTTTATTTGTAGGAAGAATTAATACAGATTAAAGGATATTAACTGCATCCCTCTGTGTAAGATTTCCATCTTGGCTCTAGTGTGACACGGTCACTCCTCTCTGTCTCACGCACTCTCAGTGACATGTCCATCCACGAGGTGTCGGTGAGCGCGGCCGAGTCACAGGCCATCATGGATGAGGCCCTGGGGCTTCGGAGGAGGCGGCAGGCGCTGACCACGCACGAGAAGGAGCCGGACCTGAAGCTGGTGCAGCCCATCCCCTTCTTCACGTAGGTCGTCTGGGTCTGGGTTGCTGGTGGCCACTGGGCCCTGCTTGGGAGGGGGCTGAGCCCGCCCGGGCTGCTGCCGTGGCAGGAGCTGGGCGCACATGGGCGGGTGACTGCAGGAAGCAGGCCGGGCCTTCCCCGGTCGAAGTCCCTCTCTGTTGCTGTCCTTGACCCACCACCTGCCATGTTCCTGTACGCCCCTCTCATCTGCCCACCCTAAGGGGAGAAGGAAACCAGCATTAGCCAAGCCCTGGACGGGGGACACCAGGACTCAGAGAGGCTACTGGTGAGGGGGGAGCTGATCCCACATCCTGGCTTCCCGATCTCTAGTCCATGCTCCCCTGCTAGGGCTGCTTGGCATCCTGGAAGGTGGGCCTCAGCATAGCCCCGGGAAAGGTGGTCCCTGGAGTTGGGGTCATTTAGCCCTTCGGTGAGGTCTGTTCCTAACATCCTGGCATTGACCCTCGTGCCTATAAGTTGAGAGTGTCTCATATGTGGAGGCAAGTCACGTGGTGGCCCGCAGCTCCCCACCAGGTGGGACAGACTGGGGTCCAGCCCTGGTGCCCTCGCCGGGTCATTATGTGCCACTTCCTGGAAAAGAGGGAGCAGTATCCCTCTCTTGTAGGGTCATCATGATAATTGAATTGAGTGCTTGGGGGTCGTGCAGAGCCAGCACGCAGGAGGGGCTGGTTCCGACCCACGTTACTGCTCCTACTTGTTCATTCCCGCACGTTTGAGTTTCCCAGGAAACTGGAGGCAGTCCCAGGGGTACTCAGTCACCAGAAGGAGGGGCACACATGCAAAGCTGACAGGCCCCTCGAGGAGAGAAGCACAGCACCGAGAGCTCATAATGGGGTCTGCACTGCTCCGGGGGTTGGGGAAGGCTTAGGGCCAGAGCTGGAGTCTGGCAGAGGAGTGGGCATGGATCAGGTAGAGGAGTTGGGGGGTGTGAGTGGGGTGTTTCTTCCGGGAAGAGGGAAGCCTGTGCAAAGGCCCTGTGGTATGTGGGGGGTGGTTTTGTTTGCAGAACTGAAAGCAAGCTAGCGAGGCGAGAGTGCAGGGGGCAGGCTTGGGGGGGGGCGGGGTTGCGGCGGTGCGATGAGGCTGGGCACCACTGAGGGGACAGGCAGAGGCTTTGGTTTTTAGTCTGAGGGCCTGGGAAGCTGTTCAAGGTTGGAAGGGTGAGTACATCAGGCTACACTGTGTCATACCATAACACAGCATGACATACGACACAACACATGACTAGAAGTAAAACACAAAACAGCATACAACATAACACATGCTACACCTCACCACAACAGGGCACACAACACAACTTACACACCACAAAACACACGACAGTCTCGGTTTGCATCCAGCAAGCCCCGGCCCAAGAGCTGTTCAGCCCCTTTAGACCATATCCCTGCCAGTATTCCTCCCCCAGAAAACCAGACTAGTGACAACAGGTCAACGACACCGTCGTTTTAAAGATTCAACCTTGTAGGGAAGGGGTTTTTGAGTGAGTCTGTGGTTTCTCTGTGTGCCTGGTAGGTCTGAAGGGGCCTGGGGCTGAGATGCCTCAGGGCTTCTCCTGCGGGCAGTGGAGCGGGTGCGGGCTCTGCTCCAGCCCCGGCTGCTCCACCTCAGCTATCAGTAAACTGAGACCACCCCGCCCTCATGGAGATGGCAGCCCTGAGCTCCGGGCACCCCGTGTTGTGTGCTGACCCGGGCGGTGACCCTCTTCCTGCAGCTGGAAGTGCCTCGGGGAGAGCCTGCTGGCCATGTACCACCACCTCACCACCTGCGAGCCCCCGCGGCCCAGCCTCGGCAAGAGGATCGACCTGTCCGACTACCAGGACCCTGGCCAGCCCCTGGTGCCCTCTGCCGTGGTGGCACCTGTCAGCGTGATCCAGCCGAGCCCCGTCAACGCCAACCCCGAGGTGACCGTGGCAGAGCCTGTGCTCTCGTACGCCCCTGTGGCCACAGCCAGCTTCCTGCTGCACAGCCCCAGCCTGTTGGAGACGGGCATCCCCGCAGGTGAGCAGGCCTCGGGGTTGGCTTCGGGAGAGACCCCGTCTGCTGAGCAGGAATGAGAGTTGGAGTGCCCTGGTCTATCCAGAGGGACGGGTCCTGCTGCCGCTCCTGGCCCCACAGGGGAGCCTCTGGGCCTGCTCGCAGGGCCTCCCTCGTCAGCGGTGGCTTCTGCATTGGGGCCCCTGCAGGGAAGGGGTTGGCCTCAGGGATACAGCTCCTCAGACCACTCGATGCCCAGTTGCTCAGTCCTGGGGTAGAGTTTACTCCTGCTTGTGACCTGTGAGCTGGCGGGTCCCTCTGCTGGTTCTGCTCAGTTGCTGGCTCACGCCCTGCACCCAGTGCTGCTGTGCACTGATGTTCTGAGTTCTTTAGCTTTAAGAAGCAGTCAGCATAGTTACCACCGTATGCGGTAGTATATGTTGGAATGGTTTTATTGGTTTCTATTATCACTGGAGTTGTAAAAGAATTTCAGACTAAAGTTCCTGAGCCTTTCCTTGATTTTTGTGTCACCGATGAAGAATATCTGGCAGTTAAGGAAGTTTCTGAATGAACCTGTATATGATTGTTTTTAACTTTTTAACTTAATCATACATGACACCCCTCTTCTCTCTGTATGATTTATGTGACTCTCTTGCCCACATCGTGTCACTGGGCCATGGCGATGGACAGAGTCAGTGTCATTGCGACTTGCTCTGTTCCATCCCAGGCCAGCCAGTGGGAGGGGCAGGGGGATGGGGCATTTGACTCTGAGACCCTGGCGTTCTGTAGTGTGGAAAGTAGCCTTGAGATCTGGCTTTTGGGCTCTGTGAGTTGGAGAAAGGGGTGAGACTTAAGCGGTTTGGAATGGACTTTTCCCAGGCTCCTTGTTAGAGCAGACAGGAGATTTCCTGAATGTCAAAGAAGCCACAGGTTAAACCTGCAGGCAGGGTTATTATAAAAGAAGGGACCAAGTGCCTCGTGGTGCATTTCCCTAGCCTGACTCTTGTGAGATTTCAACGTGCTCTCTTTGTGAAGGTGATGTTTCTGGAGGAGATAAATCCAAGAAAGGGGTGAAGCGGAAGAAGATTTCTGAGGAGAGCGGGGAGACGGCGAAGCGGCGGTCTGCCCGCGTCCGAAACACCAAGTGCAAAAAAGAAGAGAAGGTGGACTTCCAGGAGCTGCTGGTGAAGTTCCTGCCGTCCAGGTGCGGTGCACTTTTTCTGTTTTAGAAAAGGGAGCACACAAACCTCCTGCCTCCCTTCACGTCCCTGGTTCCGTGGTCGCCCTCCCCTCCAGGCATGTCCTCCATCTTCCTGTAACATCTGTACAAACGGCCAACGCTCGGGTCTTCCTGGACTGGGGGCTTGGGTTTTCTTGCCTCTCCTGCCTCTGAATGTCCTGAAGGCAGGAACCGTGAGTTTTGTGTCTTTTGGAGCTGGAGGTGACCCGCTCACGCCCCTGGGCCTTCCCTTGTTGCCAGGAGGCCTGGGGCTGCTGCTCCTCAGGTGCAGACGTGGGGACGGCCCGTGGAAGGGACCCCCTGCGCTCAGGGAGGGCACCTGCTTGGCTTCTCCAGGCTCAGCAGGGTTCCCTCAAACTCTGAGAAGGTGGACGGTGGGCTCAGGAGTCATCCCTTGCTTTCACTGGTTCGCGGTGTTCCTCAGAGGAGCCTCCCGGGAGGAGATGGGCCAGGCTGCGTGGAGCTGGGGGGCTGCGCCCCAGTGCTCCTGCCCTAGGTCTTCGCCAGCCCCCATGCTTTTGGTCCTTGCCCGTCACCTCCCTCAGACGCTCTGGGACCTTGATGCCTGGGCCTTCCTGGGGTTTATGGTGCCAGTGCCAGACTTCTTAATGCCCTCACTGAGGGCAGAGAGCAGTCAGTCTCTGCTGGTTGGGCATCTCTCTGCCTTCTAACGTTTGGTGGGCATGTCTTGTCAGCTGGGGCTTCCTCTCTTACCCCCTGGTTCTTTGTGAGTTGACTCCATTTTATTCCTTCCCGGTTACTGGAGTGGAGTTTGGGAGGTAACCACGTGTGTTACGTGAGCTTGTGTCCCAGGAGTCCCCAGCTGGCATTTTGGCTCGTGACAGTAGGTTTCAATGGTGATGCATCCAAGCGGAGGAGGAGGAGCCAGGACCTTTAGGTGGATTGTAAATCTGTTTTGCCACAAGGTTCCTGATTTTCCTAATTTGCTGCCTTTCCGTTTCTGTGTGGTGAGAGGGAAATGCTCAGAAGTGGCGCTGTTCTCAGTGAGTGGAGGAGGCGGGCTCTCTGATCAGTTCCTTCCTAGCCGCCCCTCCAAAAGCAGGTCTCCCTTCCGAGGGCTGCGAAGAGGAGGTGCCAAGGGGCCCGAGGACCATTTCCCCATCTCCCCTCCGGTCGTTGCCCCGCCCAGGGCCTTGCTCCCCAGCCCCCTTCGTGTGGAATAGTGTCTACCTTCTTTTTTATTCTTTATTTCAACTGCTGGTTTCCTGTGTGGTTTTCACATCAGCTTCCTCGAATCATCAGGCAGGGGCACACGGTGGCTTGCTGGGCGTGGTCCCTGGGGCAGAGGCGTGCAGTTGTACACCAGGACGTCAGGAGGCGCCTACCTGTCCATCCTCGGCGAGGTGGCAGGCTCAGCTAAAGTGGAGTCCCTGGGGGTTCTGAGGTGTGGTGCCTGCTGGGAGAGGCCTCCCTGGGCTCAGAGAGCTATGAGGGGCTCTGGAGGGGCCGCCCACCCACCCACTTTCTCCTCGTCCCCCAGGCCCCCCTCGGGCCTTGGCACCTGGAGGCCTGGCCAACTGTGCTGCCCAAGTGGAGCTTTTCGGCCTCTGTCTCTAGCTCTCCGTGGGGCTGGGGCCAGCCTCGGGTCCGGCTCAGCTCTCCTCTCTCTCAGGGGAAGGTGTTGGAACATGCGCCGTGGCCTTTGCGAGTTCGGTGTGTTCCGTGCAGGTTAAGAAAGCTGGACCCCGAGGAGGAAGACGATCCCTTTAGTAACTACGAAGTCCCGTCAGAAGCCAAACTGGAGAACTTCCCAAGCGTCGGGCCCCACAGGCTGTCCTTCGACTCAGCCACGTTCATGGAATCTGGTAGGACCCAGGCACCACGGGCAGTGCTGTGAGGACTCCTTCCTCCTATTCTCCTGGAACCCGCTCAGGCCGCGTGCTGGGGGGATGGGTCTGGGTGGTTTTTCAAGGGTGGTCCAGGGGGCTGCCTGGCTTTGTCCTGCCTGAGGTCTGTGGTCAGCTGGAGGCAGGGGGTGTGCTGGAGTGTCCTGGCTCACACTCCACCGTGCTCCACTAGGGGTGCGGGCTTTGCCGGTCGAATGGGTACATCGCAGCTCTTGGGTACGGCCGGGAGCTGTGCTGCTGTGCAAGGCCACACCCAGGGGTCAGCCCTCTTGTACCCGCCTGGGCCTTGGAGGTTCAGATAGGTGTGCCCACAGCCGTGAGGCCCGCCCTCAGCGCCCCCCTGGGGCACATGGGCTCCTCCCGCTGGCGCCTGCTCTCATCTCCCGAACAAAATGGGGCCCCTGGCACGGAGGGTCCTCTGTTGAAGTCTGGTCACTTCCCCCGCTCCGGGCAGAGAAGCAAGACGTGCACGCCTTCCTGCTGGGAAACCTGAGCAACGGGGGCATCCTGGAGCTTATGATGCGCTACCTGAAGAGCATGGGCCACAGGTTCCTGCTGCGTTGGCCGCCGGGCCTGGCAGAGGTTGTGCTCAGCATCTACCACAGCTGGCGGAGGCACAGCGCCAGCCTGCCCAACCCGCTGCTCAGGGACTGTGGCGACAGGCACATCCAGGTTGGCTGGCCGGGTGGCGGGCAGGTGGGGGCCAGGCATAGGCGGGGGACCTGGGCTGCAACTGCAGGTGGAGGTGTGGGGTTGAGACGGGGGGGGGCGGATCACGGGGGAGGGAGGTTCACGAGCAGGAGGAGAGCAGCGGAGAGGCTGGAAGGTGGAGGCTTGCTGTGTTCTAGGCGCCAGGGACCGTCGCTACCCGTTTTTTCAACAAGTGAGGAGACACAAGTGCAGAGGTGGAGGAAGGCTGCCGAAGGGGTGCTGGGGACTGCCAGCTGTGGGGGCCGAGCCTACGCACTGCCCTCTGCAGCCCAGGCTCTTGCACTCAGTGCCTCCCAGGGCCAAGGGAGCCAGGGTGCTTTGGCCCCTTCTCCCGTGAGAAGAGGAAGGCCACTTCTGAGGAGGCAGCACTGGGAGATTTCAGGGCCCTTGGGTGGTATTTCTTGCTGGGGGCACAGAGGTGGAGGAGCTCCAGGTTCACAGGTCCTCAGGGCCGTGTGGGTCAGGGGCCCCTGGCGGTGCAGCCTCCACTGGGACACCCCAGGGACTGCTTCCTGGCAGCATCTGCCCAGGCCTGCTCCCCCAGGCCCATCTGCCCAGACTCCCCTGGGTCATCCCGAGTCTGTTCCAGTGTAGATCCACGTGCCTCTCCTTATGTCCCAGCAGGGTGGAGCAGTGGGAGGGGCCGAGGCTTTGGTCCCTAGGCAGACCAGCTTGGTTATTTCCCAGCTGTGCCCATTGGCCAGGCTGGCGCCTCCTTACTGCTGAGTCTCAGCTTTCTGGTCCACCCAGGGAATGACGCGCCCACCCTGGGGGCTGTCAGGGTTGAGTGCCTGGCGCTCGGCAGGTGGCAGGGCTGCCTCTTCCATAGGACAGTCCCCGAGGACTGAAGGCGGGTCTCCCGGGTCCTCCCGAGTCTGTTCCAGTGTAGATCCACGTGCCTCTCCTTATGGCCCAGCAGGAAGCTAGTGATTACCACCTATGAAATGGAAAGTAGGTAGAGGAAAACTTGATGTTCTCATCAGAGTAAATTTTAGTTTAGGTTCGTTCCATCCCCTGCCCTTGACCTATGTGACCCTGTTCCTGACCGTCCGCACCCGTCCTGCAGGACATGATGCTGATGTCCCTCTCCTGCATGGAGCTGCAGCTGGACCAGTGGCTGCTGACCAAGGGCCGGAGCTCTGCAGGTAGGCGACCTTCCGTGTTCTGTGTGGGGCAACTTTTCTGGACCCTCAGCAGCCGGGAGGGGGCAGGAGTGGGGGGCTGAGTCACACCTACAGGGGGCGCATTTCCTGGGTCAGCTTCTCAGGCCAGGAAAGACCCGGGGCCTTTGAGAAGCAGCTGAGCCCCAAGGGAGCCACCTGCCTGCTCCTGTTACTCAGGATGAGGGACATGACATTTCCATTTTCTCAGGTTATCACCTGATACTTTACGTGTCCCCAGTCATTGTCCCAGGTGATATGGATCGTTCTGACTTAAACCACCACCTGGTGAGCAAAGATATGCTCCAGATCAGTCTGCCGGATGAGGGCCTCTAGCCCCAGGGTCTCCGTATCCCCATCCAGCCCATCTGGCTCTCTGCTGCTCGGGGGCTGTGAGGCTCCAAGGGCTCAGGGCTGGGGGCAACCTCAGGGAGCAGAAGGGTGTCTGGGCCCCGCACATGAGGTTGACTCCTTTCGGCCGATGGTTTTCAGTGTCTCCTCGGAACTGCCCTGCGGGTGTGGTGAGCGGCAGGTTCGGGCCCGACTTCCCGGGAGCCCACTTCCTGGGGGACCTCCTGCAGCTGTCATTCGCCTCGTCCCAGCGGGACCTGTTTGAGGATGGCTGGCTGGAGTTTGTGGTCCGCGTGTACTGGTTGAAGGCGCGATTCCTGGCGCTGCAGGTTGGTCTGTGGTCGGCTGCTTGGGGAGGATGCACTGGTACCCAGCAGGAGGGGAGAGAGCTGGCCGCGTGGTGGAGGGTGTGTGTGCGCACGTGTGGCACTGGGCACTGGGCTCTGCATGAGGAGGTGGGATGTGGTGGGGAACGTGCAGCATCTCAGAAATCCCGACGCCCACCATCAGCACAGCTGTAGCGCCACGAGGGGCCTCATGGGCCCCCTGTAGACCCAGCGAGGTTGCTTTGGAGCCTTGACCCTTTCCTTTTGTTTCCCGAGAGAGCCTGAGCATGTGTGCAAATGGGTGCAGTTTTTTGGGAGGGAATCATTGCCCATCTGTGTGAATGGAGCTTGTCTGGAGGGCCCGGGAGGGCTGGCTATTCCCCAGCCCCTTGCACACTGTGGCACCCAGTGCCCCACAGTCGGTTCTGGAGCTGGAACAGGCCTGGGTCTAGTCGCGGCTCTGCCAGCTTTGCTCAAGATCTGGAATAGATACTCAGCCTTGCTCTGGTGTCCCGGTGTCCTCACCGCTACCACGAGGGTCACGATGCTCCCCTTGGAGCTGTAGTGTGAATCGTTCGTTCATGCGTTCATTCAGCAGGTACTTATTAAGCCCCACCCCCTCTGTAGAGGGGATATGGTAGTAGTTGGCTAAAACCGCCCTCGTGGTGCCCCCAGTCTGGTGGGCTCAGGGGGCAGGCACCTGGTGCAGCACAGCGAGTGCCCCTCCTCTGCTCAGGGAGACATGGAGCAGGCCCTGGAGAACTATGACATCTGCACAGAGATGCTGCAGAGCTCCGCTGCCGCCCGGGCTGCGGCGGGAGCCGAGCAAAGAGACGTCGTGATCCGCCTGCCCAACCTCCACAATGACTCGGTCGTCTCCCTGGAGGAGGTGAGTGGGAGCTTTTTAATGGTGTTTTCTTGGTCAAAGGCCTGACCTGTCCGTGCGGACTAGGAGAGTGGCCCACGTGCTGAGTAGGGCAGGGTGGGACCCAGGAGAGGCAGCTCTGAGGCACAGGGTGCCACAGACTTGCAGGCACACCCCCTGATGGAGCGCTTCTCTGGGGGCCAGTGGCTGGGAGCTGGGGTGGAGGTGTCTGCCCACAGGGTGGAGAATGGCTCTTGCTCAGCTCTCTGGCCTGCGTGTGGCAGCAGCCCCAGAGGAACGAGAGGAAAAGCCCTGCAGAAGCAGACCAGTGCTGCTCTGGCCCTGGGGTGGGTCAGCGGTGTGTGGTTCTAATCCTGTCCTCACTGTGCAGCCTCTGACCGCATGCCCACAGTTCCACATCTGTGACACATTCACAGATGTGGACTTCAGACTCTTGCAGAGTGGTTTCAGGGCCAGGCCTAGTGCAGTGCCCCTGCTGCCCATATCCTGCAGGCCTCCTGTGAGGAGAGGGTTCGGGGATTGGTGGTGTGTGCCAGCCTCTGGCCTGGCTCCCTAGGTCTCTGAAGCCCCATGCTCCACGGTTCTAGGAGTCTGGTTCACTGAACTGTGGCCATGAGGCTGTCTAACTATTTTCACAGACGCTTTCTGGAGCCCTTCTGCTTCTGTGGTAGTTTTGTTTTTTGGTATATTTGTTCTTCAAAGACTTGAATGCCTTGCCCTTAATAGAAATACTATTTATAAAGTATTTTATAAGGTATTTACTTGCTGTAAATACTTCTCGGCTGGGTCTGTTAAATGCAAAACTCTGGGGGGCTTCCCTGGGGGCGCAGTGGTTAAGAATCCGCCTGCCAATGCAGAGGACACAGGTTCGATCCCTGGTCCGGGAAGATCCCACATGCCGTGGAGCAGCTAAGCCCGTGCGCCACAACTACTGAGCCTGCACTCTAGAGCCCGTGAGCCACAACTACTGAGCCCGTGTGCTGCAACTACTGAAGCCCGTGCACCTAGAGCCCATGCTCCACAACAAGAGAAGCCTCCGCAATGAGAAGACCGCGCACTGCAACGAAGAGTAGGCCCCGCTTGCCACAACCAGAGAAAAGCCCGCACGCAGCAGCGAAGACCCAACGTGGCCAAAAATAAAAAATAAATAAAATAAAATAATTTTAAAAAAAAATGCAAAACTCTGGCTGCATTAAGGGAGCCCGTGAGGGCTTGGTCGTCAGGCAGTGATTCTGGGCCTTTTCCAGATCGACAAGAACCTGAGGTCGCTAGAACGGTGCCAGTCACTGGAGGAGACTCAGCGGCTGTACGAGGCTGGCGACCACCGGGCCGTCGTGCGCCTGCTCCGCCCCACCTTGTGCCCCAGTGGGTTTGACCGGGCCAAACACCTGGAGTTCATGACATCTGTGCCTGAGAGGCCGGCCCAACTGCTGCTGCTGCAGGTGTGTGCTGCCCCGGCCCTTCTCCTGCTTGTGCCTTCTGCTTGGCCGGAGTTTCTTCTCCGGGGGCTTGGAGGCAGCCCTGGAGAACGTAGAGAGAAGTGGAGTAAAATCCGCCCCCTCGGGCACCGGGAAGATGTGGTGAGAATATATGGGGGGGGGAATTGGAGCCTAGGGGTCTGCTGGGCTCAAGGTGAGCCTGCGCCAGGCTCTGAACTTCCACGTGGCAGAGGGGGAAGGGAGACTAGTCAGGGCTTAGCCATCCATCCACCTGATGGTTCATCTGCATGTTGTTCATTGCTTTTTAAATTAACTATTGAGTACATATAAAATTGATAAAATATCTATACAATGTAAAGAATTAAGAGAAGGTAAATAGTCCCGTAGGATCAAGTAGTTGAAGGAAAGGAACACGAGTGTGGTGTGTGAGGCCCATGTGCCCTGTTGGCTCCCTCCACGCCCCCGTCCTCAGCACATGAACCCCTGCTGAGAGCTGGCTGGGCACCAAGCCTCTGCTGGGCTGCGTGGTCACTCAGCCTCCCTGTGCCTCAGCGTCTTGTCTCTGGAGCGGAGATGGTTATTGTCTGTACCTCAGAGGCCTGCTGTGGATTTTCATGAGCTGGCGTGTGTGGGCATCACGCCTGGCATGTGGCAAGCCCCAGACAGGTGCTGGCAGTGACCGCTGCCGCCATCCTCGGGACACGTGGAGGTGGATGTGGAAGACGATACACGGGATGTGCTCAGTGGTGTGGGGTGGGCTTTGATTTATTATCTCACTGGGTCCTTCCTCTTCAGTCTAGGGAGAGAGCCCAGTCTTCTCCCAGGCTTTTTTAAAATTTTTATTTTTTTTAACCTTTTAAAATTTTTTGGCCACACTGTACAGCATGTGGGATCTTAGTTCCCTGACCAGGGATCGAACCCGCTTCCCCTGCAGTGGAAGTGCAAAGTCTTAACCACTGGACCGCCAGGGAAGTCCCCATCCGGGCTTTTTGAACTGACTTTCTTGAACTGGGAAATGGTTAAGAGGTGTGACTGGGAACAAGTGGAGGTGAAAGGGGAGGAATGGGGAGAGGAGGGCAGGGGACGAGCTGTGATGACCTCAGCGCCAGTGGCTGTGAGGTGGACAGCTGAGTGTGCCAGGGACAGGCCAGCTCAGTGGCTCAGGTGGTCTTGCTCTGTGGTCTGGAGCTCCTGGGCAAAGTGGGCGGGGGGGGCCCCAGGGGAGGGGGCTGCTGCTGGGGAGGCACCGCATGGTGCCGAGGCCCGAGATGAGGCCTGGGCCGAGTGCTGGGGAATCTGCTGGTTTTTGCTCCTTTTCCTCTTGAGGGGGTGTGTTTTCTTATTGATTTGGAATGCTTTTTATATATTAGAGATATTAATCTTTTTCTCATCGAATGTTTTTTACCAGTTTGTTGTCTGCTTTTAAATTGCAGCTTGTGCTTTCTTTGACGTACATAAGTTTTGAATTTTTAGGTCATTAAATCTCTTGATGTTTTCAAACAGTGGTAAATTTGTTCATTATGCTTAGAAAGCCTTTTCGAGGCTAGAACAACATTCATCCAGTTGTTGCACACACAGGATGGAGCTCCCACAGTGTGCCTCACACCGGGCAGCGGGGAGGCCCCCTGACGGAACCTACTCTCCACAAGGGAGGCCGCAGGGGCGTGTCAACAGACAGAGGCCTGTGTGCCTTGCTTCCTGCAGCGTTAGGTGTTGGGTTCATGCTTGCGTGTAACCCACTTCACCTAGCTTTTGTAGGGTGGGGGTCTGACTTGGAATCCTCTCTGGGATATGCAGGAGGCTCGGTCTCCCTGTGTAGATGAGCTGCCTGCCACATTGTTCAATGTAAGTGTACAGTCTCCTCATGGTTGTGTTGATTCTTAGTCCTGATACTTTGGGTTGCTGTTTGAGCAGGACGTTTTTGCTGGTCCATATGTCTTCTAACTACGTTTATGGTTCATAGGAACCTTGTTGATTTTTGCGTGTTTATTTTAAATCTGGCCACTTCACTGCATTCCCTTTATTTCTGATGGTTTCTCTTTTGGGTGGATGGTCTGCTGCCACAGTCAGTGCTGATCTGCTCTCCTATTTGTTGGCAGTTATTCTTCTGCTTTTTAGCTCTTTCTGGCCTCAAGCACTGGGGATCATGTCACATTAGAGTGATGGGTCCTTGTCTTGTCTCTGACTTTCTGTCAACGAGCCCCTTGCGTGTTCTGATCAGGTGGGGTTGGCTCCAGCCTGCGGCCTCCACCTCTGCCCCTGTGGGCTTCACACCTCAGCAGCTCCTGCTCGGTGCTGGCTTTCCCTAAAGAAACACAGGCCCCGTTTTCCTGGCAATTAAGGCTCTTATATTGGGGGTGGTTTTGATCTGCGTTCAGGCGCGTTTCTGCCTGTCTGTCACCTCGGAGGGCAGTCGAGGTGGGCGGGCCTGCTCTGCATGCCCTGGGCCCCTGTGGGGCCAGGCGTGGCGAGCGTGGCCGTAGCTCTCACAGCGCCTTCCTGCCCCCTCCTCCCTCATGCAGGACTCCTTGCTCCGGCTGGAGGACCACCGGCAGTGCTTCGAGTGCTCTGACGTGGCTCTGAATGAGGCAGTCCAGCAGATGGTTAATGCCACTGAGGCTGCCGCCAAGGAGGAGTGGGTGGCCACGGTAACCCAGCTGCTGCTGGGCATCGAGCAGGCGCTCTCAGCAGACAACAGCGGCAGCATCCTGAGGGACTCATCCTCCGCCGCTGGCCTCACCCGTCTCACCAACAACCTCATCCAGGTAGCCTGGCTCCTTCCTGCCCACCCGCAGCCCGGTTGGCCCTAAGGACGCACCCCGGGGGGAGCTGACCCTGCAGTGACGCCCGATCGCCCCAGGTCATCGACTGCAGCATGGCCGTGCAGGAGGAGCCCAAGGAGCCCCACGTGTCCTCGGTGCTGCCCTGGATCATCTTGCACCGCATCATCTGGCAGGAAGAGGACAGCTTCCGCTCCCTGTGCCACCAGCAGCAGCTCCAGAGCCCCGCAGACGAAGGTGTGGGGACGCGGTCCAGTGGGGATGGCCCTCAGCCCGGTGTCCCTGCCTCTCGTCTCTGCCTCAGGGCCCTGCGGCCCTGTCCAGGCACCGTGAGTGGGCTTGGGCTTGGGCAGTTGATGTTTCGTGGCACTTGGATGGAGGCAGAGGCTCCCCACCATGCGGTGGGGGCGTGGCCGTGGCCTGTGCAGTGTTTCACATCGGGTGCAGGTGGTGAGCACCGTGAGGAGTGGGCCTGCTCTGGGAGCCTCGTGCTGCCAGCTCCTCCAGTCCCTGCGCAGCCCGTGGGCCCTCGTGGGTGTGGGCCCGGGCAACTGGAGGGCAGCACGGGGCAAGCAGGCACAGGTTCCACTTCTTGGCCATGTGACCATGGGCTAGTCAGGCGACCCCCAGCCTCTGTTCCCCCGTCCACTCTGGGGATAGTGGCACCATCTCAGGGTTGTTGGAGGACCTACGGGGCAGTAAAGCCATCGTTGCCACGGCAGGTCAGTGCTGGCACGAGGGGTGCAGAGGCCGCAGGGGCGAGCCAGGGCCCTGTGTGGAGGTGGCACTTGAGCCGGGTCAGCACCATGGTGAGAAATGTGGTCGGTGGAAGAAATTACATCAAAACAACAGCTAAATGACATTTAAGCAAAGAGTGTAGCTCTACCAAATGGACTTTATTCCTTTGGTTTTCTCACATTTTCAATCTAAACTTGGCTGATATATGTATACTTTTTATATAGCTATGATTACAATACACGTATTTATGTGTATATTCAACCAGCTTAAAATTGAATTTATGGGGGTGGTTTCCTCAGTCATTTGACGGATCAGCAAAGCGCACAGGAAGGAAAGTCAGCTGTGTGGCCGCAACCATGGAGCCCACACCAGCTTGCCTTCCTTCCACTTGCTCTCTTGCTCCAAGTGCTTCACTCCGCAGGTGTCTGTCAGCTGCTCTCTGCTTGTCAGGCCTCCGTGGGTGAGAACCTCTGGCCTGGAAAGGTTCACAGTGGAGGCGACAGACGGGACCACTAGCAGCACCCACAGTGCCACGCCTGCGGCCTGACGGGGGACCGGGAAGCGATGGGGCAGCTGGGCAGGGACCCGGAAGGGCTGGGCATGTGGCTGGACTTGGCAAGGAGCCAGACCGAGGAAGGCTTTCACACACACCCCCCCCCCCCCCCCCCCCGTGTATAAGCTGTGTGGCTGTGTTCTGTTGTCTTCGTGATGCTAGGAGAGGTGCCCTGCTTTGCCCAACTCTCAGGGCAGCGGTGTTTCTCTCTTACTGGTCATTCTTTAGTCAATACCTCATGCACGCCTTTTTGCTTCTGCTTAATTGATTTTTTTGGATAAATTTTTAGAACGGTTATCTTTAAAGAGCTTGACAAATAGTGCCTCTGTGTTTTACAAAACAGTTTCAGTGGTGAAAAAAATTAAGGTTTACACCTGTAAATGTAGGTGTAAAAAGACTTCTGGATTAAGAGTCTCCTCTTAATTAATTATGCAAGCACAATATGGGCTTTTTTGGTTTGCTTTTTTGTTTTTTTAGTAACAGGATTTCTTTTGTTTTATTTTAAATATTTATTTATTTGGTTGCACCTGGTCTCAGTTACGGCAGGCGGGCTCCTTAGTTGTGGCATGCGAACTCTTAGTTGCGACATGATGTGGGATCTAGTTCCCTGACTAGGGATTGAACCCAGGCCCCCTGCATTGGGAGCGTGGAGTCTTATCCACTGTGCCACCAGGGAAGTCCCCACAATATAGTTTTTAAAAAAACTGCCAGTAAGCAAATAAGGGGAGGAGGACAGTCCAAGGCCATAAGCTTCAAAAGGGTGGGATAGGGAAACAAAGATCCTGGTGGACTGGCCGCCGGTGTGGCCCATCTCCTCCTCCACCCCCTGGAGGAGGACTGAGGGGATAGGGTGAGTGGACAGAGTCCTCTGTTCTGTAGAGAGTGGGCTGGCGGGGCTGCCCCCTGTATTGCCCTGGGCCTTGGCAGAGGCAGGAAGGGCTGCTGGGTCCTGCCCCTCCTGGTGGCAGACTACATGGAGGGCCCTCTGGCCGGCAGTAAGGGGCCGGCGTGGGGCAATGTTGCATGCTGAGTTCCCTGGAGCAGATGTTGGGATGGTATATTAGGAATCTCTGCTCGTGAAAGGAAGCGGGAAGCAGCGGGGAGAACAGGGTGCATCCTGACGTCGTCTCGGACCCCGGCGGGGGCTCTGTAGCATGTCGGGCAGAGGAAGCCAGGCCTTTGCCCTCCCATCTCACTTCAGTCACTGGATATGGCTCCCGTGGCTGTAGCCAAGCCGAAGGAACTGCTGGCTGGGGCCATGTGCTGGCTGCACTGCTCTCCCCGGGCAGCCATCCTACCTTTAGGAGATCTCGGAAGAGAGGACAAAACCCTGGCCCCCCAGTGCGGACTGATGCAGCCCTGGTCGAGCGAGCTCCCTTCTTTTCCCTCAGCAGACACAGGCGGCGGAAAGTGATTGAGAGCAACACCTGCTGCAAGCTCACAGCTTCGAGGAAGGGCAGGCTGGTCCTCTTTGTTGGAGATGCCCCAGGAAATTCCTTCATGGTGATTGCAGCACTGCCGTGGTCCGAGGAGCCGCCCTGGCTGACCATGAGCAGGATAGAGAGAGGTGACATGGCGGGCATGCTGACAGGTCATGGCCCACCCCTACCCCACACCCCGCATCAAGTACAGGAAGGGAAGAAGGAACACACCATTCGAGAGACAGGTGAACTAGGCCTGGAAGAAAGCGTACGGCAAGGAGCAGAGGCAGAGGCTTGTGGGTGATTGGCCCAAGAAAATCATTTGTTAAAATTTCTAAGACGATAAGCAGAATGAAATGAAAAGGACAACTGCAGAACTAAGGGAAAACGCTGCAAACCACATCTCAGCATTATAAACTAATAAACTAAAACAGCGAGGAGCAGAGTGAACATGACTGAAACTGCGGGAGACGGATTAAGAGCTAACAGCACTGGAGAGAAGGTGGTAGATGTGGAAGACAGAGATGGTCCAGTGTGAGGGTGAATGGGGCCCCTGATGGCAGCAAGGAATCTGCTGTCAAATACAGGAAGAGTTCTCTGAATTGTAATAAACACTGAATCTGCAGGTTCAAAGTATATACCGAGAAAAGTTGATATGCAACAGTCTACATCAAGATGCATCCTGGTGAAGGATCTATTTTAGGGGTAAAGACTTGTCAGGTTTCTAAACTGAAAAAACAATTTATCTTAATGGGACAAAGAACAGGGCTCATTTAAGATTTCTCCCTGGCAGTGTTCAGTGCAGTTGGGGTCATGTCCACATGCCTGCAGGGTTCTCAGGGCAGGAAAGTGTGGGCCCAGGCATGTAGCCAGTCGTTTGTAATTACAGTGGATTCCAGCTCCTTGAGTGCTTCTTAAAAGCATGGCTGGAGGATGAAGTCAGTAAACGAACATGAGTCAGGATGGAAAAGCCACAGGAAAGAACTTGCGATGAGCACCAGATCCACTTAGAATTGGAGTCGAAAGAGAGCAGTCGGGCTGATTATGGCTGCAGAACAGAATGTACGTGTTATAACCCTACTGCACTAGAAGCAGTGTGTACGACCAGATTGGGAGCTGGGGGAGACGAGGAAAAAGCTACCACAGAGCCATCACTGACCTGATGTTAACAGTCATTTGATGCTGTTGAAAATGGAAATGAAAGGACTTCCCTGGTGGTGCAGTGGTTAAGAATCTGCCTGCCAATGCAGGGACACGGGTTCGATCCCAGGTCTGGGAAGATCCCACATGCCGTGGAGCACCTAAGCCTGTGCGCCACAACTACTGAGCCCAGAGCCCGTGCTCTGCAACAAGAGAAGCCACCGCAATGAGAATCCCGCACACCACAATGAAGAGTAGCGCCCTCTCACCGCAACTAGAGAAAGCACGCACGCAGCAACAAAGACCCAACACAGCCAAAATTAAATAATTTTTTTAAAAAGTACAAAACAAATTTCATGAAAGAATCTTGATTCTGTTTTCTCTAGTACTTTCTATCCTAATGTGTCCTGTCCTAATCCTCTTTAAAAACGTTAGTTATAAGACCATGATGGGTTATGGCTCAGAGTTTCAAACACACCAAGGGATATTTAAGGAACTAGCCATAGTTCTAGTGATGAACAAACATTTAACTGAGATTTGGTAGTTCTTTTTCCTTCTGTAGTAGTTAAACAGACCTAAATATAAGAATTTTTAAGTTAAGCAATGGTATGTGTAGTATGGGTTCCATTGTCATAAATGACTTGTCTCTCTCTTTCAAAATGTCTCATACATGCATAGAAAGATGCTTCTAGTGATGTTCACCAAATGTCAGCCCTGGTTATTGGGGGCGGGGGTGTGGGGTGGGGTGGGGTGGGCAGTGCTGCTCTTTGGTGATGGACCATTCCTTCTGTATACGGTCCTCTGTGATCTGAATTGTTTTTTGATAAGCATGTACTGCTTTAGTAAACCCAGTCACATCATTACTGATTTTAAAAGACAAAAAGATGAAAAAGGAAAGAGGGGGAACTCTGCGGCCCCTTGGTATAGAGAGAGGAGCGGGGCCCACTGCTCCCAGCCGTGCTGGCACTGACCCTGTGTGTCGCCTGGTCTTTCCCCAGTGTCAGCCGATATGCCCATGCTCCCTTCCTCCCTCATGCTGCTCAACACGGCCCATGAGTACCTGGGCCGGAGGGCCTGGTGTTGCAACTCCGAAGGGGCCCTGCTGCGATTCTACGTAAGTGCTGCTGGGGCGCGTCCGCCCTTCTCTGGCCGTTGTCACCCCGGGTCTAGAGTGTGTGCCCGTGCTTTCTTGCTTTCTTTCTCTCTGTCCCCCTCTCTCTCCCCGCTTCTCTCTTGGAGTAAAATTTAAACTATTGACTCTTTTTTTTAGTGATTTTAGTAGGTTCATTTAGATTTTTTCTTCCATGGTCAATTCTGTTTTTGGAATAGTGTCCATGTAAGCATAAAGTTGTTCACGGTATTTGCTGATGATTTTAAAAGTCTCTGTAGTACCTCTAGTTATGCCCCCTTTTTCATTGCTAAAATCATTTATTTATGCTTCCTTTTCCTTTTTTGAAAAACCAGTCTTTTATGAGGTTTATCGAAATTAGTTTTTTCAAACTACCGGTTATTGGTTTATTGATCTATTTTTTCTTTGCTTTCTAGTTCACTAATTGACACTTTTTTACTTTCTTTGGATTTGCTTCGTGTTTTTTCTAACTTATTGAAGTAAATGCTTATTTTAGTGATCACCTTCTAATACATGTGTTGGAGATTATAAGTTTTCCCCAAGTACATTTTTAGCTGCATGCCATAAGTTTTGATATTTACGATCTTTATTTTTATTTATTTATTTATTTATGATAAGGTCTTTTATTTGAATTTTATTTTATTTATTTTTTTATACAGCAGGTTCTTATTAGTCATCAATTTTATACACATCAGTGTATACATGTCAGTCCCAATCGCCCAATTCATCACACCCCCACCCCCATCCCCCTGCTGCTTTCCCCCCTTGGTGTCCATACGTTTGTTCTCTACATCTGTATGTCAGTTTCTGCCCTGCAAAGCGGTTCATCTGTACCATTTTTCTAGGTTCCATATATATGCGTTAATATACGATATTTGTTTTTCTCTTTCTGACTTCACTCTGTATGACAGTCTCTAGATCCATCCACGTCTCAACAAATGACCCAATTTTGTTCCTTTTTATGGCTGAGATATTAGCTATCTTTATGTAACTGATTTCTAATTTTATCGAATTATGTTTGGAGGATGTGGTCTGTATTATACCTAGTCCTTGGTATTTGTCGAGACTTGCTTTTTGTCTAGTTTTGGTAAAAATACCGCGGATGCTTGAAAAGAATGTATGTTTGCTAATAGTTGGGCATCATAATGGTAGCCGTTGCTCTGACCTCTGTAGATTCACCAGTTGACTATCATTCACCTCCTCTGAGACCCTCACTAATGTCTGTCTGCCAGAGAGAGGTTCCCTCGGCCCTAACGGGATTTATCGTCTGACATTATAACTCTTTAATTCACACCCCTCCACGGGAGTCTGAGCTTCCCAAAGGCAGGGACAGTGTCTCGATGTGCCCAGCATAAGACGGTGCTCAGTAGATATTTGGGGAGCAGATGAATGTCTAAATGAACAAGTGTAGCTAGAAACTGCAAGAAACTGCCTGCGGTGCTGGAAGGAGGGAAGCTGGGCAAATCCTCAGCACGCCCTGCAGAGCGGGGCCCAGATGGCTCCCAAGGGGGTGGTAGGCCCGTTCCAGGACACAGGCCCAGACAGGCTCCTCAGGTTAGCAGAGCTGATGGGCCCACTGTGCAGGCGGCTGCCGGCCCTCCCCCAGATGCCTCTTCCCGCCCGCCCACCACCTAGGTGCGCGTCCTCCAGAAGGAGCTTGCTGAATCCACGTCTGAGGACACTCACCCATACAAGGAGGAGCTGGAGACAGCCTTGGAGCAGTGCTTCTACTGCCTGTACAGCTACCCCAGCAAGAAGAGCAAGGCCAGGTACCTGGAGGAGCACTCGGCTCAGCAGGTGAGGGCCCCCTGGGGGCGGGGCCTGGGCTCCCCTGGTGCGGGTGCTGTGGTGGTGGGGGGGGTCGGGTTGAGGGGTGGGATTTGCTGCATCAGGTGGACTAGTCCCACCAAAGAAAGTTCTTGGTTTCCTCGCAAGAACTAGTTTCATAAATGTTGACTAATTATTAAAAAATGCAGCATGGCAATTTTTCAGTAGATCTTTTTCCCCCAATTCGATTAATGCAGATGATTCCTTAGAGGGTTTCCGTTTTTTTGGTTTGGTTTTCAGACCGCTAGTGGGTGTGTTACCTCAGTGGTCCTGAACACGGTCAATTATTCTTTGAGGGAGTCCATCCCCTAAGTGTGCACGACTCTGGGCAGGGTCTCCGCTGTGACCCCCATGACATGCAGGGCGCCCTGGCCCAGAGCAAGTGCTTGGTCAGTATTTGGCAACTAGGTGACCTGCCCTCTGTCATGGCCATGTGGACTCAGAGCGGGCCCTCGGTTCCAGTGTTTGTCTCTATAAAGACCAGGTTTGTGCTAGTTCACTTTTCTGCTCGTCACACACTTGGGTTTGGGGATTGCAGTCGGCGAGCAGATGTTTTAAGTATGTGGGAGTAATTTGAGGCTCTCCTCGTCTACATTGGACACTGAGCGTTTCTGTAGAAGGACTCTCCCCCATGCACTCTACCTGGACTGCACTATGGCCTGCCTCTGCCTTCTTTCAGGTGGATCTGATATGGGAGGATGCCCTGTTCATGTTCGAGTACTTTAAGCCCAAGACCCTTCCTGAGTTTGACAGCTATAAGACCAGCACCGTGTCCGCTGACTTGGCCAACCTCCTGAAGCGAATTGCCACCATCGTGCCCCGCACAGAGCGGCCAGCCCTGAGCCTGGACAAGGTCTCCGCCTACATCGAGGGCACCTCTGCAGAGGTAGGAGCTGGTGTGCCGGCCATGTCCTGTCTCCTCCAGCACCTCTGCCTGCGTGCCTTGGCCTCTCCCCTGCTCTGTGCCAGCTGGCAGGGCCCTGGGAAGTGAAGGGTCCTGGTCACACCCTGGTGACACCCGAGTCCCTGGCTCCATGTCCCCTCACCCTTGCCCTCTCACCTGCCAGGTGCCCTGCCTCCCAGAAGGGGCCGACCCCTCCCCTCCGGTGGTGAATGAGCTCTACTACCTCCTGGCTGATTACCATTTCAAAAACAAGGAGCAGTCCAAGGCCATCAAGTTCTACATGCACGACATCTGCGTCTGCCCCAATAGGTCAGCCACCGGGTGCTGGGCAGGCCGGCTGCGGGAGGGCTGGGGACTCATCTCGGAGAGCTCTTCCCGGGGCGGTTTGGGGTTCCCCTGCCCACAGCAAGGAGGCCAGGAAGAAGGAAGGAGAGGGCAGGTGGGCACTCCACAGAGGCAAGGAAGGGCAGAGCCTTCTTCCCCAGTCCCTGGGGTGGGGGCGGGGTCAAAGCAGGCAACTGTGTCCTTCTGGTCCCGGCCCGCAGCCCTGGGGAGTCGGCTGGATGGACTCTTGCTTCTTCCACTGCAGTGTCTTTCGTTGTGGTTGTTTTCTTCTTTGGGGGCAGGGGAGGGGGGGAGGCTCCTTCCTTCCTGGGATGCAGCGCGTTGATGGCAGGAGAGCCTATCGTACGTAAGGCTCATGCTTCCTTCCCAGTGGTCCCTGGTGGCCTCTGCTTAAATTGTACTGATTGGCCTGATCCTCGTGAAGGGCCTGCTAAGCTCATAAAGTCTGACTTGCTGGATTGAGAGGGAATCTTTTCTGATGGCTGCTGCGCCTAGGAGGGCCTGGGTCAGAAGGGGACCACTCTCTGCTGGTGACCTGTGTCTGAAGGGTCCAGAGTGGCCTCCATAGGCAGCCCTCCTGGGAGTTGTCGGGAACAGAGGGCTCTGCCTTATCAGGCAGGACCCACCTGGCTGGGGCAGGAGGGCTGGGGTCTGGGTGGAGAAGCCAGTGCATGACTCCCACAGCTGTGGGAAAGGCTCTCCCGCAGCCCCTCTTGCTCAGCCTGTGGTTTCCTCCAGGCAGGGGCCTGTGTGGTGGTGGCCCTGGCTGTCCTCCCTGTGGTCGCTGCCGACTGGGGTCGTGGGGCCCAGGGTCGCCGTGGCTTAGGGTCGCGTGGCCCGGGGTGGTGGATCAGAGCTGCACTCAGGCTGGCTGAGTGGTCACTCCCTGCTGCTGCCACGTCTGAAAAGTGACAGTGCCAACACCCACCTGTTCGAGGGAAGGGGGAGCCTGGCTCCTGGCGGCACTGCTCCAAGTGTCGGTGACCGTGTGTCTGTTCTGCTTGCTTGTATTTGCAGCAGGAGACGGTGGTTTCTGTTTTGGTCTCATGCAGGCACGTAGGCATCTGCTGTGGTGTGGAAAGAGCTGCCCAGGTGGAAGGTCCCTGACCATTCCCACCATGCTCTCTCCCAGGCCCCACCCCTGGAGAAAGGGGTGCTCAGGACCCCTCTCGAGGCGGGTCCTGCACTGTCTTCTTAGGTCTCTCCTGCTCCCTCATCTCTGGTCGCTTGGAGAGCAGTGGAAGTGCCTGGAAGCTTTGTGAGCTGCCCAGGTTCCCCTGACCTTGCACAGCCCAGGGATGCCAGGGGCAGGCTTTGAAGTTTGTGCCTTGGTAGTGGAAGACTTGTCAGTCTGCAGAGGGTAGCATGCCCATGTGGTTGCTGCCTTTTCTGTTCTCTGTGCTAGAGAATTCCAGACTCTTTCAAGGGCCCAGAAATGGTCTTGGTGCCTCAGAGAGGCTCCTGCATTCTCACCAGCAGTTTCTCTGGGGTGGCCTCAGAATGATGGGGTCTCATCCATCACATGGTCCCCTTGCTGTCCATCTTGCTGCTGGTGCCTGAGCTGGAGAGGGCAGGGTCCCAGTGGGGAGTGAGAAGCCGGCAGAAGCTAGGTGGCAGGGGTCTCGGGAGTCTGGGCTGCTCCGTGCTGTTGGTCAGGGAGGTTATAGGTCATGAGATTACACCTGCGGAGCAGGCCCTTTCCTCCCACTCAGAGCCATCCTGGGGGGACGTCCTCCAGGCAGGGGATCAGAGGGCAGCAGGGTGCCAGCGTCTGGCTATGCCAGGGGCGACCCTCTCAGGGTGGTGCCTGAGTGCCGTGAGGGGCTGGGTGACTTGTGCCCTGTGCTCTTCTCTGGAGGTGGGCCTGCGGGCCCATGTTTCCTGGCTCAGGGATGCCCGCGGTGGTGGAGTTAGGAAGTCTGGGGTGGGGCCCATGTGCCCGTGGTCACCGTGTCTGCAGGGCAGTGAGGGCAGCAGTATGTTGAGCCGGGCTGTGTCATGACCACAGGTTTGACTCCTGGGCGGGCATGGCCCTGGCCCGGGCCAGCCGCATTCAGGACAAACTGAACTCCAACGAGCTGAAGAGCGACGGGCCCATCTGGAAGCACGCCACACCTGTGCTGAACTGCTTCCGGCGGGCACTGGAGATCGACAGCTCCAACCTGTCCCTGTGGATCGAGTTCGGCACCATGTCCTATGCCCTGCACTCCTTCGCCTCACGCCAGTTGAAGCAGTGGAGGCCCGAGCTGCCCCCTGAGCTTGTGCAGCAGGTGAGGGGCAGGGGCGGCCGCTGTCCTGGGGTCCATGTCAGCTTGGTCCCTGGTCTCTGGACACCGGGTCCGGGGTGGGTGAGTCCAGGACCAGTCTCCTGTGAGCGCTGGTCAGCCACCAGTTTCAGGGCCGTGGAGAAGCTGTTGTCTCTTCCCTGCTCCCTCAGAGGAGCTTGTTGAGTCCTTGTAAAATTCTTGACACTGTGCTCGGAAGTTTGAAGCCCCTCCTGGTGGGGGAATGTTCCCCTAGTGTGGGTGCCGGGTGTCTGGGCTGAGGTCTGTGTGCTGCAGGGGCTCCCTCGGCTCCTTGAAAAGGGACGTGAAGGAGCCACATGGCGTGTCAGTGTGGCAGGTGTGGCAGTAGGACACCACGTGGTCTCATTCCAGATGGAGGAGCGGCGAGACAGCATGCTGGAGACCGCCAGGCACTGCTTCACGTCAGCGGCGCACTGCGAGGGTGACGGGGATGAGGAGGAGTGGCTCATCCACTACATGCTGGGCAAGGTGGCTGAGAAGCAGCAGCAGCCGCCCACCGTGTACCTGCGGCACTACCGGCAAGCTGGCCACTACCTGCACGAGGAGGCGGCCCGCTACCCCAAGAAGATCCACTACCACAACCCCCCCGAGCTGGCCATGGAGGCCCTGGAGGTGACACCGCGCTGGCCCCGGGCGGGGACATGGGGAGGGGACGGGCCAGTCTCACTGTCTCCCTGGGGCTGGGGCACACGGTCCCAGTGACTTCCCTGCAACCCACTGGAAACTTCCTTGTA
Source organism: Lagenorhynchus albirostris (assembly GCF_949774975.1). Classification (NCBI taxonomy): domain Eukaryota; kingdom Metazoa; phylum Chordata; class Mammalia; order Artiodactyla; family Delphinidae; genus Lagenorhynchus; species Lagenorhynchus albirostris. Next base: position 63,212,970 of record NC_083108.1, read on the forward strand.
TGCAGTTCAATTAAAACAGCCTTTCCTCTCTCTCTCTAAGGGGTGCTCACCATCCTTTCTGGGGGAGGGAGCATTAGCACGCGGCATCCCTGGCTCCGGGGCACTCGCGCCTGCAGCCTGGTCCCCGGGTGCATGGGAGAGCTCCCAGCCTGCAGTGGGTGCCCCGAGTACCTATCCTGGTGGGACTCAGCCGGGCAGCCGCTGGCCCTCTGGACCCCCAGTTCAGGGTCTTGCGCTGTTCCTCCTGAGCAGAGCGCGTGTGCGCTGCCTGGATTTGCACCTGTGGTTCCAGGTGTGTGGCTCAGTGCTCTCGTTGGTGCCCATGGTGGTACCTTGAGGGGGCCACTGAGGACGCAGCACAGGCATGGGTGCACCAGGCTTCCCAAGGCCCTGGGCTTGTCAGCGTCACCCTTTCTCAGGCTGCGTGTCCACCCTCACCGATCCCCCGCCCAGAAAGATGCTTGAAATTTGGGGCAAAATCTGCTTGCGTATGCCTTTTTTGCATTTAGGGTTTTTTTCCGTTTATTAAATTAATAGATGTTAATGGTTAAGAAAAATGTAATAATCAAATAATTCAGAAGTGTTTAAACTGAAAAGTTAAAGTCCCCGCTGATCCTAGCTCCTCATCTGCAACAATCCACGTTGACATTTTGGCCCTGTCCTTGTTTTTCTAGGCATGTTTCCTGTTAACATGTAGACGCACAGTAACATTTTCTTACCATCTTTTAATTTGTTTTTCTCATTGGACTAGATGTAGTGGAAGGAGCTGGGGCTTCCCTCATGTTCTCCTGCCCCCTCGCCCGGCTGAGCACCCAGCCCCTGCTTCATGGGTGTGGCCTCTCCTCCACTCCCTCTGTGAAGGGTGCAGGCTGGGCGTGGCTTCGTGTGTGTATCCGGAAGCACTTTTTTTTTTTGGCCTTGCTGTGGGGCTTGCGATCTCAGTTCCCCAACCAGGGATTGAACCCAGGCCACAGTGGTGAAAGCACTGAGTCCTAACCACTAGGCCACCAGGGGTGTCCCAGGGAGCACTCCTCTGAGCGCTTCCCAAGGTCACGTAACATTAGATCAACGACGGCCTGTGCCTGGAGCCTTGTGGTGATCTGTGAGCCTTGTGAGCAAACAAAAAAGTCACGTTTTAAAGAGTTCGCTTTTTTAAAGTGCTCCATGCTGAGTGGTGTCTAGCAGTGTTTGGGCCACCTCCGGGGGTTCCTTGTGGAGTGTGGAAGGAAACTTCCTGTCTAGTGCTTCCCCGGCAGCATCCTGGTAGCTGTCCACACAGCCCAGGCCCCACGTCCTTCCCCATCGCATTTCTTTCATGCTTTGCACTTGGGTCAGGAGCCCCTCCTTGGAGGGACTTCCGCTTGGGGCATGTGAAGGCTGCCGCCCAGAGGAGTGGCTGGCGTGCCCTGAGGCCGCTGAGGGAGGGCAGTCAGCACACTCAGCCTGGACTCTCTCACTCTCAGGAGAATGACTGCTCTCTTTTTTCCTGCATGTATCTTCCTTGGACTTTTGGCCTCTGCTGCTGTCTGATAGAACCAGTGAGCAGGCAGGATGTTGGCCCTTCAGGGCCCAGGGCCTTCCGGATGAGGGGCTGAGGCCACCCTCCCAGCACACCACCCGGGCTCTCAGGGGGCAGGTGCTCAGCTGGACCATGTGTCCATCTTGCTTTAAAAATGGGATTCCGGGCTTCCCTGGTGGCGCAGTGGTTGAGAGTCCGCCTGCCGATGCAGGGGACACGGGTTCGTGCCCCAGTCCGGGAGGATCCCACATGCCACGGAGCGGCTGGGCCTGTGAGCCGTGGCCGCTGAGCCTGCGCGTCCAGAGCCTGTGCTCCGCAACGGGAGAGGCCACAACAGTGAGAGGCCCGCATACCACAGAAAAAAAAAAAAATGGCATTCCTCTTTAAGAATTTAACCTTACCCTGGTGAAAATTCCCCTCTGTTGTTGAGTCTTCATTGAAAATACTTCACCTGCTGCTTGGATGACCTTTGCCAGTGAAACACTTGGCTTTCCCCTGAGTTTGGCCACCTGGGCACATATGAGTGCCCCGCATCTAAAAATGGACTGTCTGGGCCGGTTTCTCTGGGGCCCACGGGTTGGCTGGAGGTGGAGGGGCTCTGGGTGTGGGCTCCTCTGTCCGGGGTGCCCACTTGAGAGTGTGGCCTGGGCTGGACCACCAGGCACCTCACCTGGGTGGGTCCTGGCTGTTGTCTGTCTAGAACTGCCTCTGGGTGAGGAGAAGCTGGTTAATCGGGACCTGTGGCCACAGCAGCCTTCGTGTCGCCCACTGTGCTGTCCGTGGGAGCCAAGTGGCACCCACACCTGGGTGGGAAGGTCAGGCCTGGTCACTTGTGGTGTGTGACACTTCCTGGGGGCAGTAAAGTGCCCTGGGCTCTCCTGGCTGGGGGCCTGGGCCGCTGGCCTCACGCTTGTGAAGGGACGAGTGTGGTGAGGACAGAGGAAAGGAGGGAAGGCCCAGGCCTCACTGCTGCAGCACTGCCTGCCCGCCTCTGTCCGCAGGGCGGCTCTGGGGTGGGGACACAGACAGAAGTCCCGCGACTTGTGGCCTTGGGGAGCCCATGGTGCGGGGGAGATGTGTGTGCAGGAGCTGTCCACTCTCCGGGGTACCAGGAGGGGGTGTGGGTGCTGGGTGGGAGGCTGTGCTGGATTAACAGCTGGTGGGGTGGCGGGGGGTGGGCAGCAAACCTCGGCAGCTGGGAGGGCTGCTCACACCCGCGTCCTTGTCCCAGGTGTACTTCCGGCTCCACGCATCCATCCTGAAGCTCCTGGGGAGGCCCGACTCTGGGGTCAGTGCAGAGGTACTGGTCAGCTTCATGAAGGAGGCTGCAGAAGGGCCCTTTGCCAGGGGCGAGGAGAAGAACGCGCCCAAAGCCTCAGAAAAGTGAGTAGCACGTGCTCCCGGCGGTTGGGTGGCGGCTGGGCAGTGGGCATTGGGGTGGGGAGGGATCTGCTGAGTCTCCCAGAGCCTACAGAGTCAGGTCTGGCCCGAGGCTCCCAGTGGCTGGGCCGAGACCCTTCTGTTGAACCTGAGACAGAGAGACTGCTTGTGCGTGCCCATCACCTCCTCATCCTTGGACGGTCCCTGGAGGAGCTCACTCCCCCTCCCGGCACAGCTCTGCCCGTGTGGATGCTGCACGCGGCAGCCTCCTACCCTGGCACCCTCTGCCAGGGCCTCTCCCTGGGGTGGGGCCCTCTGAGAGCTGCTGCCCCTTCTCCCAAGAGGCCGGGAGGGTGTGAGAGGCAGGGGCTCCTCTCGCAGCACCAGAGAGCTCGTGGCGCTGGAGCTCTGATGGGGTTCCCTTGGCAGGCCTGGGCCAGACCCCCGGGCCTCCCCTTGATTGTGGGTCACCCCGGCATCCGCGTCCTGGAGCTCTGGCTCAGCTTGCCTCATCCCTGGGCCCTTGCCTGGCTGGGCACCGTGCAGGCTCTGCCCAGTGCTAGAGAGACCTGCACCCGGGGCCTGTCAGCTATGGGACAGGTGGGCACATGTGCGGCCGGTCACCAGGTGGACACGGTGTGCCCAGAGACTGTAGTCATACAGGGCCCCCAAGGCACAGTGATATGGCCTTTTTGTGATTGTAACTTTTTTTAAACTTAAAACTTATACACATAATACACAAATACATACTAGTTATAGAAAATTCTGGTAATGTATAAATGTATGGACTAAAACGTGACAAATCCTTTCTCACCCCCAGGGTTAGCATCTGTTCACGGTTGAGTTTCCCAAATCATGTTCTGTGCATTTGCACACACTTCCACGTAAACGTCCAGTTATAGGGGTTATTTTATTTTATAAAATCAAGCTCCTGGAGGTGTTGCAGAGTTTGCTTTTTCCCAGCAGCGAGTCTGGGACCCACTCTGTAGATGGTGCCCACTTGTCTGGGTGTGTGTTATTGCAGAGCACAGGTGCGTCCTGCTCTCTATAGCCATTTCCTTGCACGTTTCAGGTGTTTTTAACTTTTCTCAACATTGTTGTAGCATATACCCTTGTACACGTGTGAGTGCACAGTAAATCCAGATGTTTGGCCACACACTGATTGGGATGAATTGTGTCAGGCCGTGGGTGTCACACGAAGGGCGCTGACGCGGCCTGGAGGGGCGCTGGGCGGGTGCTTCTGAGGAGGGGTCTCCTGGGCGTGAGACGTGAGCTGCCGGCAAGCGCAGCTGTGAGGGGTGGGCAGCTCCCGGCTGGGCCCGTGGGGCCACCCCTTCAGCCCCTGGATGCCAGAGGGGATGGGTGTCACCAGAGGCGCTGGGAACAGGGGCCCCTGCCCTGGGAAGGGCACCATCCAGGCTGGCACATGCCCCATTTCAGTGGGCCGCGGGGTTCTGACCTGCGCCCTGACCCTCTGGTCCACAGGGAGAAGGCCTGCCTGGTGGACGAGGACTCCCACTCTTCAGCTGGGACACTGCCGGGCCCCGGAGCCTCCCTCCCTTCCTCCTCTGGCCCAGGTCTGACATCCCCACCTTACACAGCCACTCCGATTGACCACGATTACGTCAAATGTAAAAAACCCCACCAGCAGGCGACGCCGGACGGTACAGTCCCTGTTCTCCCTCCTGCCAGCCCAGGGCGGCACGCCAATCACGGGGGCGGGTGCTTCGGGTGATGAGCCGCTTTGTTTTGGTGAGGGGGGTGCCGGGTCTGGGGTGACACGGGCAATGTTGCGGCTGTTCATTAACCTCATGGACTCACGGTGATCCTGTGCTCCCCGGACATGCTCAGGGTCACCACCTGCCCCCGCCCACCTGGAGGCCTTTGCGAGCCTGCATTTCCTACCTGTGAGCTGGGGACGTGAAAGGGCGGTTGGGAGGCCGCTGGCGTCTGCAGGCAGCCCCGAGTGGCCCCCACGTTATTACGGCACGTCCTTCTGATGATTGGGGAGGGCCGTGACTCTGAGTCTGTCACCCTGGGAATCCAGACGGGTTGGTGGTGGGGTCAGCTGGCTCCCCACGTGGGACGGGCAGGTGGTGGTCGGTCACCCACATCCTTACTAACACCGGAGGCTTGCATGCCGGCCTCGCAGCTCAGTTTCTTCATGTTCCCCTCACCTGCACGGCACCGGGCCAACTAGTGGGCCTTGGGGGCCACTAAGTGGAACCCTGGGGGCAGTGACAGTGCTGAAGGCCACGCAGGCCCTCTCTCCCACGTCGCTCAGCTCAGCAGGACCCAGTGCACAGCCCCTGGAGAGCAGGGCTTGGGAGCAGGGCCAGGGCAGAGCTGGTGGAGGGGGGCAAGGTGGCAAACTAGACTCCTCGGGGTGTGGTTTGTGACCCAAGAGGAGAGGATGCTGGCGGTGTCCCCTCCAGGGTTCAGGGTGGCCTGTGGTGTGTGTGGAGGGGCTGTGGTCTGAGCGTGTGCAGGTCTGAGCGTGTGCTGTGTGTCTATCACCTCCCTGCCCACCCCAGAGCAGGGAGCATGGACCCGGGAGCTGGCTGGCCTGATCTTCCCGCTGTGATACCGCAGACATTCCTGAAACAGGGACCTTCCAGGTCTCACTCACCTCAAGTTAAACCCTGTTCTCTCCTTTTACTCTTGAGAATATTGAGAAAACACTGGAAATAAGTCCTTGCTTGGGAATTCCATTCTGCCAGGTACGTCCTGGAGGAATTGGCACCAGGCCAGCCTCAGGAGGGAGGAATGCCTCTCAGGGTGTCCCACGCTGGCACACCTGTGTGTGTGTGGAGCCGTGGGGAGCAGAGCACTGGGGACAGGTGCCGGTGTAACATGTCCTGGGCACCTGGTTCTGCAAGCTTGTAGGGGGAGCCACACAGATACGCTCAGATATTATTTCAGTGGTTGTGCGTTCTTGAATGGTTGTAAAAACTTTCTATGCAAAGTGATTCTTGTCAATGACATGGAGCCTCTGAGCTCCCATGGCTCGCTGTGGCCAGCCCCAGCTGGTTGTGCCGGGAAGCCCTGCGCTGGCCAGGCCTATCTACAGTGCCGCTAGAACTCTCAGCCCTCACCTCAGAGAGAAAGCGGCGTCCACAGCACGAGAATGTTTGGGGCCCTGAGCTAGCTGTGGTCTTGGAACGTTGGAGTGGCCCTAGGGCAGCCTTGCTGGCTGCCGGGCAAGGCCCTGGCTAGGGCAGAAGCAGCAGGCTGCTGATGCCGGGGGACGTGCTGGAGCCTCCAGGGTCTGTCTGCACCAGCCACCTCAGCTCCTACCTCCCATGACCAGCCTGGGGTCTCCTGATACGGGAGATCGGGGGCCAGCGTGGAGCCCCTGCCTGGCGAGGAGGATGGCGCATGCCCCCAGCCCTGGTGCAGATGAGTGTGCAGAGGCTGGGGCCCTGCTCGAGGTCAGACGGGGTGGCCAGGGCAGAGCCACCTTGCCCCCTCCACCAGCTCTGCCCTCGGCAAGGATTTCACTTCTCTGAGCCACAGCTTCCGCACCCGTGGGACGGGGGTGACGTTCTCCTCGTGGGTGTTAAGCGAGGGTGCCTGCGGGTCACAGCCGCCTCCTAGACGCAGGCACCCCTGTCGTCGGAGCTGGCAGGGGCCCCGGGCGCCACTGCTCAGCCGGGGGAGCTCAGGTGTGGGGTCAGTCACCCTGACTTTGTGCCCTGACCCTCCAGCTGTGGCACGGCCTCAGAAGAGGGGCAGGTGGCGTCCTCTGAAGTCGGCCCCCGAGGGGCCCTGGTCCCCTGCACCACAGGGTCCATCAGGCTAACTTGCCACCCGCTGGACGGGCAGCCAAGTGCCAGGCCCTCCCTGGGGTGTGGTGAGGAGACCCAGCCTCAGGGCCGCACTGCACTTGAGGACGCCTCTGCTTCACCACCAGGAGCCAGCCGGGCTCAGTTCTGACCTGGAGAGAGATTGAGGAGAGATTTAGGAAGATGGCTGCGGCCTATGTAGGGAGCTTGACAGTTATTCATTGTCTTAGTAATTACTTAGCATAGGAGGCCCCAGGGTGCTCTCTGAACCGGCCCCACCTGCACGCTTGAGGCCCCCACACCAGGGTGGGGAGCTTCCTGCAGCCCGTCTGCGGCCCTGGGGAGAAGTCCTTGGAACTGGCCCTCGGGCGGCTGGAGGCGCCCACGGCTGACCTGAGGGGCCCTGGTTGGGCTGAGAGGGATGGAGACAGAGACAGAGCAGGACCTCCGCTCCCGGCAGCCCTGCCTGCCTCACCTCTTCCTTCCATCCGTCTTGGGATTCGCCCGCAGCGCTGAAATCTTCCACGTTGGAGCATGTTGGGACCTTCAGGGGGGCTTTCAGAGATCACCGCTCACACAGGCTCGACCACAGTGTGATGAGGTTCCCAAACAAGCTCTGTGCTCCTCCCCACATGCGATGTGCAGTGTGCGCGTGTGTGCGTATATGTGCGTGTGTGTGCATGGGCACCCCACCACGAAGCCGTGTGTACTCGATCCGCGTGGGGCTCCAGGCTGGGTCCTGGGAGTGGTAGCAGGTACCCATCCTCACGGTCGCCCGGCGGGCTTGGCCATGTGTCCTGTTCCCCATGAGGGAGTGAGCTGAGGGCAGGAGGCTGTGGGGCTAGTTGGGGTGGAGCCAAGGGCACCTGGGGTCTCAGTGTCCTCCCCAACCCGCCCTGGGCCAGTGGGGAGGCCACACTGGGGAGGTCCCCACAGCCTGGAAGGCACTGGATCTGTGCGTCTCCCTGTTGGAAGTTCCCTGGTGGCAGGGCCCAGGGAGCGGGACCCTTATAGAACAGCCTGGGCCCTGGCTTGGACTGGCCAGGACCCTCACTGTCTGGCTGTTGTGCTCCACATCACTTTGGAATGTCGGAGCCAGAGCCGGAGGGGGCCTCAGGGTGGGGCTCTCCAGCCTGCCCAAGGCCCCGCCCGTCCTGCGGCCCTGTGCCAGGTACATGGCACAGCCCTGGGCTCTGCCCTGCTGCGGGTGCTTGGTACAGGAGCAGGTGTGAATCCGTGAACAGCGGAGGGTCCCATAGAGACCTGTCCTGGTCTCCTGGTGGGTGGGAAGCCTTCCTGAGGGGGAAGCTTAGCCAAGATCTGAGGGGTGTGTTGGAGGTCACTGTCGGGGAGGGGAGGGCAAGCCGGGGTCAGGCAAACGGGAGCCACAGGGGCTGGGGTGGGTGCAGGGTGCCTGTGTGGCCCCCTTTACAGCGTGAACCATGGCTGCCCTGAGCCCCAGGGGCAGGTGTGGGCCGTGGGGGTCTTTGGGGCAGCCCAGCGTGCCTGTGTCAAGCTCCCTCACGACCATCCATCCTCACCTGCCATGCCGTCACCGTCACCGTCTGTGTCATGTCCCATCTGTGCTCGTCCTCGCCCACTCGCCCACGCTGCCTCCACCAATATTGCCCGTGCTGCCCCTAACCCTGACCACTGTTCTCCAGGCTGTCCTCTGCTTGTGCTGTCACAGCTCGCTTCAGGGACCGAGCTGGCCGCATGCTGACCCTCAGTCCGGCTCCCTGCTTCCCGGTGGCCGGGAGCACCTCTGTATTGCTGTCCTGTGGTTTGGAGAGTGTGTGTTTGATGTGCTTGGCTTCTGCCCCGGCCCATCATCCCGGTTCTGGCCAGATGCACATGCAGCAGTGGCCTCCCCGCACTGCCCGCCCGCCCGCCTGTCCTGCAGGCAGCTCAGTCTGTGTTTCCGTTGCTTTATTCTTTCTTGCTTAAAAGGGTAGCAAAGGCAACAGACTATAAGATACAAGGTGTTCTTTACAAGGACAAGGGTGTAAAAATGCTCACCGTGCGCTCTGCAGCCGTGGTGTCCTCGGCCTGGCCGAGGGGACAAGCCTACACTGGGCTTATCCTGCACATAGACCTTCTCCTCATGGAGCCCAGGTGGTCCTGCGAGTCCCCACAAGGTGGGACTGGTGTCGGGCTAAGGAGGGAGGCTGGCAGAGGGCAGAGCCCATCACCTTCTCTGTCCTCTTCTCCCTCATTCTCACCTTTTAAAAACGTCTTTGGGCCGTAGCTGGTCATGGCATCTGTTAGCGTCTGCTGTGTGCTGGGCCTAGGAGAGGGCGCCGTGGGGAGAGCCGAGATGAGATCTCAGTTGGGTCTGTGTCCCTGGGGCAGTGCTTGGTGTCCTGAGGGAGTGCCATGAGCTGGCTCTGGGGTTTGGTGGATCGGGGGGACTTCCTGGAGGAGGTGGGCCTCCAGAGAGAGCTGCAGGGCCATTTCGGGTGAGGGGCCATGGGAGCAAAGACACGGAGGTTGGAGAGTCCTGTGGCATTTGGACACTGAGGTGACCGGGTGGGTGGAAGAGAGACCTTGAGGGAGCGAGCTTGGGAAGCAGCAGGGCCCAAAGGCCACAGGGGAGTGGCGTGGTTGTGGTGTCTCCCTCTCTCTCTCTCTGGCTCTGAGAAAGGCAGGTTCCCAGTCATCCTCTGTTGGAAGAGCCTTCCTGGGAACCCCTCCAGGTAGCTGTGGGGTGCTGCTCTCACCTGACATGCTCTGCCTCCCCTGGTATCAGGGTCGAGAGGCAGCTGCCCACCTGCCTGCCGTTAGGAAAACAGGGCTGCCCGAGGCCTCCCTGGTCAGTGCCTTGCCGGCTCGGGGAGCAGGGTGGTGCATGGTGAGGGCTCAGGGCAAGGGGCACACCGTGAGGCCAGGTCTTCTCCCCATTCTTTTTATTTGTTTGTTTGTTTGTTTATTTATTTATTTGGCTGCATTGGGTCTTCATTGCTGTGCGCGGGCTTTCTCTAGTTGTGGCAAGCGGGGTCTACTGTTCGTTGCAGTGCGTGGGCTTCTCATTGCGGTGGCTTCTCGTTGCGGAGCACAGGTTCTAGGCGCACAGGCTTCAGTTGTTGTGGCTCGTGGGCTCTAGGCGCACAGGCTTCAGTAGTTGTGGCTCGTGGGCTCTAGAGCGCAGGCTCAGTAGTTGTGGCACAGGAGCTTAGTTGCTCCGTGGCATGTGGGATCTTCCCGGAGCAGGGCTTGAACCCGTGTCCCTTGCATTGGCAGGCGGATTCTTAACCACTGCACCACCAGGGAAGTCCCCTCCCCATTCTTTAAAATTTTTTTTTTAATTTTCTTTTTAATTTAATTTTGGCCGTGTTGGGTCTTTGTTGCTACATGTGGGCTTTCTCTAGTTGTGGCGAGCGGGGGCTACTCTTCGTTGCAGTGCGTGGGCTTCTCATTGCAGTGGCTTCTCTTGTTGCGGAGCACGGGCTCTAGGCTCGCAGGCCTCAATAGTTGCGGCACATGGGTTCCGTAGTTGCAGCACGCGGGCCCTAGGGCGCACGGGCTTCAGTAGTTGTGGCTCGCGGGCTTAGCTGCTCCGTGGCGTGTGGGAGCTTTCCGGAGCAGGGATTGAGCCCATGTCCCCTGCATTGGCAGGCGGATTCTTAACCACTGCGCCACCAGGGAAGTCCCTTCTCCCCACTCTGAGGATTGGGGGCCTGGCTCCACTGCTACGTCTCTGGGGGTGGGTGGGGTGGGTTTCTGGTGTCTCTTCTCTTGGAGAGGAGGTCTGTCCAGTCTCCTTGGCCTGCAGGAGGGCACCCATCCCACACCCCAGCCCTACTCCCGGAGGACAAGTCCCTTCCTGGCGGTCATCAGGGCCCGACTGGGGCAGGTTTTGCCCGGTTGAAAGATTTCTCAAAATATTGATTCCACCCAAGTTTGCAGTTCTTAGAAACCAGTTGTTTTCTGGTCAGCAGAAAATTGGTGATGTTTTCAGGGCTCAGCAGCCAGAGTTGCTGCAGTTTTGATCACACCAGCATGCATCTTTTTCCTTGAGCTTTCATATAGCCGAGCTAATGGACTAGCTGGCTGTGGCCGTTTCTAGCCTTCCTGCCAGAGCAAATGGAGAAAACACAGCAGGGAACGTGGGTCTTGTAACCAAAGAGCTCTTTCAGGCTGGCCTGCAAATCCTGAGAATGTTCAAGGGATGTGAACTGAGTCAAACCCACATAAAGAAAGCCCCGGTGGGACAGGGGCTTGTGTCACCAGGCCAGACCCCTTTCCCTCTGCGCCCCCAGCTCTGTTCACTTGCCCTGGCTGTGGGTCCCCCGGAGGTGGTGGTGGGGGTGCCCGGGCTGAGAAAGCAGGTCGACAGATGCACGTCTCTCTTAGGTTCAGAGGGAGGGCTGCGGCGGCCCAGGGGAGTGGAAGTGAACCTCTTGGGTGATTAACAGTAAGAGTGACATATTTATAACCCTACCTCACGTATGTATTAGTGTGAGCAGGTTCTGTGTGGACAGGTTCTAAAAAAGCGCCCTGGAAGGAGTGTAGGGCTGCCTGTGTAGCCGGCCCTCCACCCCGGTGCCAGCTCTCTTTCCTGCCGGCCTCTAGGCAGCCCACTAAGGAAGTCGGGAGCTTGGGCGGTGGGTGGTCCCCAGGGTCCACCCACCTGTGTGCCTTTCCTGGGAAGGCCCTCCCGCCCAGCCCTGCGGGTCGCCGGCTCTTCAGCTGAGTCTGGCTCTGCCTTAGGACCAGGGGCCCGGAAAGCCCCAGTGCAGCCCCCCCACAGGCCCCCACGTGGGGCCTCACTTGCTTCTTAGTATTTAAAATTAGGATCATTTTCAGCAGTCTCGTGCCGACCCTCTCTGACACACAAGACCCGAGAGGATTGGAGATACTTAGCCCCGGGCCTCCTGAGTCCCCGTTGGTGTCTGTCTTTGCAGCGACACACTTATCCTCTGTTTCCCAGGCATGAGCATTCCCCACCCTCTTGCTTCACAGACCCTTGCCTCCCCCAAGCTGCAGGGGGTGCTGCGTGATGTGGTGGCCCCTGGGGATTTCCCGGCCCTTTACATGTTCCTGCTGAACTCTGACCTTCCTCAGGGCTCCGTGAGTGCCCGCGATCACCCTGGGAGGGACCACACGCGTCGTGCCAGCTGATGCTGCTCTCTGCCCTGTCAGGGTCAGCGTCCTACGTTTTCACCCACGTGTCTGAGGGGTCAGGGAAGCGTGGTCGCAGCCCCATCCCCGCTGGCTCCCTGGCTGACACGTGTCCTGCTCTGTGGTGGCTGCAGGTGCAGTTTTAAAGGAGGCTCAGCTGAGGCTCCTCTACCTGTCATTCCCCGGGGAGCGGGTACCGCCGTCCTGCCCACACCACCCTCCCTCACCCTCACCGGGCAGCGCTGCCAGGACATTAGCGCATTGGTAGGAAATATCCGAACGTTTGTTTAAGCTGATCCTTGGTTTTCATGATGATCACAACGGGTTCCACCAAATGAGCAGTTCCTTCAGGCCCAAAGCCCAACAACTTGTGAGCTCGTGCCCCATCAGCCTCATGCCGGCTCTCAGTCAGTCCTCCCGCTGTGCTGCCTCCTGGATGCCTGCCTGCTGCAGGCCGTGCTGCCCAGCCCTGCGGCGCCTGCGGCTGCTTGGGTACTGGCAGGGGAGCGCCCATCGGCTGATTGCCAGGACCACTTAACCACGAGCCTGAGTCCTTTGTCAGGGCCGGAGGTGGGGCTGAGGGCCGGGTGGGTTGGTGGGCGTCACTCCAGTGTGCCAGGAACCAAGCGGGCCCCTGTGGGAATCCTGTGTATGTGTTGGGGGCAGTGGTGGTGGTGGTGGAGGGGTGGGCAGTGACAAACATGTTAAAGACCATGACACGGAGTCCTCGAGCAGCCCAAGTGGCAGCTCTGGGATTGGAGTGCAGGTCTGGGGCTCCCGGAGCCCAGAGGGTCGGCTGCCAGCCCTGGAGAAGCGATGCCTTCACACTGCCCATCACCCCCATATGGGGCTTATGGAGCTTGGGGTCTGCCTTGCAGTCAGGGGAGAGCCCCTCGCCGAGCAGGTCCCTGCCCCCCCGAAGTGAGATGCTGATGCCCTGCACTTACTGGGCAGTGGACATGCAGAGGCAGCTATGGAGCTGCCTGAAAGGTCACTGTCCCCAAAGCCTGGTCATCAGTCAGACGTGGGTAGAGAGGTGGAGCCCCAGAGCTGCCGTTGGAAGCACAGGCCTGATTCTTGGTGTCCTGTGTGCTGCCCGGCCCACCTGGGACAGTGCTGCCCAGTCAGTGTAAGGAGTGGTCAGCACCCTGTCGACAGGCCCTGCGTCCAGTGTGGCCTTTAGGACTAAACCCTTGTGTGTCACATCTGAGACATTAGAGATGAGATGGTCCGGGTTCTCTGAGGTCATACTGGTGATAGTTGAGCTGACATTTCGTGAACATTCACAGTGTATCAGGCACTTTAATCCTCATAACAGCCCCATGAAGTGGGCACATGTATTATGACAGTTCTACACGTCGGGAAACAAGTGTAAAGAAATTATGGCAACCGCCTAGGCTGTCCGACCCAGTAAGTGACAGAGCAGGACCTGGACTCAGGAGGCCAGGGTCTCCCAGAGTCCAGGCTCTCGACTTTGCCAGAACAGTTTCCCATTCTGTTGTGAGTTTGCCTGCTAAGCAGCTCCTGCTGTCCTGCTGGTGGCCCCAGGGCACGGCCTACTGGGCGTCTAGGCTCTCCAGCAGCTGAGCAAGGGTTGAGGGCCAGACCCCAGAAGGCCCCATGGCACCAGCTCCCCTGAGATGATACGTGGCTGCAACTCAGAGGTGGGGAAAGGGCCTTACTTATTCAAGGTCACGTGACTAGTGAGCTTCACCTTCAAGTACACAAAGTTCAAGACAAAAACTAAGTGCTATTTTTTAATGGGTTGCCTTTTATCTCTACTATTGGTTTATTTATAACTCTTTAAAAAATAATGTACTGCCTGCATTAGGGTTAAGAAAATACATCTGCAGGTGATCACAGTCTGCGCTTGGAGGACATGATCCTGCTTCACGTGCAGCAGCGTGAACCTCCCTCCTCTCAGGCTGCTGCTCTTGTTCATTTCATTCTTACATGTGCTGCCAGTCCACGATGCATGGCTGCTGGTTTCGCTTTCATCAGGAGTTAGTAATAGTTTAGAGAAGGTAAATACAAAGAAGAGAGGGGAGGGTCACCTCTGAGCCCAGTTCTGTTGATCTTTTTGTCTCTTGACAATGTTCTTTTCTGCTTTTGCGTGTGTGTGTGTCTTATACTTTTTATATTGAACTCGAGATAGCGTGTGTAGGACAGAAGAGGTTGAAATAACTGATATTCATGCCTGGAATGGGCTTCACTCTTAAGCTCCCAGGCGTCAGGTGGGGAAGTGAGGCTGACGAGGTGGAAGCTGAGCAGGGTTGGGTCTTGCTGTTGCTGTGGTTCCCTTGGTGCACCCCACCCCCAGCCTCCAGTTCCCCCAATGCTGCCTTGTGCTCAGGGTGGAGTGGTTTGCTGGAAGGTTTTCTCAGCGTCTGTTTCCACCTTCTGCTTGCTTCAGGCCCTCTGTGTGCCCCTCAGGTGGGTCTCTCTATGTCCTCGCCCCTCTTCCTGTGGCAGAGTGCTTGGCTGTGAGTCCGTGCCTGCCAGCCCGGGCTTGGGGCTCAGCTGGTCCTCTGTTGTCTGCGTGCAGCCTCAGACCTGGCCAGCCGGGTCCCTGTGTCTTGGTGGGAGTGTTCAGGCCCTGGGCGATTCCCTGCAGGTGCTTCCTGTGGGTCTTCACCTGTGCCCTGGAGGCGACAGGGCTATCACCGGGCTTGCTGCCCCTTCCCTGTTGGCTTTGGCTTGCTCTGTCGGGGAGAAAGGTCCAGCCAGGGCTTCACACCCTTCCCACAGCAGCCTGCACCCCAGAAAGATGTCCCCCAATCTCTCCTGCCCCGCCCCCATCTTTCTCAGGAGCAGCTGGGAGGCTGTGGAGAGGAGCCCAGGGGGCGCCCTCAACCTGGGGTCTGCAAGTCCCAGTGATCTGTACTGTCACTGCAGACCCACCACACGTGGCCTTCAGAGACTGGGTAAAAGTGTTGGCTGAGTTCTTCCCCATCGCGGTTACGTGTGCCTGTTGCGGTAGGAATACTGTGCGGTGGTGTATAATCACTACTGTGCATCTCTTCCCAACCCTGCATTCAGATACATCACGTTGGTACCTCGGAATTGGCCATGGTGGGAGTATTTACACCACAGAAATCAGTAAATGCTACAAACGAAGGCTTTTCCCTCCTGAGAGTCAATTGTCAAACACTTACCAGAGCACCACTCTTGGGGGAAACCCCGGGAAATTGGTGCCTCTGGTGAGTGACTCGGTGGCCTCCAGGACAGGCGGGCCAGGCAGTGTCAGAGTGGCTGTGCACGGGGCAGTGGCCAGGCCTCTGGCCGAGAGGCTCCGTGGGAGGCCCCTCTGTTCCCCAGGTGCCAGGGTTCACGCTGCCGCCTCTGTCCTTCTCTCCCCAGAGCGCAGCCAAGAGAGCACGGCCGTGGCGCTCTCGGACTCCAGCTCGACGCAGGACCTCTTCAATGAGCCTGCCAGCTCCCTGGAGGGTTCCCAGAAGCCCTACACAGAGAAGAGGCCGCCCGCTCCCAGTTCCCAAGTAGGACCGCCCGGGAAAGACCTTCAGGGGGCCGCAGAGGAGAGAGGTACGGAGACCTGACTCAGTGTGTGGGCAGTACTGCTGGGGTGTCCTGGGAGCCTGGGCAGCGCTGGACAACGTGGGTCCTGGCCTCTGCCCTCACGCCTCTGCTGCTGCCCGGGGACCTCGGTTGGCTGAGCCACTCACTTCCCTGGGCCCCGCTGTTTCCCATGTAGGATGGGAGTGATCCCAGGCCCACTCCTGGGTTGTGGGGTCAAACGCGGTGTCTCAGGCAGGTGCGCGCAAGCGCCTGGTATGCGGTGGGCGCTGGTGACACTGTTCTTGTTGTTAGGACCCCACTGTGGCCCCGTGTGGGAGAGCCAAAAAGCCTTTGGGTGCTATATGTCACAAATGTGCTTTCTTTTTAGCCTGAACCCTTCCTTTCTTGGGGTGGGCCCTGATCTGGCCCTGGAGTCTGCCTAGCTTCTGTGGGGCCCCCAGGCCCCACTGTGGAAGTCAGTGGGCAGAGCCCACTCCCGGGCTTGCTGGGAGGTTGCAGGCAGGCCGGCGGCCCTGGCACTGCGCTGAGGCCGTGGCTGGTCAGCCGGCCGTGGATTCTGAAAGCTTTCCCACTCTGGCCGGGCCGGGGCACACAGCCACTTGGTGGACAGTAGCAACGACAGCAGCCAGGCCTCCCAGCCTCCCCAGGGAAAAGCACTGGCTGTTCCCTTTTACTGGAGAAGAACCTGAGGTCCAGAGAGGGTCAGTCTGCACCCTTATCCACTACCCCACGCTGCCTCTCCGGTGGGCTGGAGGGGCGGGTGGGCTGGGGGCGCTGAGTGTGGAGCGGGTGCTGCCCTCGGTGGTGGTGGTGGCCACGCCTGCCCTCTTCGGGCTGCTTCCCCATTCACGTGCACGGCCTTGAGGCGGGCAGCCCCGTGCCACCACCCACAGGGGCACCCTGAGCCCAGCTCGGAGCCCCCTTCTCAGCTGCGTGCCAGCTGAGATATCCTGTTTCATCAGGGAGCAGACTGGAGGCCACGGAGGCCTCAGCTGGGGGCTCGGGGGGCAGAGGCAGCGAGGGCCCACGCCTCCTGCCCCTGAGTCGCCTGGGTCCAGCTCCCATCCAGCAAGAGTGTGGACCCAGCTGTGCTGATCGCTCACCAAGGTGCCCCTGTCGCTGGTGGTGGACTGCCACGGGGAGAGGGCCTAAAGCCGAGGTGACTTTCTTTTCTTTGTTCTCAATTCAGGAAAAGCCGAGGAGTCCTCGGAGAGCACGGAAGGCTTCCGGGCCACAGAGCAAGGCAGCCAGAAGCCTGCTGCCGACCCCCCGGCCTCCGCTGGCACCCCTGCCAAGCCCCCAACTTCTGTGTCTGCCCCGTGGGATGGGAGGAAGAGAGGGGACCCGCTGGGGGAGCCAGCTGCCTTCCCCCCGGGGCTGCCGGCCGGCGCAGAGGAGCAGCGCCAGTTCCTCACGGAGCAGTGCATCGCCTCGCTCCGCCTGTGCCTCAGCCGCTTCCCCCAGCACTACAAGAGCCTCTACCGCCTGGCCTTCCTCTACACCTACAGCAAGACCCACCGGGTGAGCACGAGGCTGAGGGAGAGGGGTTGATGCATCGGAGCTGGGAGAGGTTTCTGGCGGCAGTGGCAGGAAGGATGGGCGGAGGGCCAAGAGGCGGGCGGGCTGGAGGTGTCCAGCCTTCCAGGTGACAGGTGACAGGGGCAGGCATGGGGCTGCTCCCCCAGCAGGACCACATGCTCAGATTCTGGCTTTGGGGTGAGGGACGGGGGACGACAGGCTGTCAGCTCCTCCCTGTGAGGGCCTCGCTGGCGGCTCCCTCCCCCGTGGCCTTAGAGCCCGCACCCCCCCACCCAGGCTGCCTCTTGCGCGGACCTCCTGGCCATCACCCTGCCCTGGGCTCACCTCTCCACGCAGCTGCCAGCCTTTGTCACTGGCTCCGCGCGCGTGGGCTTTGGCACTGGCAGCCTCCTCCAGCTTGGAGGGCAGATGATGTAGGGGCTCCCGGCGCTTCCCAGCCAGGCCTCTCCTGCTGGCGCTTAGCATTTGTGCAGGGAGTGGGGCCTGTCTGCTTTCTTTCACTCACACTTGCCCCTGAGGCACTGGGAGACAGCTCCCACAGAGCTACGTTGGGGCGGGGGGGGGGGGGGGGGCGGGGAGATCAAAAATATGCAAATGAGCAGATAAAGCAAGTCGCATCATGACAAACCCTACAGGGAAGACAGTGGGGTGCACATGGGCTGGGGTGCTGCTGCACTCTGGGAAGGTACCCTTATGCTGAGACCCCTAGGGTGGCCACGGGTCCAGTGGGGATGTGGCGGCTGGAAGGGAGGGGAGGGGAGGGCAGTGCCCAGACAGGTGAGCGGTTGGTGGGGCGGCCTTGGGGGTCAGGCTGTGGTCTCTGCTGACCTGAGCTCAGCAGCCAGAAGCTGCTGGCCCCCGGATGGCTTCTCTGTGGGACGTTTGAAGAACTAGGGAGGGCAGTTGACCTGAGATGGACCCTGGTTGTGACAGGAAGGTCCTGGATGGGGTTCTGTGGGGACCGGCTGGTGTGCTCACGTGACTTGGTTGGTGTTCATGGAGCAGAGCAGGTAGAGCAGTTGGCAGGCCTGGTGGGGGGACCTCAGCAGGGGCTCCGTCTCGGCTGCAGGGCGTGAGGCTTTCCCAGCCACCCATCGCTGCCTGGCCTGCACTCAGCAGTGCACCTGACCTCCAGTGCCCAGGCCTTCTAGACCCAGGCAGACCTGGATTTTAATAAAACTCCCACTCGGAACAGTCTGTGGGGGCCCTGTGGCTGATGCTCCCCTTCTCCAGAAGCAGTTGCTGAGGCGGGACGTAGGGTACAAGACGCCTCTTAGGGAAGGGTGGCGGAAGTCACAGGGTTGGGTGAGGGAGAGCTGGGCTGCAATGTGGGCCCCATGGAGGCCTGCGGCGCGCCCACTCCCGCCTCCCCTTTGAATGGCTTTAATCTGAGTACGGGAGCTGTGCCCATAAAGGGCTCCACAACCTGTTCCCTTGCTGAGTGGGCTTTTTAAAAGTGAAAAACAGTATTTATGTCAAAATTAAAGAAAAATTGGAGGGGGGCTATTCATAGTTTTGCCAGTATAACAGAGTACGCTGCGTGTGTCTCTTCTCTCAGCTCTTGAGCACTCACACCGTTGACCATCGGGGGTCGTGTCCTCTGCTTGAAGTCACGGAGCCCGGCTCTGGGAGCCCAGGCCCTGTCACTCCACTGCCCCCCAATGTCGTGAGTGTGTCCATGCTCACAGTTGGCCATTTGCTCTTTCCTCGAATTCCCCCAGGTCGTCTGGGTCCCCTGTGATGGTCTGTGGCGGCCATGGGGTGGGGTGGGGTGGCTGGACCGGGTGGCGGAGACGAAGCTGCCCAAGGTTGTCTGCTCCTTGGGCATCACACCCCATTTCTGCATCTCCTCGGTCACTGTGTGCCCAGATTCGCCACGTGGTTCTTCCAGAGGGTGCACTGTCTCGACGCGTGAGCCCCCCTTTCTCCTGCATCGGCCATGGAGGGCCCCCAATATGCACCCGGGCCTGGCCACGCCCTGGGGGTAGCGTGGGCTGCCATTTGCTTCATCCAGAGGCTTTGCTGAGCAGTTTGTGAATACCTCACTGCCTTGAGGGCTGAGCGCGGGAACCTGTCGAGGCAGCCCGCAGTCCTGGGGGCGTGGCCAGAGCTCTCAGCTGAATCAGTCACTGAGCAGCAGCGACCACTTCCCACGCAGCTGTTGGGTAACAAACGCTTCCTGCCGTGTGGGCTCAACAGCAGCCTGTTTCTTCATCAAATCCGCCTGTGGGCTTGGCAGTGGCATCTCCCCGTTGCCATCTCATGGGTCCGGTGGCTGCCTGGAGCAGAGAGGCCCCGGTGGGTCCTTTGTGCTTCAGAGGACACTATCAAAGTGAAAAGATGATCCACAGAAAGGGAGAAATATTTGCAAGTCACAGATCTGATAAGGAACTCGTATCTAGAATATACAAAGAACTCTTACAACTTGTTAATTAAAAGGCAACCCAATTTAAAAGTGGGTGGGACTTCCCTGGGGGCGCAGTGGTTAAGAATCCACCAGCCAATGCAGGGGACACGGGTTCGATCCCTGGTCTGGGAAGATCCCACATGCCACAGAGCAACTAAGCCCGTGCACCACAACTACTGAGCTTGCGTTCCAGAGCCTGTGAGCCACAACTACTGAGTCCACGTGCCACAACCACTGAAGTTTGCACACCTAGAGCCCGTGCTCTGCAACGAAGAGTAGCACCCGCTCGCCACAACTAGAGAAGCGCGCGTGCAGCAATGAAGACCTAATGCAGCCAAAAATAAATAAATAAATAAATAAATATAAATAAATAAAAATGGGCAAAGGGTCTGAATAGACATTTCTCCAAAGAAGACATACAAACAGCCAATAAGCACAAGAAAAGATGCTCCACACTGTTACCCATCAGGGAAATGCAGATCCAAGTGCCCTGAGATGCCCCTTCACCCTGCTGCAGTGGGCTAGGGCCCAGGCCTGTGTCTGTTTAGGACTTGTTTGGTTAGGGCTGCCCCCTCCAGGAGGGTTGGCAGAGCTGTGCCCACCACGAGATCTCTGGGAAAGCCCTGACCGATTCATTGTCAGCTTGTGCTCTGCTCTGGGCGGTCCTCTATCCTCTGGGCCACCAGCTCATGTGTGGGACCCTCAGAGCCTCTGAGGAGTGGGCAGGTGTGAAGGGACTGACCCTCCTGCACAGGCTGTGTGCCCTTCTGTAGGCGCGTGTGAGTGATCGGGGCCAGGACCGGCATCACAAGGGCAGGTGGCCACAGCGCAGAGCTGCCCACCTGCTTGCAGCCCTGCTCCCCTCTGGGCACATAAAATGCCCCCCACCCCCCAGCCTCTCCACGCATACCCCAGCCAGGTTCTTGTCAGGCTTTACTTGTGTGGTTTATAAAGTGAGAACTCGATGTTTTTCTCAGCTTAGGAACCTTGGTTATGCACTTCAAAGTCTGTACCATGTGGTGTGAAGAGTGCTGTGCCTTTGGGGCCAGAGTCAGCGGGACAGATGGGCCTCTCTCCATGGTGTGGAGCCCATCGATTTGAGTAGGTCAAGCCCTCTGCCAGCCGTGTGCGTCACAGATACTGTTGTTCACGTTTGGAAAGAGGGGTGAACCCATCACCATGTCGTCCCACGGCCACCACATGGCAGGAGTGCCTATGCTTGGTGTGCCCTCCAGGGCGCTCACGCATTCCGCAGCAGGCTCCCTGGGGAGGAGAGTGGGGCGAGAGGAAGTGGGTAGGAATGGGCGCAAGAGTGTGGCCGTTTGGACAGGGAGCCCGGGAGGCCTCTCTAAGCAAAGACCCGACAGTCGAGGGCCCAGCGAGGAGCTATCAGGGAGAGGCCTCCAGGTGGACACACAGCCAACATGCATGCTCCGGATGGGGCTCAGCCCGCAGCCTGTGTGACTAGCCGGACAGGAGGGGAGGGCCAGGAGGCGGCAGAGCTCAGGAGGGCCGGTTAGGTGGGAAGGAGTCGTGGGGTGTCATTCTGAGTGAGGTTAAAGTGTGGCAAGGCTCAGGGGAGGGTGGGACGCGTGTGGCCGTGTGTGAGACTCGGGCGGCTGTGGGGAGAGCCAGTGGGGTGGCCGTGGGAGCCCAGCAGGTCGCAATGGCACCATCCAACCGCTGATCTGAAGAGCCGTTAACGAAGGAGACAAGGGCCTGGGCCGGGTGGGCAGTGCAGGCCTGGGTCAGCCGCAGTGCCCCTGGAGTGTTTGCCCTTTGGCGGCCAACCCTTGGCAACCCCTCAGGGAGGGAACTTGGGAGAGAAGCTCTCTGGCCTCACCCCCACCCCAGCCTCCTACCTCCCAGTGCTGCCTCCCACCTCCCAGTGCTGCCTCCCTTTAGCGCTCAGCAGTGGGAGGGCAGAACAGGGGCGGTGGCAGGGCCAGCTCCTGGGAGAAGGTGTGGGAAGGGCAGGGAGCTCTCCCCAAGGCGCCGTGTGTGTACACAGTTGCTTTCCTGTCTGCATTCCTGGGGTTCTCCAGCTGATGCTAGGTGTGGCCTGATGGCCACCGCCATCCTCCAAGTGGGCAGTGGAGGCCCAGAGAGACGGTCCAGCTCTCCGAGGCTGCCAAGCACTTCCACAAAGATCCATGTGCACCACCCCGCACCTGCGTGTAGCTCTGCGAGCAGACCCGGACCTCTGAATGCCTGTCCGGGAGACCAGCGGGGGATGTTTTCCACAGAACAACCTCATGCTCCGGCCTCCCCGGCTCCTGAGTGCTCAAGCAGTCCTTTCCTGGGCTCCCTGGTGTGCTGAGCCATGGGTGGGTGGCTGCTCTGCCCCCTCCAGTGCCCTGGGCTCCCCCCTCCCCAGTGTGTGTTTCAGTCTCTTTCTTGCCTCTGGGCCTTAGTCTGTCCCCTCAGCTTGATGGGCTGCATTTCCTTCAAGCTCAAACTCTGTCCATCTTCCTTTGATGGTTCTTTTCTTTTTTTTTTTTTGGCTGCAGCCGGTCTTAGTTGCTGCACGCAGGCTTTCTCTAGTTGCAGTTAGTGGGGTCTACTCTTCATTGCGGTGCACGGGCTTCTCAATGCAGTGGCTTCCCTTGTTGTGGAGCACGGGCTCTAGGTGTGTGGGCTTCAGTAGTTGTGGCACGCAGGCTCTCGAGTGCAGGCTCAGTAGTTGTGGCGCACAGGCTTAGTTGCTCCATGGCATGTGGGACCTTCCTGGACCAAGGATCAAACCCATGTCCCCTGCATTGGCAGGTGGATTCTTAACCACTGCGCCACTAAGGAAGTCTCCTTCCTTTGATTCTTTTCTCAAATATCTGTCCCACCTTTCTATGGACCCCCTACTGATCTAGACCCTGAGGAGCCATCAGTGAAGAGGTCAGTCTGTCCCTGCCCTCGGGGCTGACAGACAGCGGGGCGGTGGACGAGGCTGTTTGAGGGCTGTGGGGGTGAGTGGGGCGGCACGTGGGTTTGGAGGTCAGAAGACGGGATGGGCTGGGCCTGCTCTGAGGGAGGGGCGCCTTCAAGCAGAGGAGAGCCCCTCACCAGGACCCCTGCCCTTGAGCCGGTGAGGGGCTTCAGCCCGGCGAGTGGGGCCAGGTCACATGAGGCCTGAGAGGGGTCGCCTGCGTCCCTGGGGTAGCGCGGTGCCGAGCACAAGGCAGAGGCAGAGGCAGGTCTGCGACATGACCCCCATCCCACCTAACCCCCGCAGGGCCTAGGGAAGATCCCGGCCTTGGGGTTCCGGCCTGGGCCAAATGCAGGCTCTGCTCTGCCCTTACTGGCTCTGGACCTCAGGCAGCGCTGGAGGCCGCTCTCCTTGGCAGTTCCACGTGGTGAGGGTAACAGTCACGTGCTCTGCCTGGGAGGCACACGTCGCTGCAGGTATGCGGGCAGGTCAGGTGCCCCCGCTGGCCTGTTGCCTGTCCGTTCCCCACGGGTCTCCTTGTCCCCATCAGCTCCATCTGGGGCCTCGGATGTGAACCTTGATAAGGTCTCCTGAGCCATTGGTCAGTTCCGTCTGGCCCACCTGGGGGCTGCCCAGAGCCTGCTGTCTGCCGAGTCTGTGGGAGGCTGACAGGCCCGCAGTTGGGCCCACGCTGTCTGTGCTCTGCTGGGAAGGCGTGCTCTCCAGTCCATGAGAAGTCCCCAGAGAAGGCCTGGCTTCTCACCGTGCCCTGGGTTCCACCAAGAGGCACCACTGCCCAGAGAGCAGCGGCCTGAGCACTGCACAGAGCACCCCACCCCCGTCCCAACAAGCACGCATCCCCGGCGTCCTGCAGAGCCCCAGGTCTCCCAGGCTCACGGTGGCAGCCGACACCCTGACAAGTCAGGCTTGACCGTTTGGGCCAGTGGGGGCATCCCCTGGCAGAAGGTGGGGTGCTGGGTCCGTGCAGCAGCTTGTGAAGTTGTCAGGGTGTGGCGTCCCTGTCTGTGCCCTCCTCAGGCAGTCTGAGGCCACAGTCTCCTAGGTCAGCTGTATTAGGCAGGAAACCAGTTCCTCAAACGCACCCCACAGCCAGATGATCAAAGCCGGCGGCCGGGGCCGCTGGGCGCTGCGGGATGGATGTCTGCAGGAGCTGCTGCTTTGCCCACGCAGCCTGGAAGGAGGGGACTGCCTCCCTTCTCCGTGGGCGCCCAGAGTTGCCCACACACTCACTTCCAACCTACTTCTTGCTTCCCCAGAACCTCCAGTGGGCCCGCGATGTGTTGCTAGGTAGCGGTATCCCGTGGCAACAGCTGCAGCACATGCCGGCACAGGGGCTCTTCTGCGAGAGGAACAAGACCAATTTCTTCAACGTGAGTAGTCTGCCTTGTTGATTTCCGCGGCTGCTGGCTGCCAGCGCTTTTCATGGAAGGAGGTGTGGGAATGGACCCCAGCGTGGGCGTTCCCAGGACACGGGATGGCAGCGGCCTCAGAGGGCAGGCTGGGTGGCACAGTTGAGAGTGCGCCAGACTCGGGAGTGAGGCCCTGCTTGCCGAGCGACTTCTGGCAGGTCGCTGCCCCCTCTGGGCACCGGTTTGCCAGCTATGGGGAGAGGCCTGGACGAGCTCGGTGGTTCTCTGGGGCCGCGGTGGGCAGTGGTGAGAGGGGCTCTAGGCCCGTGCCCTGCTTCCCCTTGGGGTCCTGGGCACCTGGAGATTCTGATTGGAGGCTGGTCTGCTGCTGAAAAAACATGAGTGTGGCCAGTGCTGGGTCTTCAGTGCGCTTCCAGCTCTGATGTTCCATGCGAGGTAGAGACATGGCCCATCCCTGAGGCCCCGTAGAGCCCACATCTGCCCCTCCTGGCCAACCCGCCAGGCCTGGGCCTCCCGCATTTGCTCTGCCCTGCACAGAGACCACTGGCCCCTCACTCTGCTCCACCTATGGGTCCTCACCCATCCTCCTCACCTGTCCTCAGCTGGGTGGCTTTGGCATGTCACATGGATCCTCAGAGCTTTGGTTTCTTCTGTATTTTCCTTGCTTCCCTTTCACATCTAGAGAAGCCGAAGGGCAGGATTGGCCTGGACAGGAGCCGAGGGGGTCTTGAAGGGTCTGGAGGGATGTGGCAGAGGCTGGTTCTTGAGCCATATGGGCAGAGTGAGGTCCCTGCTGAGAGCCGGCCGGGTGGTAGGTGTCTGGATTCATGGCTTTTCTCCTCTCCCAGGCTTGAGCAGGGGCTGGGCAGGGGCTCCGAGCCTGGGAGCCCTGCTCCTGCCAGCCCTCTCCCTATGGGTATTTTATAGACAAGTGGTAGATCAGTCTGCATGGTACCAAGGGGTTTGCTGTGAAAGAGATGCTCCCTCCCACCCAGATGCCCAGGCCACAGCCACTGTCCCTCATCCTGCCCACTTTGGAGCCCACGCCCGGAGACGCACACAAGGGCAAAGTGCGCGTGCTCCTGCCCCTGGTTTTTCTTCACTTAAGCGTGTGTCTTGGAGGGTGTTTTTTGTTTGTTTGTTTGTTTGCGGTATGCGGGCCTCTCACTGTTGTGGCCTCTCCCGTTGAGGAGCACAGGCTCCGGACGCGCAGGCTCAGCGGCCATGGCTCACAGGCCCAGCCGCTCCGCGGCATGTGGGATCCTCCCGTACCGGGGCACAAACCCGTGTCCCCTGCATCGGCAGGCGGACTCTCAACCACTGCGCCACCAGGGAAGCCCTTGGAGGGTGTTTTTGAACTTGCTGTTCTTTTTAATAGCTGCCTGGTCCTCCCATGTGGATGTCCAAGGTTTACTAACCACCCCTATTGATGGACGTTTAGGTCGTTTCCAGTCTTCCACTGTTGCAGACAATGCTGGTATATATGTCTTTGCACACGCGTCGGGGGTCCACTCCTAGAATACACTCTGAGAGACAATTCCTGGGGCAAGGGGTTTGTGGGGCCTTGAAGTTTTAGCAGATGCTACCCTCCGATCCAGCTCCTCCCCAGCCCTGGACTTACTGACTTTCTCTATTATTAAATGGTTTTATGTTTGCTTTTCAGTGGGTGAAAAACACTTGCGTTCTTTGTGAGTGGGACTGTGATGTCATGTAAGCAGTTTTAATTTTTTCTGTGTAGTTTCTACTCAGGTTCATTTTCCTATTGGATTATTGGCCCTTTTGTTATTGATTTATAAGAACTCTTTCTATATTAATGAAAGGGGCCCTTCTTCAGTGTTCTGCAAAACTTTCTTCTGCAGTTGCTGAACCAGAGTGAGAGTCAGGCAGGTGGCTTGGTTCCCCTGAACTCCTGCTTGCTCTCCTTACACGTGGGCCTGAAGAGTGACTGAGGACCCAGTTAGATAAGGGGAAGTGCCTCACTTGGGAGCTGGTGCATGGTTGGTGCTCCGGGAAAGTTTCCCTCTGCCCCCCGCCCCCCCACACACACACACACCCCCGCCCCGTGGTGCTTTGCCCTTAAAGCCTGTGCAGTAATGTTGCAAGGAGGGACCCAACCCCCCTTTCTTCCTTCCGGGTCAGGCACCAGCCTTCCTAACAGCGGAGTTTAGGAGGCCAGCCCCTCAGATGCCTGCTCCCCGCAGCTCCTCCCATGGTTTCCAGAGCCTTCCAGAAATGAGTCCCACAGGCTGAACGGGACGTTTTGCACGGTTTTGCCTCTTCTGGGTCAGCTTTTGTTTCTTTGTGCATCGCCGTGAAAGGTTAACCTCTGGGCAGAGGGCAGACAGGTGATGGCACCCCCTTTTATGCAGCACCCGAGGGACAGGCACTCAGGCTGGCTGGTGACAGCACGGCCCCTGCTGAACCACCCACTCTGGCCTTGCCATTGCTGCAGCTGGACCTTCGGGGTGGACGTGTCTTCCAGCCACAGCTCGCTCCCAGCGCCTCAGGGAGTGCTGGCCCTGCACGCATTTGTGGGACAGATCTTAGCAGGAGGGATGCCTCCTGCCTTGTTTACGAGGAGTGTTCAGGACAGCCCTCGGCTGACTGCTGCCCTGGCCAATGTGCTGGGCTGACAGCTGGGCTGGGGGTCAGGACGAGCAGGCTGGCTCTTCTCCCTTCCAGTGCTGGGGTTACTGCCCGGGCCTGGGGTGGGGGCGGGGCGGGGACTGGCCCTGTGAGCAGGTGTGGGGAGGTGAGGGCAGGGCCATCCAAACCCCCACCACCCTGGGCGGTGCCGTCATCCTCAGGGCCTGGGCTAGGAGACCTGCCTCTTAACTTTTACTGGCGATTTCTGAAAATCATGTGAGCCACATTGTCATTGGGCCACATCGTCATTGCAAACCGTTCAGACACACAGCAAAGCCCACACCCTTGGTCTCCCACCCCAGGCCTCCTGCCCTCCTTAGAGGTACCTCTGTGAGCGGCCGGCTACTCCCTTTTCTCAAGCGTACGTGTACCAAATCAGACAAGTTTGTCATTCTGCTTTAAAAAATATGCCTGCGTGTATATGTGTATGGGGGGGGTGCTTTTTGGTAACTTGGGCTTTTTCGCCGACACTAAGTCTTGGGGACATTCCCTGTAAGAGATGCAGGCCGCCTGTGGCTGTTTGTCCTCTGGGTCCCGAGGAGGTGCTCGCTGCGGGTCTGTGGACCGTCTCCCTGACAGCCCGTCTCCAAGCACGTCCTCCTGGTGCGGCCAGCATCGGCTGCCGTGGGCCCTGCCGCAGGACACTCGCAGGCTCGCCCCTTTGTGCTTGCCCGGTCGTGCAGGCCTCTGTAGCGTGCTGTGGGGCACAGGGAGAGAGCGGGACCCTCAAGGAGTCCGGTTGACTGGAGGCAGGGCTCCCACGGGTAGTGGGTGCTGCTTGGCCAGGGAGGGGGCCAGAGGGAGGCTGGGGCTGAGGCTGCGCCGGCCGGGGCTTCTCGGGGAGCATGAGGGGCCGGGCAGAGGGCTGGGTGCACAGGGGACCGGTGGCCTGGGCCGTGCGGCAGAGGCCTGGTGCACAGCGGCCCAGCCATGCGGTGGGACGAGCATCTGAGGGAGAGCAACGAACTTGGCGCATCTCCATCACCCCCCCGCCCCAAAGACTTGACTGAGGTACTGGCTCCCACCCACCCCTTCTCTGCTGTGGAAAATCCCGTCTGTGGGCCATGTGCCGGGCAGGCTGGATCCTGGCCCTGGGCTTGAGTCCGGAGTGGCCGCAGCCCCACCCAAGGGCCCCACACCCCGCCCTCTCCCGACAGGCAGAACGGTCTGGCCTTTGCCAGAACAGGGCCGGGAGTTGTTGGACATTGCTGGTTGAAGTCCTGCGGCCCTCCCCGCCCTGGCACGGCTTGGCCTGGGCCCTGGGGAGGGACGGGCAGAAGGCGTGTGGCCACATGACTCAGCGGTGCCTCCTCAGGACGACTGTGCAGGGAGCTGGGACCCCATGGAGGACACAGAGGCCTAGGTGGGAGGCAGCGAAGCGGGGCTGGACCTGGGGGTGGGAGCCCTCTGAGCCAGTGCCAGCCCTGAGGGGGCTGCAGAGAGGGGCTGTCCGTCCCTGGGCAGAGGAGACCAGGAAAGCAGAGGCCACGGGCTTGTTTCTGAGTGCCTGGAAGTTTCCACGGCTTCCTGGGCAGGTGTGTGTGCCCCTGGGTGGGGGGCCCGTGGGGGCTGGAGCTCTGTCCAGGGCAAACTTCTCTCCCACTGGTAGTTGATTTGGAAACGTTCCCATAGTAACCAAACCAGAGATGGCTCTCCCTCCTTCCCCAAAATGTTTGCTGATTTTAGCAAGCAGGTTTTTTTTCTTGTTTCAACCCAGTTTCCAGCCACCGTGAAAGAAGCAAAGGGAGCGAGGGCCTGGCCGGCACTGTTCCTGCTTCCCAGGCTGTGCAGGCATCCGCGACTGTGGCCTGAGTTTGAGGGAGCGGAGGGGGAGCGCTGGCCTGCGGGGCCTCCACCATGGCTGCTCCCGCCCCATGAAGAGGCCCGCCTCTTCATGGAAAGCAGCCCACGGCTGGCGGTGGCTGGCGGCCCCCAGGGCCGCATTGTCACCGAGAAAAGCACAGACTTTAGGCCCCAGTGGGTTTGGCTCCCAGCCACTCACCCCTTACTCAGCCCACACAGGGCATGGGGTTGCTCATTGGCAGGATGGGCATGATAGGTGGACAGGAGCCCTCGGCACACTCTTGGCCAATCACACAACTCACCCTTAGGACAGGAAGTCAGCCTGCTCCGGGCCCTGGGGCTTGTCTGCGGATCCGGTGGTGCTTCAAGAGGGCAGTGCTGGGGACCAGAAGGGACCTGGTTGGAGGGTGGAAGGGCCTGCCCTGGCTTGAGTGGGGCAGCCTGAGATGTGGATGTCGCCATCCCCACCCACCACCTGGGCCCCCTTCTGTGTGTCCTGGCTCTACTGTCAGTGCCTGTGGATGCAGCTGTGTTCCTTCTTGTCACTGCTGCAGATGCCACTGTCTGGCTGTCCCGGGGCGCCTCTACCTGCCCTCTCCCCCGTGGATTGGCGGCTTCAGTTCTTCACTGGTACAGGAGGGCTGCTTCTCCCCGGTGCCAGGGGCTCCACGACGAGCACTCCTTACCCAGTGCTCCCACGCACGCCTAACGGCTCTGCCAATCTGGGCCAGGTGCCTTCCCGCCGGCCACTGCCCTGCCCCTCCGGGCACTCAGAACCGAAGGAGACTCTCATTTTGGCCCACCTGTGGGGTGACCAGGGAGACTGGAGCACCTTCCCACGCCCAGGCCTGTGCCTTTGCCTGGGTTCTGGTGTACTCTTCTCTGCAGCCACCACACACCCTGTGGTTCTGTTTGTCCTGACTCCAAGTTGCTTAAACTGATGGGAGATACAGTCATCAGGAGTCATCTTTGTTTCATTAAGTGTTTGTGCCCTGGAGCCTGGTGGCTCACTGAGGGTCCTGATGTGGGAGGAAGGGCCCCCTGGTTGGGCAGCCAGCTGCCAGACAGCTACCTGCCAGAGCTGGGGGAAGGAGAGAAGGTCTCTAAAGCCCCTGGCACCCTGTGCTTCTTGGCAGGAATCCGTCCCACTGATCCTACTCTGACTTGCTACCGGTTGGCTGTGTGACCTGGGGGGTCCCCCAACCCCACCCAGTTGCAGATGCCGGTGTTAGGGAGGGGCAGGTGCAACGGGCCCACCGCCCAGGCCAGGGGCCTCTGAGCCCCAGCTATTGCCCAGCCCCAGGTATGGCCCACTGTGTAGGTCAGGCCTCAGCCAGCACCCTTCCCCCAGGGAGAGAGCCCATGGTGCTGGGCAGGGCCTGGCCTCTAGAGCTCAGTGCGCCTGGGCATCCCTAGGTGGGGGCCTCATCTAGAACAGCATTGCCATTGCCCCCTGATGCACCCCCAGCACAGTGCCCGGCAGGCGGGTGTGCCTGGTAAATGTGAATCCCTCCCGCCCTCTAGAGGTCCCTGGGACGAGGTCAGCTAGGAAGCAGCAGCCCCTAGCGAGGGGGCGCCCAGCCCCGGCCAGGCCCTGGGGTCTGTGCCTGGGACAGCCACCTCCTGTTGCGGGGCCTGACTCAGCCCCTCTTCCCCCACCCTTCCAGCTCAGCGCCGGGTGGGCCCGTGGGCAGCCCCTGCCTCACTTGCATACACCCATTGACTGAGCCAGTGGTACCGCCCCCGGACGCCAGCCTCAAGTTCAGGGCCTTTGGAGGCTCAACCCAGGGAAGAGGTGTTGGTCTCCACCCAGTTAATTATACGCACCCGCCCCTGGCAGCGGGGCTTTGTGCTGCCTCCTGGCAGTAAACAAGCCACGCGGCGTGTCCCTGTGGGGCATTCCGGCCTGCGGGTGCCCCGGCATGGCTTCTCCAGTGTGGAGTCTGCCCGCCCGCTTGGGCCGGGGCCAAGACAGCCAGGAGAGGAAGCGCCCGCCTGACAGCAGACCGACAGCTTTTCCGAAGTTGGTCCCGCCCACGTCACCTTCCCTCCACTCGGGCCTGGCTGTGGACCCGATCACCTTCCACCTCGGCTCGTCCCTCTGCCCACACCTCGAGGCGAGTGTCGCCTGGGTGTTAGACCAGCTCGTGCCAGGCCCTGGGCCGGTTGACAGCAAGATCCAGGGGCCACAGGCCAACCCACGCAGTGGCTGGATTATTAGTCCCGTTTCACAGAGGCGCCAGTAGGTGAGATGCCTTGGCCGAGGTCCCACAGCCAGTCTAGGCAGGAGGAGGGATGTGGACCTTGTGCTCTCTGGTGCTGAAGCCGCGGGTGGCAGCCGGCAGTGCCTGTGAGGAGGAAGGGCGGAAGGCCAGCGCTGGCTTCACACTGGGATTGGCCCATTTGGTGATAAGCAGGGTGGTGGCCTGGGCAGGGGGCACGGGCATCTAGCCCTGCCCTGGGAGGTGAGGCCGCGTGCCAGGTTGATGGGGGGCCGGGGTCAGTAGTGGCCACGGTGTAGACCAGGGCCTCCCCTGGGCAGCGGGGCCATGTGGACATGGCCTCAAGCGACTGGCTGGCTGGGCCCGGCCACCTCTCTGTGTAGACCCCCAGGCCCACCCTGCTGGGGCTCCCGAGGCACAGCACAGCGACAGAGGGAGGCCAGAGCATCTGTGCCTGGTCTGGCCCGGTCTTGGACGGGGGGCAGTGGCAGGACTGGCGCCATTTACAGGCGCTCACTCTGGTCCCCACAGCACGTCTGTGGTGCTCAGGCACTGTTATTGTCCCCGTGTACAGAAGGGGAGGTTGATACCAGTGGGCATTTTAGGCTGTTAAAACCAAAAGCCCTTTTCTAGTCTCTGTCCACCAGGCTGGACAGCAGAGCTTGTGGCCCTGTTTCCGGGCCCTGTTCACAGCCCCTCCCTGGCTGCCTTGGCTGCTGTGGGTCCTGGGAGAGAATGTCAAGTGGGCCTCTGCACAGTAGCTGCCAGCAGCCGTGACAGCGGCCAGGGCCCTGGGAAGGCTGGTTCTGTTATACCCCCTTTGAATGAGGTGCAGGGCCCAGGGAGTAGCCCAAGGTCACACAGCTAACAAGTGGCCAGGCTGGGATTTGAATCCAGGTGGGTCCCACTCCAAGGCCTGCTCCCTTAGCAGCTGTGCCATTCGCAGTTCAGCAGCCACATCTGGGCTCTAGAGAGTGTGGGTGTCGGGGAGGTGAGTGTGGTGGAGGTGAGTGTGGCAGCTTGTATCCTGAGCCTCTGCCCCCTCCTGGGAGGGGGGGGAGGACCCTCGCCCCTCCCTTTCTCTGAGACCTCCTGGTGGCGAAGCACTCTGTGCACGGCCCTTGATTACCTTCCATCATGCCATGAGTGAGGCCCACTCTTGAGGGGCACCAGGTCTCTGGGGGAGGCGACTAGGTGAACAACAGCTGGGGGAGCCCAGAGCTCGCAGTGGGTTTGCCATCACTTTTGCACACATGCTTTTTGAGACCCTCAGGCCTGAATAAAGCCCCACCACTCTTGGAGGTCAGAGCCCGTAACCTGAGGGTGAGCAGGAGGTCGAGAGAGGCAGAGGAGGTGGCGTGGGGGTGCCTGCACCACAGAGCAGTGGGAGCCGTGGGGTGACCCCGTGCCCGCAGGGACGGGCCAGGTCCTCGCAGGGCAGAGGGGCTGGCAGGGGGCAGACGTGACACCAGCTGACGCAGGCGTGCTGGAGCGGCCGGGCTGGGACAGGGCCAGGTGCGCTGCTGGCCTCCACTCCTCTGGGCGGCCACCACTCACAGCAACGCATCACCGCTCACAGCAGCGCGTTGCATCCTTAGAACCCACAAGGTGTTGGTCGTGCCATCATCCCTGCCTTACAAAGGAGGAAACTGAGGCCCAGCCACACTGCAAGTGGGCGCCTGAGCTGGGATCCAGACATTCTGAAACAAGTCAGGGCCATGGGAACACAGCCAGTGGACGGACCCCAGAGACAGGCAAGGACGGGCCCAGCGCACCTTCCTGGACCGACAGGGTGACAGGCAGGGCCATAGGGACAGAGTGTGAGGGCACAGGTGGAGGTGGGCCCAGGGGTGGGCCCTGGGTCTGCGTGGGCGAGTGGGACACAGGGCGCCCCTGCAGGCCCACAGTTCATCGTCCTACCATTTACCTGAGGATGGTTCAGTTCCACGTGCTGGTGTCGACTGATTCCCAGAAGAAACTGGGATTCCTTGTCACCAGTGGACACCCCTCCCGGTCCTCTGTTCCTGTCCCCACTCTCGATGGAGGGGGACCGTGGCAGGTCACCGCCTGCCCCATCCTCGCTGAGATCACTGAGGCCGTGCACAACACCGTCCTGACGTCAGGGTAAAGGACACCCAGTCACGTCAGTGGGAATTAGAGAACAGAAAAGAAGGGAAAAGTTTAAATTAAGGAAATCGAACACTGGGCTGTAGTAGGAATTGCTGCTGTGGCGCTATTTTTAGCTTTATTGAGTTGATTGATGGGCCGGTTGCAAAAGCAAAGTAAACAAAAGAATCACTTCAAGTTCTCCAAGGGAAAAGGCCCAGTTTTTAAGAGTCTTTAAACGGTTAGCAAGCTTGTGACTTCTTAGCATCACCCTGAGCTCTCCTTCCTTCCCGTGTCCTCGGCTCTGCAAGCTTCATGGGACTTCACAGCCTCCAGCCCACTGGGCCCGGTTCAGCCTGGAGCAGGTGCCCAAGGCCTTCCCTTCTGTAGGATGCCCCGGCCCCACCCTGACAGGACCACAGCGGTCATAAATCCCTGCCCGAGCCAAGCCACCCCCATTCACAGCTAGACTTTAAAAACCAATCAGACATAATCAGCCTCTGGACGGGCTGCCCCCACGTGCATTTTTGCCAGGCCCTTGGGGACAGTTTCTGTGTCCAGGTGTGGGCTCACCGCGGTGGCCATGCCAGGATGCCCTGGCAGAAGGCGGCACCCCACCATGATGGTCCCCCAGTGGGGCACGGGACTTGCCCCGGGTCCCACATCCTGCGGGCAGCCTCCACCCCAGAGTTTCTGGCCAGCCCCGGGACAGCAGTGTTTGTATCCGCATCCAGAATGGTCAGGAGCTTGCTGTGCAACATTCCTGAGAGAAGAACATTTTCCAGTGTGCACTGCTTTTCCCACTGCAAGTTATTTCTCAGAGGCTTGCTCCTGGAATCAGTGTCTCCGCTGAGTCTTTCTGAGGCAGGCACGTATCAGGCTCAGCTTCATCCCCCTGGGACACTGCCCCAGGCAGGCGCCGTCTGGAGGGCGGCAGGGGGGCAGCTTCCGGAGGAGGCCCAGGGCCCTCTTGAGGGTTTGGAAAGTGGAGCAGGGCAGGCAGCGGCTCAGACCACGGATGGCAGGGAGCCGCAGGGAGCCGTGGGAGAGGGCCGAGGGAGGGCTGTGTTTCCTGAGGCCGCAGGAGCAGGACCCAGCGGGGCAGGGCCAGGAGGAAGGGGGCTCCCCGAGGCCTCGGCTGTGGCAGAGTCACTGCAGGAACCTGTCCTTTGGGAAGGAGGATGCTTGGCTATGCCAGTCTCTGCTTAGTCCTCTTGGCCCATGGAGTGCTGGGGCTCACTCCGGATGCAGGCCCTCCCTGTGGCTCCCGGCCTGTGGGAGGGCAATGGCTGTGGCCTGGCCCCTGGGCTGAGGTGGGAAACAATGTCAGGGAGCAGGCCTCTGCCATGGAAGGGAGGCCACAGGGCTTGCTTCCATGGGGCACAGAGGAGCTCGGGGACAGCAGACATTTCCTCCTCCCTGCGGCCCCATGATTCCCATCTCACGGTGAGCAAACTGAGGCCCAGCATCGCGCAGCCCGCAGGGAGCAGAGCTCGGATGCTTCTCACCTCCTGCCCACCGCCCTCCCCACCCAGCCTGCGCCCAGCCCGGCAGGAGTGGAGGTTCAAGCCCACCTCCGCCCTGGGCATCATCCTGCTTGCCTGGCCCTGATTAGCTGGCCCCACCCCAGCCCAGCAGGAGGGACTCTGAAGACCACAAGCCCTGAGCCACAGAGCCAGGGAGTGTGGGGGCTGCGGCTGAGCCAAGGCTTGCTGCTTTTGCCGGGGGGCCGCCCCCGTGGGCCGGCGCACCTCTGACCGAGTCAGGTGGCCTGTGGCTGCACAGACCCAACCTCCTCATTTGTGAGATGGGGGATGTGAACGTCCAGCGCTTGGCACTCGAGAGCCCTGTGGTCCCAACAGTGTCAAGATGGCCACAAGCCACACACTGGGCCCCAGGGAGCAGCCTGGTGCAATCAGGACGTGGCCATTCCGGGCCCACCCCTGCCAGAGTGCGTGACTGCCTTGCCATCACGTCTCCAAACACCTGTCTCAACAGTGAAAGCAGTGGGCAGGAGCATCCCCCCCACAGAGGGTTCTGGGGGTGGGAGGGGCAGGGTGGAGCGCAGCTGAGGGTCCCTAAGGGGTCTGGCAATGGGTGGGGGCATAGGGGAGGGCAGAGTGTATCTGGTGGCCTTTGCCTGTCCCCCGTCCCCTCAGGGCACCGTGCCTGTGGCTGCTGCTCATTCACCTCCCCTTCCTTGCGGGCTTCCCAGGTGTGCCCTGGGTAGCTCAGAGTCATCCTGAGCTGGAGTGGAAGCCCCAAGGGAGGACGGCCTTCCTGTGGCGATGGGCGCTGGCCCAGGAGCCCGAGCACAGGGCTGGGTGGCACCCCCATGGCGTGGAGCCGGGGCTGCTGCAGGGGGCTGGAGTGTGGATGCCCCAGCGCCCCGTCCACATGGGGCCCGACCCACAGATCTTCCGGTGCGCCTGCTCTGGGCGTAGCCATGCTGCCCTACCTTCGGGGTTTAGCCCTGCTTTTGACTTCCTGGTCCCGACCCTGACCTCAGTTTCCCCATCTCCAAAGGCAGGCCAGCTGGATGAGGTCAGTGGGTTTCCAACCCTTTTTCCAAAAGAGCCCTTTCTCACACACCCCACTGGGAAACACAAAAGGGCAGCTGCTCCCGCAGAGACAGGAAGGGCCGGGCCCACCTGCTTCGGCTGCACCACCACCGCCTGCTCCCCAGAGGAGGGGCATGAGCCCTGGGGAGGCTACGGGGTCTCTGCCCTGCCACCACACTGCCCACCCAGACAGGGCTTCCCCAGCTCAGGGCCCAGGCCGTCTTTCTGGGGTGGCTTCAGGCTGGGAATTTCTCTCTCTCTCTTTTTCCTTCCACTTTTCCTATTTGGAAAGTTTGACCAAGTTGCTTCTGAGAAAGCGGCATTGGGTTTGAAATCCAAACCAGAGCTGAGGGCTCCAGGGGCCCCGGCCTGGTTTCCATGGTGATGGGCTGTGGCCACCACGTGCCTCTGGGGGCAGAGCATGTACTCCCTCACAGGCCAGGGTGAGGCCACTCAAAGGCCGCCCACGCCCTCACCCTCAATTCTGCTCCTGGCCAGCCTCAGGCCCTGCACCATGCCTGGCCCCACCCATAGCTGGTGGCTTTGGGCGAGCTGCTCAGTATTGGTAAGACTTAGTTTCTTCATCTGTAAACTGGGGCTGACCAGACCCACCTCACGGGGTTATCGAGGATCACGGGAGACCATTACCACATGTGCCCCGGGGCCACTGTGTCCAGGAGAGGGTCCAGGAAGGCCCCGGAAGGAGGAGGAGGCAGCTGGGGGAAGGGACTTCGTGGAAAAGAGCACACAGGCTCACTGGGGTCCGTGTGGGAAGGAGGCGAGGTGGCTCGGGGCCAGTTGGGAAGGATGTGCAGGAATTTGGTTGATTAAAAACAAATTTTGAAACGTTGATCTCTAATTAGGTATAAGAAGTCTAAAATTAGGGTATGCCAAAGCAGGTGGAGCTTCCCCAGGAAGCCCAGCCCCTCGCCAGGGTGGCACTGACTCTCAGATAACGTCCTGTCACACCCACCCCGCAGCTCCCCATGTGGGGACACTGGCAAATTTGCTTAGGACAGACTAGCAAGGGCCCGCTCCGGGCTGCAGGGGAGGCCGCCCCAGCCCCAGCGGCTCAGTGCTGGGCTTTATTTCCAGAGAGGGACCCGCCTGGCCCTACTCAGAGGAGGGGTGGGGAACCCTGGGCTCCAGGCCCCTCTTGGGTGGGCAATGAAGCCGGCCCTGCAGCAGGGGCACCACGGGAAACCCAAGAGGAGGAGATGGTGGTGCTCGGGCGCAGCGAGCTCTCGGAGGGAGGGCTCGACCTGCGGGAGCCCCTGCCTCAGCCCCCTTTCCTCGGGGCCGGGTGTGAGCAGTGCACCCGGCACCCTGCGTGTGCCGAGGGTGCAGGAGAGGGGGTCGGCCAGCTACAGCAAGGGGAAGGGGGCAAGGTGGCCGGACAGACCAGGGAGAAGGTGGTCCAGGAGAGGGAACAGAGAGAGGCCAAATGGCACATGAGGGTCGGCACTGGGTGGGGCAGGTGGTGCTGGAGCGGGCAGGGCTGGCTGTCCCCAGGGCTGCCCACGTCCATGGTCATCCAGAGGTACGTCCGGGGGAGGGTGCACTCTAGCCAGAGAGTGATTGGATATGTGCTGCGACGCTGCTTGGCTTGGGTCGTGAACTCAGGCCTCTGCAAGTTCCGCCACCTGCCAGCACGAGCGTCCGGCAGGTGTGGGGGCCCTGCTCCCAGGGGCCGGTCCTCGTCCTTGTTCCTCACAGCTCAGTGGGAGGCCCCCAGGCCACAGCAGAGGCTGCACGGCGCTCTAGAGAGGGGAGGAATGCTGCGCTTGTAACATCTCACATTTGTTCTTCTGGTTCGGGGCACCCCTCAGGTTGGGGACAGAGCCCTGCTCTGCAGGACACGCCTGGACGAGTTTGTTCCCCTTCTGATGTTCTACACGAGTGTGAAGGGTTTGGGGGAGGTGGCGGGTTGTAAGCCTGCTTGGGACCTGAACGCCAGTGGAGGCACCAGCTCTGCCTGGGATGTCGGCTTTGTCTGTGGTCAGTGCCTGACCCCCGCCACCCCTTCAGCTCAGCCCCTCCCTGCATGAGGATCCTGTGCTGGTCATCCAGGGAAGACACCTGGCACAGGCCACGGCCACTGCCACCACTTGTGGCCTGAACCTGGCTCCACTTACTCAGCACAGATGCCCCCGGGTCCATAAAGGCCACTCATTAGGAGCCAGGGGTCAGATGGTGGATGGGTTGTCCTAGTTTTCTCCATGTGCACATCAGACATGGCTTTTCTAGGATGCGGGCTCCCCTCCTGAGATGAAACGGAAGCAGCTCAGCAGCCCTCCAAAGACTGGGCTATTCTAGAAGCCTGGACGGTAGCTCTCATTTCCAACCCTGACGTGGGGCGGGCTCAAAGGAGCCAAGTGTTAGCACCCTCTTGCTCTGAGGAGGCTCTCTTGGGCCCCATCAAACACATGCCAAGTCCCAGATCACCCCGAGAGGCATCAAAGCCTGCTGGTGTCTCTTCTCCTCGCTGCCCATTCCCCAGACCCCTGGCAGTCCCTCTCTCCATGAGGCCACGTGCAGCCCCACTGCACACACTAGGCACCCCTTGCCCTCCACGTGGTCCCACTGGCTGTCCCTGATCGTCCCAGCCACCCCCACCCCTGCCGCCATGTGGGGAGATCCCTGTCCAACAGCATCCAGCCCACAGGCCTGCCTCTTCTTCCTGAAGCTGCTCTGTCCCCCACCCCAACCTTGTTTCTCTCCCTCTGAGGCCAGCTCCGCTCCTGAGCCCCCAGCTGGGCTGGAATTGCCAGGTCAGCCAAGCTGACATGGGCCACGGCTGTGTCAGTGCCTGCGCACAACAGCCCTGGCATCCATGACCGAGACCCTGGCTCCGCCCCATGGTGACTGGGGCCTTGGGCAGGCCCTGCAGGTCAGGCACTGTGGAGGTGCGTGCATACTCGTGTGCTCATCCCCGCAGAGCTGAGCGTGGCATGGGCACAGCTGTCTGCTGAGGTGGATGCTGCCCCGGACCGAGGGACAAGGGTCCTTGCGCCCGGCCCTCTTTGTTTCCCTGGGCAGGTCCTTGTTCCCCACCTGTGTCCTCACTCATGGGTCAAACAGGCAAAACAGCTGGACTCAGTGACATCAGCGATACTTTGCAGCTGCAGAGCATAGTCTGAGCCGCTTTTGAGCGCCAGAGGCTCTAGTGAGAATGAGATGGGGCTGCCGCTGGGGTCTGTGTGCCCGGGGTGGAAGGCGAGCTGCTTTCTCAGCCGTCAGGGAAAGGAGAGGAAGCTGGCTGCCGCGGGCCTGTGAGGCTGGCACGCTACCGGCAGAGAGATTGCTCAGGCACACGACACACAGAGCCAGCGTCCCATAGCGGGGAGGCCTGCACCTCCAGACCAGCTGGCAGCTCAAAGCTCCAGTGCTGAGACCTTGGACTGTTAACTCTAAGAAGCAGTCTTGCTACCTAAAAGGCAGCGTTGGACTTAGCCTGGGGAAGACTGGGGTTAGGTCAAGGTGGGGGCTGGGGTAACGGCTGGTGGAAAGGAACCAGGAGCAGCCTGCAGGTCTGCGTTGGGTCAGGTCTTGAGAAGGGTGGCCGTGAGAGGCCACTGGGCCACGTGGTCCCGTGGGCAGCGCAGCCGGTGGCACTTTGGCCAGCAGCTAGCTCTAGGTGTGGGTCTTGGCTTTGCAGGGCCAGGAGCCACCTCTGCTGGGGGTGCAGGCCTGGGGCGTGTGACGCAAAGCACAGGTGCGTGGTTCCAGGGAGGGTGTGGCCACTCGAGGGGGCTATGCTGCCCGCTGAGAGGAAGGTGGCCAGAGAGGTGTGAGCAGGCCCGCCACACGC
The DNA here is from genome assembly GCF_949774975.1 of Lagenorhynchus albirostris. Classification (NCBI taxonomy): domain Eukaryota; kingdom Metazoa; phylum Chordata; class Mammalia; order Artiodactyla; family Delphinidae; genus Lagenorhynchus; species Lagenorhynchus albirostris. The sequence goes on from NC_083108.1 coordinate 63,251,718, forward strand.
TCTGCATGCCGCCCCGGGTGCAGGCCTGGGCTCTTGCACACGTTGGTTCGTTAGTCTGGCTTCCACTCCCCGGTCCACCACACGCCTCTTGGCCTTGGAGTCTTCCTTTCCACTTGCATAGGGATGACAGCCTCTACCCCAAGGCTACTGTTTGTCCTCTGCTGCTCCTCACTCAACACGGACGCCTTGAGACAGTCTGGACCACCTTCAGGCCAGGGACTACTCACACAGACAAGGCTGGAGTTGTCCAGTCTCACCTTCTCTGGCTCCTTCTGGCTTTGGCGGCCATCCCTGGGCTCCCGGGCTCACAGCTCCCCCTCTGCAGCCCCGACGGGTGTGCAAGTGCTTCACCTAAGAGATGGTGGCAGAGCAGAGAATGAACGGGGATAGTCAGGTGGGGGCCGCAAGAGGAAAGCTGGCCGCCCGACTTCCCAGCGTGGACACGGGTGCAGCCCCGGCCTGCCTACCTCCCCACTGGCCGCCCAGGGGTACTGGGTGGATGGTGGCTGGGGATGTGAAGGTCAGGACTTCCCAGGGCTGGCCCTTGACCGGGGCTGGACCAGAACCTCTCCCTTAGGGCTGAAGAGAAGAAAGACAGGGTCCTGTAGGCAGTGAGGCTGCCCGGGGTGAGGGCCATGTGGGGAAGGCCTGGGCTCTGAGCCGAGGGCAGGAAGGGGCCTGTGTGTGGGCCGTTTCCTTCCCCAGCTCAGCCCTGGCCACCTCTTCCTCCTGCTGGCCCCCAGTCACCCATCTGGAAGAGGTCAACGAGTAAGGTCCAAGGCAGGGGGAGGTGGCTCTCAGGGCCAATTACCTCTTGCCCTTGCCACCATCTTCCTTGTCTTCTTGGTCACCCACAGGTCCTGGGGCTAGAGTGGGGAGAGGGGTCTGTCAGGCAAAGCCCCCGTGGGGATCAGGTGATGTCCTCAGATGTTTGTTTTCTTCTTATGATCGATTGTTGAAGTTTGCTCTGGGGGATTAAGGTTAGGTGTCCCTTGGAGAGGCAGCGGGGCACCCTGATAGCGTGGGGCTTATCCTGCCCTGAGGTCAAGGGGCTTCTCAGGTGCTGGGCCTGTCTTCAGCCCAGGGCCGTGCACCCCCCTCTGCATCAGTCCTCCTCCCAGGAGCCTGCCAGGCTCAGGCAGTCCTGGGGCGCTCGCTGTGACTAGGCCAGTGACAAGGGTGACTCCAGGGGCAGGCTGGAGCACACCCTTCAGCACCCAGGCAAGGTGGCCAGGGACACCTGCCCGCCCCCGCCCAGGATTAACCCCGAACAGCCAGCTCACAGGTTAGACCAGCCCCTCCCTGCTCACAGGGTCTCCTGCTGGCCGTGGGGGAGCAAGGTCAGGGTGGCCCCGAGGGTGGCATAGTGGTGCAGGAGCTCCCACCCTCTTAGGCCCTCAGGGTGGCCCTGAGGTGGGGAGCAGCTGTTTCTCCAGGGCAGTAGTCAGAGACCTGTGTCCTGCACGTCCAAGTGCTTTGTGGGCGATTAGGACCTGCATAGGGTGCTGACAAGTGCCAGGTGGGGCACAAGGTTTTCTCAGGCCCCAGAAGTTCTCAGGCCCACCAGTCCCACAGCTATCACAGTGCTGTTGCATGAAGCCCCGGGGGGGATCCCCATGTGCACAGAAGTGTTTCCCCCTGGGGGGTCAGGGAGGGTGGTCCCCACTTCCTTGTTCTGCGGCCTGGCAGCTAGAGACGGTGATGCCCATCTCTTGGGGCTCTGGAGAGGGCTGGGGTGCAGGGTGCCGTGTGGTGCTGGAGCAGGCCAAGGAGGTGGAGCCCTCAGGTGCCAGCATTCGCCCGGGGCATCTGCCCAGAGCCCCTGAGCTCCCCTCGCCCACCATGGCCTCCCTCCTGCTGTGACAGCAAGACCCTGATCCCCGGGCTGCCCCCACCCGCTGCTTCCAAGCTGTGTGGGAGGCCTCCTGCACACAGGGGCCTGTTTCCAGAGAACTACCCGTTCCACACACACCGTTTCTTTCTGGCCCAGATGTGATGCCCACACACATCTTCAGCCTCCCTGGGTCTGACTCGACCTGTGCAGGGCATGAGCGTCCCATGTCTGCTCTAGCCCTGGGGACAGCTGGGGGGAGTGTCCCCACCTCTTCTGGAGCCGGCCAGGCCTGGGGATGGCTCTCAGCCATACTAGACTTCCTGCTGTGTGACTCTGAACCTGTCCCCACGTGTGGGTGTCATGACGACATGAGTGTGGACAGTGAACAGCTGTTGTGACTTGAGGACGTGCGGCGGGAGCACTCCTCGCCTGAGACCCAGCCCAGTGGGCATAGCCTCAAGGTGGCCTGTCTCCCTGCAGCTGTGTGGCCTCTGGGAGCCCAGGGCCAGACAGAGAGTCCTGATCCTCCAGGGAGTGTGAGCCACTGCCTCTGCGCCCCCCGGAGGGAGGGCAGGCAGGGAGTGCACAGCCCCCTGGCCGAAGGTTGGCCTTGGGCCGATTGGACTGGGGGCACGTGGCAAGCCTGGGAAAGCTGGTGGGCAGGAGCCAGCCGGGGCAGGACAGGTGGAAACTATCTGGCTTGGGGAGATGTCACCAGGACAAGTGTCACCAGGATAGGGACCTGGTGGATCTGAGGCATCTGGGTGTTTGGGGAGGGAGGAAAGAGCCGGGCCCTCGTGGTGCTGAGGTGGGGGAGGGATGGTGGGGAGGCTGGTGCCTGGCCGGGGGGCTGCGCCTTTGCTCGGCCTGTCCTCAGCTGGGTTAGGAGAAGCAACCAGGAGCTGGTGGATAATTCCAGGGCGGCCGGCTCCACAGGAAGCCAGAGAGGAAGGTGCTGTGTGCTCGCTGGGGCTGTGGGTGCCGGGGGCGTCCCTCTGAGCCCACTCCTTTCAGAAGGGGCACAGTCCCGCTCCTGGCACCCGCAGGCCTCTGCAGGGCTGCCACATGCCGAGGCTGAGGGGCTCCTGAGCCTGCCTGGCTTCTGCCCAGCCCCACCCCTCCCCCCAGTGTCTTCTGCTCTTGGGGCCTCACAGCCAACTGGAAAATGAGCCCCCTCCCAGCTGGAAAGCCCCCTAGGGGATGCCATGATGCCCCTGTCCTGCTCTCCCCGCTGAGGATGGGCCTGGGAGAGGCTTCACTCCAGCTCCCACTGCCCCACTGGGTCAGCAAGGACATCCCCCACTCACCCACTCCTCTGCCCTGCACCGGGCCCTCGGGGCACAACTCCAGCGGCCCCGCGCACAGAGCTGCCCCGTACAGGGCGAGGACAGCCCCAGCCCAGCGCGTTGCTGGCCCCTGTCGCCCTGCCTTCCGCACTCCTGGCCGCCCCTACCCGGCTCGGCCTGGGATGCCAGGTCCCACAGCCTCCCGCGGTGAGGGCTGTGCCCCCCGTACCCTCAGCGGCCCGGCCCGGAACCCGCGAGTGTTTGCCGGCAAAGTCAGCCGTGCCGCTGGGCCCGCTTCCAGGCCGAACAGCGAGCGAGCGCCCGCGCCCCGTCCGGCCCCGCCGCCCCGCCCCGGCCCTCCGAGCCAGCGAGCGAGCGAGCCTCCGCGCCATGGCCCGGCGCCCGCCCTAGCTCCCTGCACAGATGCCACGGCGGAGCCGGCGGGTAGGAACTTGCCCGGGGCGGGGGCCGGGGGCCGGGCCGCGACAGTGTCTCCCCTCTGCCCGCAGGCTCTGCGCTCTCCCGAGCTTTGGCTCAGTCCTCCGGGCCGGCTCACGCGGCCGCCCCCCGCCTGGCCCCCGGCCCGCCCGGCGCAGCAGGAAGCCCGCGGGCCGCGGTTTCCCGGGCGCCGCGGCAGAGGAAGTCGGCAGGCGGCGGGGTCGCGGCGCCCCCTGCCCCGTCCGGGTCCCCGCACAGCGCCAGGTGGGCGGCGGGCGGACCGGGGCGGGGGGACCCGGGGGAGAAGCCCGCCCGCGAGCCTGGGGCGAGCCCAGCCGACCCGCCGGGGACGCAAGTGGGCGCGCGGGGGTGTGCGCTGCGCCGGCCCCGCGAAAGCGAAAGCCGCTAGCTCGCCGACCCAGCAACTTCGCGGCGGGCGGCGCGGACCGGGAGCTGCGCGGGCCACTACCGGGGATGGTGAGCCGGCCGGCGGGTGGGCAGCGGCACCCCGCGCGGTGCTTCCCCGGCTATAAATAGCTGCCGTGCGGGGGTGGGAAGATGGTGCCGGGGCTTGGCGAGCGCCTGGCCTACTCCAAGCCCCGGGCTGGGCCGGGACCCTGCCCCGCCGCAGAGTGGGCGGGAGGGGGCGGAGGGGCTCGGCGCGGAGGCGAGGGGGGCCCGGCGGAGTTGCCTGGTGGGCTGCCTCCGCGCTCTTAGTTGTTTGTCATTTCTGCTTCTCCCCGGAGGGGGAGGGGACGGACGGCCTGGCAGTTCTGGGGATCCCGTGTGCGACATCTCATTTGGCAGAAGAGGCTGGAAACGGGCGGGCACCGGCCGCAGGCAAATTGTAGGCTTCCCCAGCCCTTGCCTGCGCTGGGGACTCGTTACCTGTGGATGGCGCGGGGAATCCCTTTCCCTTCGCAGCCCAGCTTGGACGGCTCCTGGGGGCAGGGCCAAGGCGCCCCTGGCGGCCCCTGTGCAACCCTGCGGCCAGAGAGGTGGCTCTGATGGTTTTGCAGAGGAGGCTGCAGGGCTTCCTGCCCCCAGGCGTGTTCAACCTCGCCCGCCCCTGGCGCGCCCTTAACCGAAGGCCTGGAGCAGGATGGTGGCTCCGATTGCTGTGGGAGGTGCAGGGCCCTTAGCTCTGCAGGGCATCAGGAAGATGGGGAGCTGGCAACCTGGAAACGCAGTCCTGGCCCCAAAGGCCTCAGGACTCCACCAGGGCAGTTCCTGGAGGTGATGGAGCCATCTGGGCCGGCGGTGGGAGAGGTGATGCCGTGCTGGCCTGCCTGTCTGTGATGTTCACCCTACTTGGGGGCAGGCAGGGCGGAGCGGGAAGAGCTGGGTAGGCTGAGTTCTGCTGCCAGCTCATCTCCCTGTTGGCTGTGTGCCCTGGAACTAGTCTCTCCGGGGGAGGTGTAAGTGGGGTCATGTGTGGGAGAAGCTGGGAAGGTGCCCTGTGAGTACTGTCGGCCCCAGGGACTCATGGGCACCAGATGCAGCCCTGCCCTCTCCACCCTTCTCTGAGTGGTCTCGCTGCTTGGGAGGTTTGCGTGGGCTTACAGGTAACAGGTGTCTCCCCAAGCCTGTGGAGGGCGCCGGTATTCTCCCCAGGGCTGCTCTTGACCTCAAGGCCTCACAGTCAAGATACCGACGCTTTCTTTGCTCGGCTCAGGGTTGGGCTGCGGCACCGAAGCTGTCCTGGAAACAAAGTTTTTATGCTTCTCTGGGAAAAAAGACTCCTAAGCTCCTACCCTGACACCCCTTCTTGCTGAGGGGCTCCCTCTCACCCTCCTGCTCCTACAGCCCCCAGCCCACTGCTCCTCGGAGTGGGATGCCAGCAGGCTCTCCTGGCCTCGCCTGCTCGGAGCGCTGAGTCACTGCTGCACCCATGCCAAGGGGGTGGGCTGCAGGAATCCCTCTGCCCGGGAGGCGGGCTCTCCCTGGGGTGCTCACAGCATCGTGTTCTCTGTGAACAGGGATGTTGGGCTGAGCGGCCGTGGGGAGGCCTTGCTCACCTGTCATGCTGTGGGCGTGGGACAGGTGGGGGCTGGGAGGGCCTGGGCAGGTGGGACGCTCTCCGCATCTTAGATCAGGAGCTCAGGCACGGCCTCCAGGACAGCACCCGCTGCTGCATGCCCACCATTGTCCCCTCTGTGGGGAGGGGTCCAGCCCGAGCAGAGGGAGAAAAGCTCTGTGGGGAAGGCTGTTCAGCCGACATTCTTCCTAATGATCCTGAAGACTCCACCCCAAATGTCACCCAGGAGGGGACCGAGCGAGTTAGGGTACACCTGCAGGGTGACGCACTGGGGTCCTTTTAAGTGATGGGAAGTTTTTGATGGTGCAGGAAGATACGCGTGCTCCATTACTGAGTTAAAAATTAAGGTGAAAGAACTCACGCTCCTCTGTACCTTCTGCTCAGGACACTTGGGTCACAAGGTCGACTCTAGGGGGCTGCCCATCTCCCCTCACTTGGCAGGGGCTCCCCTCCCTCTTCCTCCGGTTCCTGCTCCTTTCTGGCTTCCTCCCTGGCTTTTCCTGTACAACCCCCTCCCCAAAGTTCTTGCTCTCTTAGCTCCTTTTTTCTTATTCCAATCTCTCGTCTGTCCCCTCGCCCTGGATGGCAGCCATCTGTGTCTGCCTATCCCACCAGCATGGACCCCTTTGGGGGTGTGCCTGACCCATCCGTGTGACCCCCCAGTCCCTGGGATGCACTTGGCTTTCTGTGCAGTTGCCAGGCTGAGCTGCCCTGGGGGACCCAGGGGCCTCCCTAGCACCTGCGGGGGCTCCATCTGGGGCGCAGACCCCCCCAGCTTGACCAGGCCTTGGCTCAGATGCAGCGCTGGCAACTCCCTCAGAGCCGCCCGAGAGCTGCACCAAGGTTGTGGGGACTTGGGACCAGGGTCTGTGGTCTTGACCGGGAACATTCCTTTTGTGGAGGGTGTGGAGGGTGGCCCCCCAGAAGGCCAGCTCTATTCAGGGCATGGAGGGGCCAGGAAGCAAGAGAGGCTCAGCCCCTCCTGCCTGCCCACCGGCGGCAGCTCAGAGTCTGGGGGGGCCGCGCGACAGGATTCAGGACTGGCTGCTGCCCACGAGAGCTAGGTCGGCCCTTGACACCACCCTGTGGCAGCCCTTGCTCAGGCTGGGCTGGGCCTGGGAAGGCACCAAGCAGACACAGGCCCTTCTGGGTTGCCTGCCCAGCCACCTGCTTCTACCTCTTCCCGCCCTCTGGCCTGCTGTGGGTCCCCTATCGCCTTTCTCTCCTCTCTTCCTACGTGAGGCTCCTAGGCGCAGCTTCTTCTCGGCCTTTCTGGGTGCTCCTAGCTGTCGTTACTTTCTCCTCTGTCCTTCTGTTTGAGCCACACCTGGTGCCCCGGCTGGGCACGACCCCGGTGGCAGCACAGTGGGGAAGGGGCCACATCTGAGTCCCGTGGGTGGGGCAGCAGGGGACAGCGGGAGGAGCCCAGGATTCCGGGAAGACTCCCACAACAGGGCCCCAGGGACTTGCTCACAAAGGCTCTGAGGCCCTCAGGGTGCTGGGGAGGGCGCTGGCTCCCCCGTCCCTCTGAGGGCAGGGCTTCCAAGGCCCCGGCTGAAGACTGAAGTGACTTGGTGTCACTGTCTAATTCTCTGCACCCCCACTTCTACGTCTGTAAGTCACAGGTCATATTGCTGACTTCTTGTTTCTTTGTGAGCCTTCAGGGAGGGCGCAGAGAGTGGGGGACAAAGGGGTCTGGCCCCTGTGTCCTGGTCCCACCCCAGCGTCACTGGGCAGCCTTGGGCGGGGTTGATTACACACACGGACTGTCCTTGCTGGTGTGGGCATAGCACGAATCCGAGTCTCCGCCCAGCCCCCATGGCCTGAGCCTCATCCCCTCCCAGACAAGCCTGGCACCGGGGCTGAGTGTGGCTCGGATGGAGTGGAGCCCGACTGGGCCGTGCCTCTCTCGGCCTTCTTTCCTGCCCTGGCATTTCCCGGCCCCTTGTTTTCCTGGGGAGCCTTTGCCTGGGCCCTTGGAGTGGAGGAGCCTTGACTGAAAGGTGGGGTCCGTGAAGGTGACACATGGGGCCGGGAGCCCTGGAACGACCCTGAAGTATGCCGTGGAGAATGGCCCGAGTGATGGCCCAGCAGAGGGTGGTTGGGTTTGCCGTGCGAACCAGAACTGTGTCTGGATCTCTGCTCTCCGTCTGCCAGGCTCAGAGTTGGCCCCGGGTTGGATGAAGAGGCTGTGCCGGCAGCCCTCTGGGGTGCAGGGAGCCGGTGCTCCTTCTGGCCCACACTGAGGCAGTTAGGGAGGTGTGGACTGGCCGGCCAATCATGAATCTGGGGGGAAAGGAGCCCCTGCTCCTCCAGGAAGAAGCTGTCCTAAGACCACAATGTGCTGGAGACAGCGTGAGCCATGGGCCTGAGCACGCCCTTGGCCTGGCAGCCAGGAGCAGTGCTCCATGCCAGTGGGGCCATCTGCTGTCCGTCCCTTCCCTGGGGCATTACCTGCCGAGGCTGCGGTGACCAGAGGCCAAAACCTCATGGCCCTTCTGCCCAGGCTCTGGCCTCGCCTTGCTTCACAGCCCCCCTTGTAAGTGGATGGCACGTTCGATGGTACCCCACCATGCCACTGACCCAGCGTCAGCTCCCTCGGGGACGTCTTTAAGAGTCCCCAAGTAGGGCAACCCACCCCAGCTCCCAGGACCCCTGGCCTGCCCCGCTGTGGGGCTCAGCTGCTGCAGCTCGGTTTCCTCAAGAGCAGCAGGAGGATGCCCGGCTCTTGGGGCTGCATGGAGGGTTTGGTAACTGGTATTAAGCACTCAGCCCAGTGTCTGGGGCTCCATGCATTATTCAGGTGGTTGCAGTCTGTCTTGGTGACCTCATCTGTCAGCCAGGAGCCCAGAGCCGTTCTGATGGGCTGCAGGGTCGGCTGGGACACTCCAGATGAGCCTCTTGGCACACGGGTGAGCTCTGAGCACAGTCCTGGCATTTCTGAGTGCTCTGAGGCTGCCGCTGCGCCCCCTGCACCACCCGCGGCTCTCCAAGCAGGCGGCATCCCTGCCAGGATGGAGTGCCTGCCGCCTGGGAGAGGGGAGTCTGGGGGAGGGCACAGTGAGGAGGGAGCCTGAGTCGTGGCCCCCCAGCCCCGCCTGGCACCAGAGCTGCCTCCCTCCCTCGAGGCACCCTGTCCCGGACTCTCCCTGTGGGCTGCCTGCTGCGTGGCTCCTGCTCGCTGGGATCCTGCTTTGGCCTGTCCTTCAGGCCCCCCAGCGCAGCCAGTCTTCCTCTCACGCATTGCTGCCCCCATTCTTCTCGGTCCCAGTGCGCTCCCTGCCCTCCCTGGGGCCTGCACACGTGCCCTCTGGGTGGGTGCATGGGGGCCTCTGCTGCTGAACTCTTGTGTGAAGGGATGCAAACTGGACCTGTCCTGGTGGCTGTGTCCTGGCTGCCCGAGGAGGGGCTGCTCAGCAGGCTGAGTCAGTGGCTGAGGCGGGAGGGGCCCCATGCCTCCGGGCTGGCTGCTGTCCAGCAGTGTGGCTGGGGGCGGGCTGCCCCTTGCTGGCCCAGGCTTCCCACCTACACAGCAAGCAGGTTCAGCCAGCTGTCTGCCTGGAAACGTCCGTGATCGTGATGCACCAGACCGTCAGTGCCAGGCGGGGAGAGCAGTCCCAGAGGGTGAGCCGGGCAGCGGGTACTGCCTCCGTGTGACAGGGCAGGTGGCAGGCAGACCCCTCTCAGTGTCACCGGAAATTGTCTTCATTGAGGCATTGCCTGGCAGTTCCCAGTGGGCTGGCAGTGGCGGGAGGCTAGCCCACTGTGGCAGGGGAAGGGAGGGACACGGTGCCCTCCAGGGAGTTTCTCAGCGTGTGCCTCGGCTCGTTTTGGCACCCTCACCCCAACGGGAAAAGAAAAACAGGTAGATGCCTTGTGTCACCGCCCCTTGCAGGCTGTGGTGGGGACCACGGTGATGTCTGAAGTGTCTTGGTGGGGCGGGCCCTTCCTTGGTCTTATACTGCTGGGCCTGGCACCCTCCTGGCCACTGCCGTCACACCTGGGGGCGGGGTGCCTGGGCCACTCTGGCTGTCCCTCGTCCTCTCTAGTGGCAGCTTTCCTCGAACTGCTGCAGAAGCCACGCCCGCCCAGTAGGAGATGCAGCATTTGTGTTAGTGCCACAGGACAGGGTGGCCTCGGGCCCCCGGTTTTGTCTGGACGGGGGCCCAGCCTGCCCAGGCGGGCCCTCCGTGTCCACTGTGAGCCCGGGGACCAGGCGTGCAGGCTGCGGGGACTCAGCCCTGAGGGTTTCAAGCTCCTCTCTTTTTTTTCTTTTTTTCATACATTTATTTATTTATTTATTTATTTATTGGCCGCGATGGGTCTTGGTTGCTGTGCACGGGCTTTCTCTAGTTGCGGCGAGCTGGGGCTACTATTCGTTGTAGCGCATGGGCTTCTCGTTGCAGTGGCTTCTCTTGTTGCGGAGCATGGGCTCTAGAGCGCAGGCTCAGTAGTTGTGGCGCACGGGCTTAGTTGCTCCGCAGCATGTGGGATCTTCCTGGACCAGGGCTCGAACCCGTGTCCCCTGCATTGGCAGCAGATTCTTAACCACTGCACCACCAGGGAAGCCCTCAAGCTCCTCTCTTGCCCAAATGGCTCAGGCCTGGAGGGGCTCTGGCTTCCTTCCCAGGGCTGCTGGAGCAGGGAGGGTGCCGTGGACCGTCCTCCAGCTCCCACGGGAATAGGGCCCTGAGAGGGGCTCTGCCTGGACACCCTGCCATGGGCCGCACATTGGAGAGGCGGCAGCGCTCACGGCTCTGTCCTTCCTGGGCAGGAGTTTCTCCAGGGGTCAGCTGCAGGGACCCATCTGGGAACCTGCCCCGGAGATATGGCTCAGTGGTGTGAGCTTCTGTTCACTTGTCATTCTCTCCCTCAGCCATCCTGGGCTTCACCTCACCTTGACTGGGTCTGAGCGGGTGTCAGACCCCATGCTGGTGGGGGGGCACCTCAGGGAACCAGACCTTGGGGCTGGTGATAGGCAGGGTGCCAGGTGCAGCGGTGGGCTAAGCATGGCCGGGGGGGAGATGGCAGTGGGGCTCCCCAGAGCCAGTCCTGCCCCCGCTCAGCCGTCAGACAGTGGAGTTAGCCAGGGGGGAAGTGGGGAGGAGATCCCAGCCAGAGCAAAGTGCTGGCAAAGGTGTGTTGAGGGAACCCGGCATCCTGGGAGCTGCTGGTCATTTTCGGCAGGCCTGCGAGTCTCTGGCCACTGCTGGAGGGAGAGCCGTGGGTGGGGCCCAGGCCTGGGCCTGTCTGGCCAGCACAGCTGCCGTGGTATGGCGGCACCTTTTGACCCTCGGCCTCACGAGTTCCTAGAGTTTCCCTCTAGGAACAGGTCCCACGCTAAGTCAGCACCTGTGCAGGAGACACGTAGGCCCCGGCTTCTCCCAGTCCTGCCATTTGACCAGGCGCAACCCGTTTGCTTCCCGTGGGAGCCGATCAAGTAAACGGAGGCCGTGCAGCCTTTCAGAAGAGGAGGGTGCAGAACTATGCACGCGTCCTTGCCCCCCATCTGTGGGAGGAAGCAGGTGGGGGGCCGTACTCCCGTCCCCTTGGGCCCCAGGGCAGGCTCTGGTCGCAGCGGCCCTCCTCTCATGCCCGCCGCGTCCATCCCGCAGGGCATCTGGCGGATCCCCGTGGACGAGATCGACCGGCCGGGCAGCTTTGCCTGGCACATGAACCGCTCCATTGTGCTGCTGCTCAAGGTGCTGGCCCAGCTCCGGGACCACAGCACCCTGCTGAAGGTCTCCTCCATGCTGCAGCGGACCCCGGACCAGGGCAAGTGAGTGCAGCCGCCCGGCCGGCCGGCCCAGTCCAGCGTGCGGTCAGCCCTGCGGCGGCGGCTGACACTGCCGTGGCTCAGAGCACAAGCACGTACTGCCTGGAGCCGCTCGGCCCCGTCTGCCTGGGGCGTCTACACGAGCAGGGAGCCCAGCCCAGTCCTTCTCCTCAAGGCCCTCTCTGTCCCGCTGTCTGGAAACCAAACACCAGCGCCCCTGCCCCAGACTCCCCGGGGCAAGCACGGGCTCTCCCCACTGGGTTTGGTTTCCCCACTGAGACTCTGGACAAGCTAGCCCTTCTGCTTCCCCCAGCTCGGGGCGCCTGGGGATGCTGTCAGCTCGTGGGGACAACAGGTGTCCGAATGACAGCCAGGGTTCCCAGGTGAAGGCCAGTAATAGTGGGCTGAGCCACAGGGGGCCTGGGCTTCAGAGGTAACCAGAGACCTCTTGGGACAGATAGGACTGAGGGATAGCCGCCACTTGCAGTGGTTGGGGGGAGGGGGGTCCCAGGAGAGACACAGTTCAGACGTGGAGTGGCCCGACTGCAAGGCCTCCTGCTGCCAGCACCATGCCTCACCTCTCCGCTGTCTCACTCACCTGTGCCGTGCCAGGGGCTAGGGTGGGGGCTTCAGCAGGGGCCTGAAGCTCCCTGGAGATGGGCTTGTGGGAGAGAAGCCGGGGGCCCCCAAGCTCACTGAGCCTGGCCTGCCCCGCCCCGCCCCTGGGGTCACAGCCCAGCTCAGGGGGGCCCAGGACACAGTGCTGGGTGAGGAGGAGGCTCGGGGAACACTTCTGGGGAGCAGACCCCAGGCGGGTGGGACTCGGAGGGGCACGGGCCGCCATCCAGCTCTGATGCTCTGGCCACCCCCGCATGCCTGCAGGAAGTATCTGCGAGATGCCGACCGCCAGGTCCTGGCTCAGCGGGCCTTCATCCTCACTGTGAAGGTGCTGGAGGACACACTGAGTGAGCTCTCGGAGGTACACCCCGCCCACCCTGGGCAGGTCCCCACACCCCCACCTGTGGGCAGTACTCACCTGCCTCCCCAGGTGGGAAGGTCAGTTCAAAGATGACCTCGCAATCACCTCGTGTGAGGCACTGACGCGCTTGGCTAAAGTGAGCTCGTGGTTGGTGAGGAAGGTGGTGAGGCTCCTGAGGCAGCCCCGCCCGGCAGGACCAGCTCAGGAGACAGCAGCTCTCACAGTGGAGCAGATGGCAAAGCCAGTGGCCCCGCACCCTCACCCGCCAGCCCCCAGGAGCTGGTGCACACACGGTCCCTCGTCACAGCTGGGTACCCTGAGGGCCCGGAGGCTGGTCACCAGCCTAGCAGGCGGGGCCGCTGGGAGCCAGGGCCATCTGGCTACAATGCCCCGCTGCCCAGCAGAACTGGCTGGGCCCTGGTACAGGGGCTCAGGGTGGACTCGGCTCTGCAGTGAGCACGTTTGGTGGCCCTGGCAGGTCACTTCCCCGCGAGGCGCCCGCACATAGAGAAGCCATTTGGCGAGGGCCAGCTGGTCCTCAAGAGCAGAGCCATCTCCAAGGCCTCATCAGCCCCCGTCAAGGCCGGAGCTTCAGAGTCGGGAGGGCCTTCCCAGGCAGCTCTCCAGGCCCAGCCCTGGCCAGCGGGCAGATGGGCAGAGCCTGAGTGGCCTCAGTGGGTGGGCAAACATGGCGCCCAAGGGTGCTTTCTTGTGGCAGAAATACCAGACACACTGAGTCTTACCATTGGTTTCCTCACAGGGGTCAGAACGCCCAGGGCCCAAGGCCTGTGGCTTCCCTGGAGCCAGGATGACCACCGACGTCTCCCACAAGGCCAGTCCTGAGGGTGGCCAGGAAGGCCTCCCGCACCCCAAGAAGCCTCCTCTGGCTGATGGCTCAGGGCCAGGGGCCGAGCCAGGGGGCAAAGCAGGCCCCCACAACCACCGGCCTGTGGCTGTGGATGCAGGAGATGGTGCAGACCAGGGCGGGGAGCGCAAGGACAATGAGAGCCCCCGGGCAGGCCCCACAGAGCCCATGGACACGGGGGAGGCCGCCACCCGTGGCTCAGACTCGGAGCGGGCGCCACCCCTGCAGCCAGGCCGCCCCCCAAGAGACTGGGGCCCCGAGAGCCGGCCAGCCGAGCTGTCCCTGGAGGAGCTGAGCATCAGCGCCCGGCAGCAGCCCAGCCCGCCCACACCGGCCCCACCAGCCGCCGCCGCTGCCCCGGCCGCCACCCCTGGACCCAGGACAGGCAGCCACCCCGAGGAGGCACCTCCACGGCCTAGCCGCAAGAGGAAGCTCCTGGAGGACACAGAGTCCGGCAAGACCCTCCTGCTGGACGCCTACCGAGTGTGGCAGCAGGGCCAGAAGGGCGTGGCCTATGACCTGGGCCGCATCGAGAGGATCATGTCCGAGAGCTACATGCTCATCAGGCAGGTGGGTGGCCTTGGGGCGGGCCTGGCGGCTCTGTTCCCAAGCGTGATCACGGCCAGGCCCCCCAGGGTGGGCTTTCAGAGTCATTCCTGGTCACCTCTGAGGTTTTCTACTGTGAGCACGAGATAGGTTCAGATATGTTACAATTTTATTTGTCAACTAAACGTTAGTAAAGCTGGGGAAACAGATACCAAAAAGCAAAAGGAAAACAACATGCTTTTAAATGTATATATTCACCCATAAGGGAAAAGAAGCCGCTTTGCAGAAATCTCGTCAAGTCTGGCACAGGGAGTCGGGGCCCCCGAGGAGGGGGCTGCGGTGGAGGAGCCCTTCTTATTCTGTTTCTTTTAAAAAAAACTCCATTAGGCACACGTTTTTTTCTCTATCTAGAGAAAAATAGGTTCTTTCCACAGGAAGAACCCTGCACTGTGACTGGTTCATACAGGGTGACCATCTTGATACACTGTTTTCCTTTTAACTTGTGTTAATTTGCACTGCAGCTTGTGAGTGTGTCTGTCTTATCACCACCTCACAAGCACCCAGCAGTAACTTTTTTTGTTGCTGATAAACTAGAAAAAAAGCCCTGCATTCCCTGCTGGTGAGGGCGGGCCCTTTCGCCACGCCAGGCTGGCTGTCTCCCTCATGCCCTGTCTGCTGCTCATCCCGGGCGACCCCCAGGTCTCTCCGGCCTCATCGCCCCCATGAGGGGCAGGTTCTGGCTCAGAGTCTGCCAGCCTCAGCCCCCGAGGATGAAATAGCACAGCCACAGACATGAACGTGGCTTGGCCATCTGGGCCCAGAGCGGTGCCCCTGGCAGATGGGCCTGGGAGACAGGGCTGGGGTCCTGGGGGGAGCAGCAGTGGGAGGGCTCACCCTGGGAGCTGTCCTCAAACACCAGGGGCCGGGGGAAGGCTGGCCTCCGAGGCCCCTGCCCTCTGACCTTGGGCATCTCCTTGCTCAGGTGGACGAGGAGGCTGCCCTGGAGCAGGCCGTGAAGTTCTGTCAGGTCCACCTTGGGGCCGCCGCCCAGAGACAGGTAAGCGTGACCCTGCCTGTGCCAGCCTCGTGCAGAGCCCGCCCCGGCCTGCAGGCTGGTCAGGTGGGCCCAGGGGAGATGGGCAGCTGAGCCTCAGGCCCTGAAGGAGCCCCTGACAACCCGCCTGGGGGTGCACCAGACCCCAGCTCTGACTGGGCGTGTGACACAAAGGTCCCCTCACCCCCGCACCTTTTCTCTAAACAGGGAGGATGTTCCCTACTTAGTCGACTTCAACTGGAAAGGTTGCTCCTCCGCACAGAGGTGGAGCTGGGATACGGGGCTGATAGGAGCAGGGTGGGCGGGGGTCCTGGTGTTTGTCCAGCATCGTGTTTTGGGAAGACTCCCTGCTGTTGGGTGGAGAGGGTGGGCTGGGGCAGGGGCCAGGTCAGGTGAGCCACAGGTGGGGATGATCCCGGGCCAGGTCACTAGGTCAAAGAGCAGGTACGTGCCATTTGGGTAGGTGCGGCCTCTTTGTCCCCAGGGGTGGCCTGACTGCCCTGCCCCAGCAGCAGGCCCGGCCTTCCCAGTCATCACTCTTCCTTGGGCCCCCTGGGGAAGGGTGTCATGAGGGAGTCCAGAGGCAGGAGCTCAGGGCAGTGGGCTTCCAGCTGCAGCCGGGGAGTCGTGTCCTAGTCCCTCAGCGGCTGGCTGTCCCTCGGTGTCCAGATGGGCTTTTTCTCAGTGGAGTGGGGCATCGGGCCACTGCCCCACCTGGGTTCTGGGTCTGAGGAAGCCCAGGGGTTCAACCTTCACCAAGTGGGCTGTGGGCCACATAGGAGGGCCAGACCCCCAGCTGAGGGCAGGAATCCCTGGAGGCAGGTGTCCCCCTGCCGGCAGTCCCCACCGCCCTGCTATTGCCAAGGCAGCAGAGTTCACAGTGCAGCCACCTCGTCACAACCTCTGCTCTGTGGGACAGAAATGACTGCCCAGTGCCCCAGAGCAGGGTCGGGCCCAGGGGTCCCCCTCCTGCCTCCTCCACCAACCCAGACTGGGGCAGGTGGGCAGTGATCACTCCAGAGAAAGGAGGGCTGTTTCTGATGCAGACTTTTAAGGTGCTTGAAATGATAGAACCACACAGGAAACCCCCAGACAGCTTCCCCCTTAACTGGTCTCTGGTCTGAGGTGAAAGGGGGTGCGCAGCTGGCAGGAGCCAAGGGCAAGGAGGGGACATGGGGAGATGGAGGCCCACGGAGGACCAGCACCCAGCTGGGACCTGGCCTGTCAGAGGAGCCTAGGAAGCGACCTCAGGGATGACAACCATGTCGGTCACAGCTGTCCTGGACCCGCCTCTGGCCAGTGCTGCGGGGGAGGCGGCCGTGGCCCTGGGAGCCACTGCTCCCACCCATTTTGTGTCCATCTTGCTGGAGGCATTTCCGAGTTGCCACGCAGCCCAGCACATGCCAGGAGGGTGCTCGGGACATAATTAGAGGCTGAGTGCCATCACCCGTGGCTCCCGCAGGATAGGGACACAGCACCCACCTTCCCCATGTGTCTGCCCACAACAGACAGGTCCTGTCCTGCCCACCCTCCCACTGGAGGTCTGGGCTCATCCCAGACACTCACTGCACAGCTGACCGCACCCCGTGAAGCTGGGGATGGGGCATGCTCCCAGCAGGCGTGAGGCTCCCGCACTTGCAGCCCCGGGCAGGGGTCCCCACGGCCCTGGTGTGGGCTGGCTCCAAGTATGGTGAGGCTGGGGTGTGGCTCAGGCACTGGGGTGCAGCCCTCAGCTCTGCTGCCAGAGGCCGCGCGGAGCCCCTGCCCCACCTCGCAGCTGCTCTCAGGGAGCCGTGGCCCTCGCACCGCCTGGGGAGTGGGCTTCAGGTGCAAAGTGGAAAAGGCCTAGCGGCAGAGGGAACTGTGCACAAGGATGGGGAGGTCCTGAAGGGCCCGGCTCCCTGAGAACCGACGGCCTGTGGTGGGGGAACCACGGGGCAGCCGAGGCCAGGCTGCCGGCAGGGGCCACGCTTGGGGCCGCCTCGGGTGCTGTGGCTTTGGGGCTGCACAAAGCCCAGGAGCTGACTCTGGCGGTGTCATCCCGGCTGTCTCAGGACCCCTCCACCAGTGGCCTTGGGAAGTCGCCCTCCAAGACTGACCTCCCATACTGCAGTCAGTCTTGGAGGGGGCCACCAGCCTGTGCCCCGGGTCATGACTGGCATGTTCCTCCCAGGCTGGCACCCAGGAGTGGGATGGTGAAGATCCCGGCCAGCCTGATGCCCCTCCACGGAGCCCCTGCTAGCGTGGCCTGGAAGTTCTCCTAGGGACGGACTCTGGGCCCCCAGCGGTGTCCCGAGTTGGCAGAGTGGGCCTCCCTGCTAGCATTGGGGCCCAGAGCGGGGCACCATGACAGGCGTCCTGGGGGATAGCGTGGACTCAGGCCTGCCCAGCTGGCCTCCCTCACCTCCCCTTTGTCCTCCCAGGCTGCAGGGGACACACCCACCACCCCAAAGCACCCTAAGGACAGCCGAGAGAACTTCTTCCCTACAGCTGTGGCCCCTGCAGCCCCCGACCCCACGCCGACGGACACCCCGCAGCGGCCCAGCGATAGCCACACCAAGCCTCGTCCTGCGCAGGCTGCCGCCCCGGCTGTTGTCACCTGTCCTCCCTCGGCGTCAGGCTCTACCCCAGACCCGTCCAAGGATCCCGGGCCCCCACGGCCACACAGGCCCGAGGCCACCCCCAGCATGTCCTCTTCGGGCCCAGGTGAGTCCCATCCCCTTCACCTGGTGGTGAGGCCCGGCTGGGCCAGAGCAGGGCCCAGACCCCGTTGCCAGCCAGCGGCAAGTCCTGCTCGTTGCATGGAGAGTGTGGGCGCCTCCAGCCTGGTGATCCCTGAGAAGCTGTCTCCACCCCACCCCACCCTCACGGCACCCACCTCACCATGTTTCTCCTCCCACGAGGATTCAGGAGTGGGGAGGGGGTCCTGACCCCAGTGCACACGAGACCTCTCAGGCCTGTGAGCAGTCCTGGGTGCCTGCTGGGCTGTGGGGCAGACCTGCCCAGCCCCTGCGCCCCCGGGGCGAGGCAGACGGAAGCCGGCCAGGCTGAGGCGGGGGCTGCGGAAGGATGGGGCTGGGGGCTCTGTCGGCAGGAGGGAACCCCAGTTCCTTCCAAATCTAGATGCCACTGGGAATGGGAACGGCAGCCCACGGGCGGGGGCAGCCAGCAGACCAGGGAGGGCAGACGCTTCAGGACAAACACACACACGCGCACACACCCTGCACCTCTCCCTCCCTGCTCCGCGGACCCGGGGCCGGGTTCCCACCTGCCCGCACATCCCTGCTCGTCCCCGAAGGCCAGGCTCCCCTGTCCACCAGGAGCCATCGACGTGGAGGGCCACAGCTGGGGTGCTACTGTCCGCCATGCAGGCTCGGCCATGTCATTTCCTGACCCATCTGAACAAGGGGACAGTCAGCCCTAGCAGGAGTGCCTGGCCGGAGCCAGACCTGGAAGCCCCGTTAGCCGTGACCAGGAGCGCTGCTCCCACAGGCTGCTCTGCCCAGATGGAGGCTGAGGGCCCAGGCCCCCAACCTCATGGGTCCCTAGTTTGCTCTGAAGGTGGGGAAGTGCAGGGACCCTCTACCCAGCCAGTCAGAGCGGTGCTGACCACGGCCTGAGACGGTCACCTCCCCTGAGGTAGAGTGTTTAGGGAGGAGCCTCTGAGGCCGAAGGGCCACAGGTGCAGCTCCACCCAGTGGCCTGGGCGTCCCCTCCTCTCTGCTGTCCCATGTGTCTCGCTGTCCACACCCAGCAGAGCAACGGTGGCAGATGGTGAGCACGGCCCTACAGGCGGGTTCTGCTGGGGGTGACTTCACAGGGTGGCGGCAATGACCGTCCACGGCCTGGGGAAGCCACTCACTCCACGAAGACCTGGCTGCCGTCCCTTGGCCTGTCGCCGCCCCCGCCTGACTCCTGCCCCAGAGGATCAGAACTTCGGGGGCGTCAGGCCATCAGCTGGTCCCCTGGGCGCTCTCAGGTTGTTGGTGGCCTCAGGTTCTCGCCAGCTGTTGGCTAGAGGCCTCAGTTCCTCCACTGTGCGTCCCCCAAGAGGGGCCCTGACACTGCCCATCGCTGCCCCCGTCGGCTCACCTCCCTGTCTCCTTGGGTGTCTGCCCGCCACAGGCCAGGACTGGATTTCCTGCTGACGGTGCCTGGCCCATGAGTGATTGAGGGTCCCTCTTGCTGAGGTGGTCAGGGCTCCAGGGGTGGGGAGTGGGGGCTCCAGGCCATGGGACCAGCTGGGTCAGGACTCAGGGCAGGGAGCACCTGTCTGTGCAGGGTGCCGCCCGCCGGACGGGGTTGAGGGGGCCACAGTGCCGGCCTCGTGCCAGTCAAGAAGCCAGGGAGAGTCTGAGCCTGGGTCAGGGGCGCCTCCAGGACACTGGGCCTTGGGGACTCAGCGGCCAGGCTGTGAGTCTGCCTAGGGAGCAGGGAGAGTTACCCCGATGGCTCAGGATTCCAGCCCGTCCCCCTGCTTCCACAGAGCCTGAGGCCTGGGGGCTCGGGGAGCCCCAGATAGCTCTTCCCTGAAGGCTGAGGCACCAGGCAGGTCCCCTCCCCGTTGGTACCCCCACCACCCCGCCGTGGTCCTCCTCACAGGGCCGCCTGGCCTAGGAAGCACCTCTCCACGTGCTTGAGTCTCTGCTGGACTTCCCTGCCTCGAGTGTCCCTCCTCCTCTGGC